>NC_134367.1:64355123-64663170 GCF_035582795.1 Mycteria americana
CACAGCAACTCTCTTTAAACCTGGAAAAGGTCAGACATGGAGCTCCTTCAGCCTTTATTATTAAAAGCTTCCTGCCTGGTTTTACTGTCGAGAAAGAGGCAGTGACCTTACATTTAATCACATCAAAGACTCTGTGCTTTAACTTACTTAAAAGACTCCTTATGCAGGATAGCTTTATCCAAGGAGTCTTTTGCCAGACGACATTATTTTTAAAGCAGTGTGCAAAATATCCCTCTTGCTGCAGACTCCAGCTGCTGACTAAGCAGCCTCTCCGCTGCCTGCAGTAAGGAGACCGAGAGAGAGGTCTGGGGGAATCTGTGTTCAGCCAAATCTATCCCATATGTACGTAAAACCTAATGGAAATCAGTCGTGAGGCCCTACAGCTGTATAGGAGTACATGTGATTTACAGCAAGGCAAAGGATTTGCAGAAACCTCCATCTTTGGTGCTTTCGTTTTTTAATGCTTCAGCTTGAGCAAAGTTAATCTTCTTAATGAAGTAAAATGCAGGAGTAATTAGCTCCTCTGCCTGTGCATATGTTTCACCAAAACGCCTTTGCTGGGTTTCTGAATTGCACAGGACTTCCATTTTTACCTGCTGTTTGAATTTCCCTGTTTAAAAATGCAGCAGATGTAGCATGAAAAAATGGTTCTTCTGTGAGCTGTGTGCTAAGGCTCTGATAAATGCCTTGTCACATTTGCTCTGCTTTGTACTTGGAAAGAGTCTTATTTGTTTGCTTTTATGTTTCTACAACTCCCTCCTTTTTTTGTGTGTGCTCTTTCCAGGCAGGGATGGTTCTGTCAGGGATGATGGGCTCTGAGCAAAACTTTCTGTTCTGTGTTTGGCTCTTCTCCACAGGGATTAGGTGGAGCTGAACGATGAATTAAAGGTCAGAAGTCTGCCTCAGAAAAGTCCCTGCCTGACCGTTTCATCTCAGCCCTTACAGCTTTGCCACCTTCACATCTGTGTGCAACTGCCCAGCACTACACTCAAAATGATGCTGCCATTTATAACATACCGGCATGACTCGAGGCAAACCAGGGTTTCCCTTCTGCGTGAAAGACCCACTGAATTGTTCACCTCCTGCTTGGGAAAACTCCCTGAGCCAAATTCTTATTTCTAAAGAGAAAGCTAGATATGGCGTGGGGGGAGGTTGGGAAAGAAGGGTGGTCTCGTAATTGTAGGACAGAAGGGAAAAAACAAGTCCTGGTCCTTTTCATTATCTTGGAAGGATAATGTTACCTCTCTGCACCTCAGTTTCTGTAAAACAGCGAAATACTACTTAGTGTTACTACTAATCTATGTTAAATACTGAAAGACTACATCAAAGCACTTTTGTGAAGAACCCTTTGTTTCTCATGCTGTCCGTGGGTATCAAAGTTCAAGGTAGAAAGCAGAGCCCAGATGTGCACAACAGCCTTGGTCAGCAGAGTTTCGGATTTCAGAGAATCCCCTCTCTCCGAAGGAAGCACAATCTCGTAAATACAGACCCGTTATCAGTGTGAAACATGCAAACAAAGTATGGGGGAGGAAAGAGCGGCTTACTTTGCTGCTTCTCTGGCTCTCCCAGGAGCAGGACTCGGCCTCCTGAGGAGCGATCCCTCGCTGGAAAGGGTGGTCGCTCAGGCAGGTCTGGCACAGCGGAGGCTCGAGCTCCGCGTCCCCCGGAGGTAAATGCATCACAGTGGACCCCGGGTATTTGAGGCTGGCATGTGGGTGCTTTTCAACGCTGACCATCGGGGTCTTAATCCACCTTCGTACCTGCCAACACAGAAAGAGGTTATGGACTCCCTTTGCTTTATGGCAGCAGCTGGGATGGCGCAGCAGGGTTTCTGATGCGGATAAAGGCACAGATTGGGGAAAATAATCAGATACCATATAGGGTCAGGATCAGTTTTCTGTAGGAGAAAGTACTAGGCCATGTCAGGGGGTGTGTGTGAACACACACCATCGCCAGGCTGTTTATGCTGAGAATAATTTGCTGCTTTGTGCAAGTCTGCCATAAGTTTATCTACAATACAAAGTTTTCAGGCTTTATAAAGATATTAAAATATACGGTAGACCGCTAAGAAGAGCAAGACAACTACCCAAAGCAAGTACTCCCAGCCTAGACAGCTCAATTCCCCCTGTGGAGAGAAAGCAGACTGTTTTTGCAGGTATACAACTGTAATACTATAAGCTTTCTGCAGTCCTTTTTCAACAGCAATATCTTTTGTTTCATCTCTGACTTCATATACTATCTCAGCCTTTTCTGTGCCTCCCGCCACTACATTCAAGAGTCAGTTTCTCATGTTGACCTGCCCCCGATTTTGACCCTGACTCCTCTAATCTGCCTTCCCCTGTCTCCATGTCCTAGCTCCCGGGCTAGGACCTGGTGCACTACAGCAGGAAGGACACTATTTACGAGCGTAATACGCTGCGCTCGCAGGGCATGATGTCAGCCTTGTGCACTTTGTTTGCTCTTCCTTTCACTTCTGTGACTGTCTGTTTTGTGCCATGTGAATCAAAAGTATTGGATTTTCTAACAAGGTAAGCGAGGAGTCAGAGATCTTTCTGAGCTCTTTTTGCAAGTCATTTTGTACTGTGCGAGTAGAGAGACCGCTGTATGAGCTATGCTATATTTGCACTCAGTCTGATCAAAATTCTCTCATTTGAATGCGAAAGATAGATAGGGACGTATCAGGATACATTTTACCAGCACAGAGGGGGAAGGCTGAGACAGGCAGAGCTGACAGCCCAGCCAGCCTCCTATTGACACGAGACAACCTCTTTGCTCTGCGAGCTGAATCTCCCGTCCGTGCAGGGGAGTGGGGCAGGGCTGCAGGGACTCACGCTGGGGCACACAGTGCTCGTCTCCCTCGGCTTCCGCAGGGGGAAGCCAGAAAAAGCACTTGGCCTCAGCATCGCCATGCTTCATTAGGAGATGATATTTGCCATTAGAGGATGCTTTACATCAGGAAAATAAACATTTTATGTTACATTAGTCATGAGCACAATGCCAAGTGTTTGGTTAAGAGTGGAAGTCTATATCACAGCAACTGGTTACCAGGATCACGTATGATAAACAAACAGAATGAAACATATCTAACCAGCCTTCTGCTGGTGACTCCTCCGTGAGCGATACACCCGCAATCGCCCTGCTGTGCTGACCTGCCGGAAATCTCAAGGTTAGGAAAATTTTTCTCTCCTCTCTATGGAAACCAAGCAAACAGATGTCCTTCTGTGGGCAAATGAGCCACTCTCCACTGCATTCTCCATTTGCATTTTTTAGCAACATCAGTTCATGTGGATGATAATTAGCCCCTACTTCCATGCTTTGGAGCATCCCTATAACGTCAGCCCCCCTTTTGCTCACTATAGCTCTTGGATGCCATAGCTGGCAGGTGCCATGTCTGCATGCTTTTGTAACAAATTTTACAGAATTGAAACCCAAGTGCTTAAAGTTCTGCGGAATCATTTTTCCAGGATGTTAACACCAATGTATTTTCTTTATTGAACTTCTCTGGTTTTATAATTCCTAAATTCCCTACTAGTGCAGAGAGACTGTTGGCTCACCGTCTTCCTTATCCAGACTTTTTTAGCTTCAGGTTGGTGGGTTGAAGTTGTAGGGGGAGGGATTATTTTTTTCAGATTTCATTTCAATAAACATATTTTGAAACTGATCTTTTGACTCTAGCAGATTTTAAACACATTTATTTTGCCAAGCACAATTGATTCTATGATTGTTAAGCACATCATTAAATATATTACTCTTCCCCAAGTAAATTCATGGTTGTGTGTCTTGATCTAATTCCAGAACTTGGTATGTTGAAAAGAATAATTATATTCCTGGTCAAAAAAACCATGCTTGATTTTCCAGTGTAGTTTTATTATGGGAAGTGTACAATGTATTTAATGTGATTCTGAGAGGAGTGAATGACTGTTTGTTCTGTCCTTTTTAAGTTAGGCCTGGTGATCAGTTAAGTCTTTTCTGACCTGGTTCTGCCTTTCTTCCTTGATGTCCTGCATTGTCAGTCATATAATCATGGGTGCACACCGTATGCAAAAGTGTGCATGAAAGAGGAACTGAACAGACAGCAAAGAAAGGCCTGGGCTGCAATGAGGTACAGGTTCAGTTTTTCTTAAAATTCAAGGGACATGGCCCAGTCTTCTGCTCGAGACTACTCAATTGCATACAGCATCAGCTCAGGCAGGAATTCAAACACAAATCTGGGTTTGAGGTTTCATTCAGACCCAATGATGTTTGGTTTTATGATGTCAAATTCAGGGCATTTGCAGTGACACAGTTAATCAATAATTTCTGTCGCAGCTGCACCTGTTGTTTCACTGTCTTGTGTTTCCATTTACAGATCTCTAGCCTGCCTGTGTATTAGGAAGCATTCAAAATGTGATCTGGGTACTCCTGATACAGCAAAACCTGTCTGTATCAAATGATCTAGTAGCTGTGCCTTTTAATGGCAATGAAATATACATTCAGCAGCATAGTGATCATAAATTAAAAATTACCCACCAGTGCTTTAACTTGTGTGAATGGTAATGATGAAAGAAAGTAACAGGGCATGCATTTTATGAAGCTGCACACACCCGAGTGTAGGTGACATCTTCTGGCTCTAGCATCAGCAAGTGGTCCTTGAGTTCGGGGTGAATCCTAAAGAATTTGTCTTGCTATTGTTTATTCCAGGCTGACTCCTGGCTTTAACTCAGGTACACACCTTTTCCTCTGAATGACTTTTTGCTGCTTAAAAATGTTGGATTAAACTGATGCTTTCACATGAAAGGTACAGCCTGTACTAAGAGCTGAAAAAGAAGTATGATTATGAACACTGGTCTGGTCATACTGTTTTTCTGTTTAATACAACAGGGTTTTAAGGAAACTAAGGTGGGAAAATTTCAAGAGAAGCTGGGAAAATTTCAAGAGTATCCAGCTTTGAGATTTAATGGATTAGCAGGGATTTTTTTGAAATAGTTGGAACCAGTTCCAATAGGTTAGCACATCCACAGTTCAAATGCACTGGCAGAGAAAAGGTTTAAAACAATCCTAGTTTTCCTTCATTGGATTGGGCAAAGTTCAGGTTCATATACATCCAGCCATGTCTGCTCAGTCCAGGATGCTGTGCTGACTCCGCAAAATACACCTAACATTTCAATAAACTTACTGAGTCACTCTGAAAAGTAATATATAATCTACAAACGTCAATAGAAACCTGAGACCTGCACAGCTAAGCCCAGAGAAATTGTTTTTCTTCTTTCTGAAGTCTTTGCCTCTGACCCAGGCGCCAAGCCGGGGCTCTGTGCCGCCTGCCCGCACGCCCAGACCTGCCCGGCGGCCGCTCGAGGGGAGCCGAGCAGGGGCTGCCACTTCAGTGGGTGCCAACGCGCTACGCCGAGAGCTGGCGTGTTTGTTATTTTTAGAGCTTGCCTACATGGATGTGTTAATGTCCGCTGGCCCAAGCACAAATTAGGTAAATACACAGTCAACCCTTGTGTGGACGGCTTGGTTCAGAATTAAGATACATTCTGTAGCCATTTGCTTCATTTATCTACATTAAAATGTTAGGTTTTATTCTGAATTGAATGGTCCATGAGGACTTTAATGACATTTAACTATCTCCTCTAATTTCACATCTTCAGCTAATTCAGACTAATGATGCCCCTCAGTATCCCTCTGCAGACAAACCCTACATTTGCCTTTTGAAATACATAGATAATGCAGAGTAACGTGCACAGAAGAGTGTGGTAATTGTTACCAATGCTCTGAGTGGAAAATGAAATGGTTCACCACTGACTTTCAACATGTGTCCCTATCCAAAAGCATTGAAAATATTGATTTGAAACTGGAAGTATGAATTGGCAGCCCCTTTGTAGCAGCGAGGCCAAGAGCAGACTTCTGAAGAAAAACAACTTCCCTGGACTTAGCTATGCAGGTCTCAGGTTTCTATTGACATTTGTAGATCATATATTACTTTTCAGAGTGACTCAGTGAAGTTTATTGAAATGTTAGGTGTATAAATTAGTCATTGAATTGTAAGTCTACACTATAGGTTTTTGTCTAGCTTTAGCCTTAATAGACTTCAAAGATTTTTGCATATTTAAAATTTACATTTACTCTAGACAAGTGCCTTAGATCTATAGCTCTGTTTGACTTGGGCTATCTTAAATGTCACTAAAGATTTCAAAGTGTAAAGCTTCATTTCTTTTGAATTCAGTTCCACTAAAAAAACTCCCACACTGAATTTCACAAAAAAAGAAAAACAATTTTGAAGAAATTTCTCACAGTTTCTTCCCTGACTGACAAAGACAGATTAATAAGGAGCAGATGACAGTTTGTTATTTAGGGCATTGTATGATGCTCAAATACCACAGTGCTAGGTGCATCATTCTTCACGGCGATGTAAGGAGTATTTGATCATTCAAATACTTTTTTTTATTATTCTTACCATGATATCCATCTACCAGTAAATAAACTAGAGCCTGCTCCTAGCTGCAGGAAGCAATTCTGTTCTGAACTGCTTCTGAAGATTTCCGTACTTTCATTTCCAAAGCAAGGCTCTTTAAACTCCTCAGGCAACTTCATCCACCATTACAGAGTATAAGCAGCTGACTCTTTAAGTGTATCTAAAATAATCTGAATAGGACTGAGCAGAACAGAAAGAGCTCCCAGTTTCTCTGCCCCCATCATGACTATAGTACCTTTATGCCTTTTTCTCATCAACAACTCATATCCGCTAGAAATTGCTTCTACGACTTGCCTGTTGTGGAGCGCCCAACAGTTTCTGCTTAAGCTGTAACTGCATTTATGAGATTCTCTGTTCCCACACTAATTCTTTGAAGGTACAACCTCATAGGCCTGTGCAGATGGACATGAGTCTGCTTTGCTGGTGGTGTGAGCTGAGCAGCTGCCAGTCAGCCGCAGTGCAGTAGCCGCACGTCAGCATCCCGTCACGCTCAGGGCCAGTGTCTTTTGCTGCTTTCTAGGGCTGAGCAAGACGTCATCCGTACCCATCCATGCAGACAGGCTTGGGATTTGTCAAATATTGCCTTACTGCTATGAGCTAGAAGTTGATTCAAAATGTTTCAGGAAACCCTTGCCTTGCCTTGTTTGGAGAGAACAGAATTCAAAGCAAGAAAAAGATACTTTACCAAAATTATCTGTGAAACATGATCAGCTTTAATATATCTACCAACCTGAATAATTTCTGAAAACAAAGAGTTTTGAAGATGTCAAAGCAACTCATTTCAACTTTTCCAAACACAAAAGTTTCACATTTTCAAGTCAAATGAGATATTTTTCTTTGGCCTTGAGATAGAACAATTTGTTTGGAATAAATGCAGTCAACTTTACACTCACAGCCCTTCATGGCTGGGAATAAACTTAGGTATACCTCTCCACCCTGTCACATTTTAGGATTTTTTTGTACTTCTGGTTTTGTTGTTGGACCACCAAAGAACCTTTGCAGCTAGTCAAAGTTGTTTGGTATTTCTTGTATTTCTTGCAATGACCACAATAAAAATTGATGAAAATTTTCTCCATTCTGTCAAGATAAGTGAGTTCAAAGGAGTGTTGTACACCTTTCTAGTATGTAGCCATCTGTCACTAATCTTAAACTAAATTGTAATGTGACTGTTCTTAAAGAATAGCTTTAAATATCCTTTCCCAAGCATGGCCTATAATATTGCTGAAAGGTGCACAAGTATTTTTTTTATAAAAGGCTCTTTATTTTCTGACTCTTGTTTGCTCTCATTTCTTTGTTTGCTTTACTTTCTAAAAACATGATATCCAACAGTGATAATCACTCACACTAGAAAACTGCCAGATGTGATTAAATGAGATTTGCCAAGTTCCAGGGTTTTTTCCACTCCTGGCTTTTCCTCTTATGTAATAGCAAACAGATATGGCTTTTAATTTCATATGGCTCAGTTGTCAATGGCATCAGTCGACTCAGCACATTTTATACTTTAATCAGGTATTCATAAGCCAGTCCCCATCACTGTAATCATGAGCAATATTTTCCATGAGAGAAACACCAGCCTGTTCTCTAGGGCCGCTGCCGATGCAGATGTGGCTTTTTCTGGAGGAAAGCAGGTGCCAATGGCACCAGTGGCCATCTTTGGGTGTCCTCCCTGGCTTTGGAGACTCTGGAAAGCCCGCTGCTTCTCAGGACACCGACAAGCTTGTTTGCAGGCTTCCCAGCTGAAGGCTTGACTCTCGAGTGCTGAATACACTGGAAAGAAAAAGGCACCTTATGCAGAGACCTAACATCTCGCAGGATTAGGCCTTTTGTGGATGTGAGAGTCACTTTACTGCACTCAGTCCCAGTGTCTGGTGCAGACTATTGATTTTAGTAGGATTTAGCAATATAATGTGAAGATACATATTCTGGAGCAGTAAATATTGATGTGAATGAAGAAGGGCGTAAGTTTGTAGACAAATTTGATAGGCCATTAGAGTATCTGAGATTGCAAACATTTGCTGAGGACTGAGGGTGAACTGAATGCTGGAATGGTTTAAGGGAAGCTGTGGAAATCTGCTTGGAGGTCCAGTTTTATCAGCCAGTTCTCAGTGAAACATCGCACCCATCAGCACAACAGTATCGCATTTAATCTGACGGCCTGTGCAACCATATGCTCTGTATAGCAGCATTTTCTTCCTCTGAAACTTTGGATAAGCTTTTTTCCTGTTTTTGTGTGGGACTGGAATAAACCACTCTGTGAGCTTGAACTCTTCTGTACTTATATTTCCATTCTTCATGAATGTTCCGGTTTGCATCAGTTCATGGATTTTTATGGCTCTCAGTCAGCTCCTATTTACTCTACATGTTGCATTGCAAAGTCTCTGGATATTCATTTCCCTACCAGACAGTATCAAATGCCTCGACTGTGATCTAGGTCAGTGCGTGTGCGTGTGTTTTAGTTCTGCCTCCCAGTGATATCAAATGTACTTTTCTGCTTCTCTGGTTGCAGTTCATCCGATCCCTTCTTTCCTTTTCCTGGCGTTATCTAATTGCACCTCGGACCAGGATTTGAATTTTCATCCATTATGTAAACCCTAGGTGGACACAGAGCTCTTGGAATCATCTCCCCAAAGCCTTGAGGGCGACTGTCAGGAAAGCTATTTAAATTACAATTAGGGAGATTATGGAATGAAAAGCTCCATTGTTCAAACTGTATACAGTCATCTACTTAAATGGAAAGTGGTAAATGAGAGGCAGGCTGATTAATGTCCGGACTGAGATATATCACTACTCTCTAGCTGGCTTTGACATTTAATTTGTCATGTCCCATGGGAAATGAAGCACAGCAAAAGAACCAGTTTGTCAAATCACCTCAAGTTTTTTTCCCCTCCGGAGCCCTGAGACACATCACTCTGTTGATTAATAATCACATTTTATTTTAAAAAAGAAAGAGAAGGGCAACTCACTGCTTAGTCATCATTTGCCACTTTCTCTGCAACCAAGAAGCTGCTCGCTAAAAAGCAGGCTGAGGCCAAATAACAGAGCACATTGTTTCCACCCAGGCCTAGATAAATGTGGCCTGGATTCATGGAGAGTTCAGCCCTCCAGTTGTGCCAGGAGAAAGGTTGCCTGCATGTGAGGGAGATCCGGGGAAGGATGAACTGGCCACAGCTCGGGGCGGAGGGGTGTAGGGAACGATGATGTTGTTTACAGGAGCCCCAGCACACTTTCGTCACGGGCACCAGGTATTGCAAGACGACGGAATGTCATTCTGGCTGCAACATGACTCAGGAAAGCTGTGCCAGTTCTCTGGAGTTCGGTTTGTCCTCCCATCCTTCTCTTCCTTTGCTGTTTCACCATAAATTCTTTAACAGTTCTTTGTGGAGAGCCTCCACCTTTATGGCTGCCTGTAAGTGTGACTCTAATAAATACCACAAAGAATAGTACATGAAGGTATATGTGATGGTCTTAACTTGATGCCTTTCATGATCTTCCTGGCATCCAGCAATTGCTGGAACCATAAGAGCTGGATTAGAGGCCTGACCTATCCTAGTTCTGGGTTTTTTTTTTCATTTGGAATGTGTAATAATCTTCTACAGTCTCCATCTGCCTCCAGCTACACGGACTTATACCGTACAGCCATTGGGCAAACTGGTCTGGTGTAAACATCCATCACTCCACCAAAGTCAACGCATGGTTCCCCTTCCTCCCATGGAAACCAGTGCACAAGGAGGAGGACATAGTTGTCCCAGCATGACAGGGGCTGGTTCATGCACCTGAGTCTGAGGGCTGGGAAGTGTTTGCAGGTCCCCCACACCCAGGTAGACCCCTGGTACATGCTGAGGATTTCACCTGTTCTGTGCCACATCTCTGCTCGGGTTCATCATGTTGTGGTGAGCATCTCAGGGCTTTTGTAATGGTTTTTAATCAGTACTTATTGCTATTTACACACACACACTTTCCCACCAAAGTATTTCACTTTCCATAAAGCATCTGGCAGAAATCAAAAGGATCTAAGAGGCAGTATAGTAAATGTTTCTGTATTTGTTGTTGTCATCAGTTGCAGTGTTAACACTTGAAGTAAATAAGGCAGATTTTTATGATCTTAAGTGTGAATGACATGTCTCCAGGCCACAGAAGCAAGTCCGCAAAGGCAAGATTCTTAAAAAATATGTCAGCATGTGACTGCAGTCAGGCACTGATCCCAAAAGATGATGGGTACCAAAATGACTTGAGGAATTTGGGATCCTCTAAACATGTGTTTAAATATCCCTGCTGAACAAGTTGCATCCATGTAAGTCAAGGCATGAAGAGCAGCAAAAACTTAGGCACACCAATAATGCCAATAAAGAGTGTTAATGAGCACAAAGACAATTGTCTGGTTGATTTTCCTGGTCCACTCAATGGGAAAGCTCTTGCCAACTCAAATGGTGCAGAATAAAGTCTGTAAAATCCACATCTCACATTGATAACTAAATTAGCTTTCGCTGTGTCCTCTACTGACTGGCCGATTTGTTTGAAATGCGGCACCAAAAAATCTAAACAACTGAACAGGTATCACTTAGCGTTTTCCTCTCTTCCTTCCTCCCATGTTGTCCTTGTTAACAATTGTTAGTCTCACGGGATTCTTTTCTCTGTGAATAAATAAATAACTGATGTGTTGGAATCAGGTAAGAGCTCTTGGATCAATTGTAAGCACTGATGACACTTGTTTCTACAGCAGATGAGACAATAGATTCATTGTCCATGCTGGTGTATAAACACCCTCTCTCTGCGTATTATGTCAAAGACGAAAACAAACCAAAATGGGGTTTATTGTGTATGTGCAAGTCTAATCTTTCCAGGCTACCAAGTTAAAAATGCTTTTCATCTAGATCAAATAAAAACAGCATGAACAATACAACCCCAAATCCTATCCAAATAGTCCGAGGCTGCTCACTCGTACCTTCTCTTCTCTATTCTCTATTTTATGTGAGCAAAGCTAATTGTCAGTAAACCTAGGCAACGTTTATTTTAACTCTTGCTCTGATAAACGCCACATCCCACATCTATCAGTTCAAAGCCTCAAAGCAGTCTGCAGGATACTGTGAGCATCTGAGCCAGAAACAGGAGCCAGAGAACGCATGTTCGGATGTGGATGGGCTGCAAAGGTAGCTGAATGAAAAAAAGCCTAAGCAAAACAGAGATATCTCACTGTACTTTTTCTCCCTTAAATATATCCTTCCAGTTTTCTGATGCACTAATTCTTTTGCATCCTTCAGTAGTCTGGGCTGAAATATAACAGCATTATAAAGCTTTACTGCAGTACAAGAATAATGGCTGCAGTGGCAGAACACAATGGATGACTGCACTCAGCACCAAGTCCCATTCAGCAGTCATCCTTAACTATTCAGTCAAAGGCTTCATACTGTTCAGAGCAGTGACGCACATTTTGTGTGGCCCGAAATTAATAACTTCCTTATTCCTAATTTGAGCCTGACACTGCACTTCACTAATCTCCTTTTGATTTGGCGAAGGTGACCCTTGTAATTTATTATACGATGTTGCACACCATCCTAATTTTTTATTGATCTTTAAGGCAGCCAGGACCATTAGATGAGCTGATTTAAGGTGCCCAGTCCTTCTGGCCCTGAAAGATAGACACACCAAAACATTCACAGAGCTGCAAGACAGATGATATACCTCAGAAAACTGCAATATTCCTGGAGCGGCTCCAGGTGGGAGATGACAGTGGTTTTTCACAGGTCAGCTCCTCTGCAAGGCAAGGCTGGGCTGGAACCTGGCAGCAGGGACCTCGGCAGCCCACGCGGGCTCGCCTGCAGGGTGGCATGGCAGTGCCATGGGGAGGTGGCACAGCCTCGGTCAGGAGCCCCACTTGAGCACTCGGGAGCTCTGGGGTGGTCTGCTCATCTAGCAGACCTCTGGGTAGCACAGACAAGGTAAATGCCTTTGTTCTTCTGTTCCTGAGTCAAAGGAGACGTATTTGCTCAAAGGCACGTCTTCCACGAAAACATCCACCATTCCTCTTCCTAGCTTTTTCTAGTGGCCAATTTGCCTTTGCTGTTGAGTTGCTAAGAATACGGTCTGAGGAGAAACAGAAAGTCCTGATCACTCAAATTAGCCATCTTTAAATGGCATCCCAGCTGAGATGCTGTGCATAGCAGTATGAGGCACCCATACATTTCAATCAGGATTTAAAAGATTATTTTATTCTGAGCCACACAAGAAATTATGTCTTAAACCACCATCTTCAGTGGGGATTTAAGCTAGGAGAAGGTTTTATAATTCAAGTGTTTTGACAAATTAATCCCCTGCCAAATGTGACCAATTCTTTTAAGATCTTTCATTGATTTTTCATCTTAATTTTTCCCAGCAAGGATGATAAAAATGAACTTACGGGGAGCGGCACCACTTGATACATACCCTGTCACTATAGGAAAACATATGAACCTGAATAATTTGAAAAGAAAACATACATCTTCCTGTAGCAGTTGCACAGAGTGAAAGTAAAACTCCTTAATACAAGAGACTCTTATGAGGTTAACATTTGTTGGTTAATGATTCAAAACTTTCTGTGCATGATATTCTTTTCAGATACGTAATGAAATCTAGCTCAGTCTATCTGAAAGGTGGACCTAATGTTTATAGCATTTCCTGCTCTCAAAGCTGCAAGCAACATTTATTTATAGTCCCATGAGGAGAAAGCTATTATTTTCTAGTTACATTTCAGCCTACTCTGAAATTTGTTTGAATTTTTACCAAGCTTCCCTTCACTCTGTGGAGACTAGATGCCTCATCCACTTGAGGAATAGGTCTCAGAGTCCCCCTTGGAGAGTGGGAAATGACTCAATGCTTCAAAAACAAAACAGCAAACACAAGATGAACTAACAAATGTGAAACCCCATGCCATTGCAACTTCATCACCTATAAAACTGCAGCTGTTTCAATTTGTGAAACCAAGCAATTTCTCCTGCACCTGTCAAACCTGCCTGGCATTTCAATAAATTGCTCCATGTGTTGGTTTTGCTCATGTTCTAACATAGCTTGAGAAATATGGTCTTAAAAAGGGCTAAATACAGACAAAAAGTAGAGTTAATCAGAGTAAAGCCACATTTTCAAACTGCCAGTTATAAACAGTCATTTATATGTATAAAAGAAATAGAAGTTCTTCAGTGAAAAATGTAGTAACAGATGCAAACCAGACACACTCAAGAAGTATGAAACAAGGGAGGCTTTCTTTCTGCCGTTTACATTATTTCCCTTCTTAGCTTTGTATTTTTCCAGGGGCATGCTCACACACACAAGAAACATATTGCCCAGCACTTTTATTCCTCGTGGTCTTCACTTTATTACAAGACGACGGCAATAAAACTGAAGTGTAAGTCACCAATACTGACTCATCAGCTTGAGGGCTGGAGTCTCCCACATGTGAAGGTTGTTGGTTTTGGGAAGCCTGTGACTGAAGCAGCTTGTTTTGAGTCTCTTGTTCCACATCCTTGGTTGTGTGTGGGTTTTCTTTTGCCTAATTCTTGCAAAAAAAATATTCTGAAGTCATTTCGGGTAAAAGCCATTGGAAGCTAACAGATTTTTCCTCTGAGCAAGCCAACATTTTTTGAGGGTTCGAGGCTGATCCGATGACATCAGAGAAAAGTATCTACTGTTGAAAATACCCTGCAGGTAGGAGGATCGACATAATTTCAGTTTGGCCTGTAAATCATTTTACAAGGCTCCTACTCACCAATGTAAATTACTGTCAAAGAATAAGTGAAATAGAGACAGAGGCACCACTTTGCTTAAAGGATTACCTTCATTTAAAGCAAAAGAAATTGAAGAAGGGAAGTAGAAGGAGGAAATGCCTGAGACAGACAAGTTAGCCAGGTTTTTAAATGGACTGAATAGTTTTTCTAGTAATGTGATCATGAAATAAGGGAAATCAGACCACAGCCTAACGTTGAGGAGTTGGCCAGTGACTACTTTGCTAAAGACAACATTTTCAAAAGCAGCAAATGCACCAAACTCTTGGCTCCTTGCAGTCCCTGTGACTCGCCCCACTCACTGGCGGCATGGAGAGCCTGGCCACCTGGCACGCCTGCCTTCAATTAACCTGCTAGGGCAAGGGGGCTAATTTTTAGTTTGGCGTACCTACACCGGAGAAACCCAATGTGGGTGTCTGGATCCCATATTAATGCACAGATCTGCAAAGATATTTGGGTGCAGAAGCTTCTGGGGTTTTCCAAAGCTCACACAAGTTCCTCCAAGAGCTTTATAAAGAGCAGTGCTAGGCTGGACTCTCTAGCAGCTTGCGATGGAGAAGCAGCAATCTCTCCCTTCATCTCTGTATGGGCCTATTCGGTGCATAGGCTACTAAATGGGTAAGGTGCAGGTGGGTTAGACCTTGGAGGGAAAAAAGGGAGAAGTACAACGAACAGAAGAAATTCGGTGAAAAGAAGAAGTTTTATTTATATATTTAACTTCTGGAGGACTGCCAGCGTGCTTGGAACTATACAGAAAGAGAACCTCATCAGGCTTTTCTCATATCTAATTACAGCTCTTTCAGGCTTAGTACATACTGAGTAATTGGGGGATGGAATGAACAATCTCAGAGTAGCTCTGATCTTTTTTCCCTTCAGCATTTCTTAATTAATCTTAAATAGAGAAGGAAAGAATTTATTTAGTCCAGGCAAGATATCCCAGAGTCTTTGCTCCCCTTTGCTCCCTCAGCACTGTACTCACAACTGCAGCACAAAAGAAGAGCCATAAAAAATAAAGAAACTTTTGAATCTGAAATGAGACCTATTCCTCTCACAAGGGGCTGGTGGAGGGTGTATGCATGGAAACTGCGGGCTTAGGAAGGAATGGGCACTAATGGATGCTTCTGACAACGTGAATCAAATCTCACAATCTCCTTATCAAAAACATAGATCTCCCATCTCCTCCAAGTGCATCATAACTCCTGATATCATGCACTGGGGAGATACTGTCAAACTGAAATGCAGGAGCTAAAAGAGAAGTGTCAGGGCCAGGGTAATGAATGGAGACTCTAAGTCCGCTCCTGAGGACTGTGTTGCTTCTTGCCTGTCCATCTCTCCAAGGGACTTGGTGGTGTCAGAGGCCTTGAGCTAAGAGATTATTTTGTCTGACATGCTGCATGAAATATTATACCTAAAACAACCATAAAAAAAGGAATTTTAAGAGAGGCTTATGCATCCCTTTTTCTTTTAGTCAGGCAGTGACATAGCACAGAACTTGTCTGTCCACAGCATCTTGTGTGGGAATATGGGCTTATTCAAATAAAAATAGAGACCCGGTATAGAAATGCTTATGGTGTGGCATCAAAACTCACCGTGTTTCATGGGGCAGGAAGATAAGTGACGATAAAACAATGTATGCCTATATACATATACACATACATATGTATATATGCTGTATGTTAACATGCATGTACATATACGGTTAGGTCTAGATCTTGGGCCCCGTTGGAAAATTCAGTGAGCTGGTTTTTTGTCTGGAAATATTTTGGGAAGTGCAGAAAAAAAATCTTCAAAACTAATTGGGGAACTTCAGTAGAACAGCACTGAGGATGCTACTCAGTTGCCTTGATGGGACCCAAAAGATGAGTCTACACCAAATCTAGCAGACCTGTTCCCGGTCTTCTCATATACTTTGACTGAACAGCGGGTGATAATGTGTAGTATGTGGGTGATAATCTTAAGCATCTGATCAGAAGATAAAGATCCTGAGAGTCTGATATATTTTTGCTGATTTCATGGACCTTTTTTCCAATAAGAGATCAGGCCTCGTTTGAGTGAACATATATCCTGGCAGATCATGGAGCTATCACTTTATTTGAGGGGCAGAGACGACATTTTGAGCACTGTGCTCTGAATTATTATCACCATAATTGCATTTATTATTAAAATAGTCTACGTAACCTTTAATTTCAAGGATTCTTACAGGAGAACAATAGAAGGCAATTTTACAAGAGTTCAAACAACAAATGAATCATAGTTTGTAATCATTAGCTGCAGGTTGTAAGTTCCTAATACTGGGCATTCTCCCAACTGCACAGCTTCAGCAGCAGCATAGCCGTTAACTTTATTATAGGTTTTTATATCACAGGCTGTCCTCCTCCAACATTACTTTCCATTATCTTCTCTTTAGATGCCTTTTCTTATAGCTCTTCTTTGCGTCACAGCCTAGCAGTTAGCCAGAAAGGTTTTACATAGAGGATTCCCACAGTGATCTTGTTCCCATAGCATGGAGGTTTATTCCAACACTCCAACCAGAAAAGTCCATGTTACAATGGCTGTTCTTGTAAGGAGCACTCCTTTAAGTTGACCTTTTAGGAATGAGGGGTCCAAAGTTTTGCATGAATCAGAGTGTGTCAAACAATGACAATGTGCTTCAAAATGTCATTAATTTTAAGGCAAGAAATAAATTATCATTAATCAAATTCCAACCTGCTTACACTTAAGCTGTTAAAGTTTAACAGTCTTTCATTAGATAAATGCAGGGATCTTTTAGGAAAACAAAAGATACTGAAAGAACTATATATTTTTTCACTAATCTGTAATTACTTAAAATGGAAAGAATTTCAAGCCATTTGACTGACCTATTCTTGGGTGAAATTTTTTGCAATACATCTACAAATTTTATTGCTGACCTGCAGTTCAAGCATTTGGCTTAATAACCTTTTTTGCTTATTTCTTCTATATACTTGAAGACCTTTAACCGCCCCAGTAAAAAGCATACATAGGAACTGACTGAAGCAAGACAGTCTAGCAAATATCTAATAAAAACAGAGCAGGAAATAAAATAAAAGATATATTTCCCATCTATAGGTGCAAAAAACCCCAACTTTCTCCTAATCAGCCATATAAAAAATAATTTTGATAGCAACAATAGCCAGTGATTTTCATTATAGTATTTGTGTTCATGAAGCCTCAACTGAGATTTGAACCTGACTTGCTTAGGTGGTGTAGAAACTCAATCTCTCTACCCCAAAGAGCTTGCAATCTAGCTAGGTGGCCAAAGGATGCCTGTTAGGATAGCTGAGGTGACTTCCCAGGGTCAGACACTACACCAGAGTCAGAGTTGCAATGAGAAGTCTGTTCTCCTGAGTACTCCTTTAGCACCCAGTATTGGTGCAAGGTAGCCCCTAAAAAATGCCACCTGAAAAGGTCCCAGCCCATTGGGATGCTGGAAGCATGCTGCTGTGGGTAGGTGAGAGTGGAGCCTTTCCATAATGTGGACCCCAGGAGCATGTTCCAGCCCCATATCACATCTGTAGGTAGCTGACAGTGGGGCAATGGACACAGGGTTCCCCCTCCTCCTTTTAGGGTAGACTTTGAATGTTTTGAGGAAAGCCCTGATGTATACTACCTAACTGGCAGGCACTTTCACCATGCGTAGTCTTCCAGATCTTTTCAGAAGACAACTGAACCCTCACTGCATGCTTTGTACAGTGTACAAATATGTACAGCCCAGAAAAGCACAAGCAAGTAGGTTGTTGGCATCTGAACAAGTGGCCCCTTGGCTACTGAGCTGCAGCATCTGACCACACGCACGGCTCCTCCTTCACTGGAGCTGGGAAGTAAAATAGGTTACCGCTGGTGGTGGTGCACATCAAACGCATGTCTGCCCATATCTGCAGTAAAAAGAGGCAGCTGCCGCCCCGTGCACAGCTCACCAGCTGTGCTTCTGATGGTATGCAGAAGTTTGCATATTCGGGGGGTTGCCTGCGGGAGACCCAAGAGAAGTGAAATAAGCACTGGGTTATGGAGCACAGTGGGCTCCAATCTCAGGCTGTCACCTCTTCAGCCGTTTCCCAATGCATCGCAGTATGGGAAAGGCTTTGGCTATGCTGGAAGACACTTATAATACAAACACACCCCTTGGCACTCTTGACTTTTTAGGGCAGGCAGAATCTCTATTTGTCATGCTTTTTTCTTCACCAATTTCTTAATGAGCTGAGTAGACTGGAAATAATAGCTTTTCAAGCTTAACACAGTATCTAGCACCTTCTGGTGCCACTGCCATGTGAGCAAGACTGTATCAGGCACTTCTGACCACTAGAAAAAAAAAATTATTTTAGTGCCTGTGTCATAAAGCTGCTTAAAACTTCTGAATAACTTCCAGCTACAGCAAACCCTAGCAGATGTTTGCTACTGCTGTTTCAAGAAAAGGAAATATCTTTTTTTTTTTTTTTAGTGAGGGAAAGTTACAGTAAAGGTCAGGAAAAAAGAGTAACTCCTGTCTTGTTTAATAACTTGTCTAACTGACTTAGTTACCTGTTTTCTCTTTGTCCACTTATCTGTGAAATGGGAATGATTTTTCTACCTCATCGGGATATTTTGAGACTTGGTTAATTGCTTGTAAGCTGATTTGGAAATCTGTCAGTGCAGAGTCTTCAATAAACATTAAAATTTATTGCTCTCAGAGCTATTCATTGTTTTCTTACTCTCAATATTTAATCCTCTTGCTGTAAAAGCAACTGTTGTAAATAACAACCACTAACAATTATTTCATGATAACATGCTATTTAGAAAAAACCTTCTGTGTTATTGATTTGATTTTGCAAGCCTCTTTTGTGGTTTTAGATCTTGCTTGTTTTTCCATTGCTTTAGCATCTCCATTTACATGTTTTTCTGCAGAGATGGTTGCTGTCCTTCCAATTTCTCCTTCTCTACATCAGCCAATTTGTTAGAAGGATATAAGCTTTCCCCTTGCTTTCAAGTCTCTGATTCCTTTCTCCATGGACACAACCCTTGACCTTCCCTGAGCTTGTAACCCTCATCAAAACCATATCTTTAATTAGTAGACAGGGTAACATAAACACTGAGTTGCTCCAAATTCTTAGTCCTTCCCAGCCCCTGCAGATTGTATTTATCACTCTCCCCATTTGGCAGAGGAACCACATCATCGATTTTTCAGCAGACACAGCTGTCTGCTTTCTCAGTATCTCAGTTTGTGTCACCTCTTCCCACACAGCCAAGGGTGTCCAAAACCCTTTGCGCTGTTCTTCTTGCTGGCAGTTTCTTGCATCACGATGTTTTTCAGACAATTTGGATGTTCAGACTGAGGGTACATGATACTGAGGCTGCTGAGCTGAGTTATGATAGCAGTGACATCATTGTGTTCGAGATAGGATTACTCCAAGAATTTAACTCCAGACTCTGTGGCCTTTAAAACAGTGTTAATATGCACTTGGCAGAAGACTTGGAGATCTCATGGCCGGCCCTTCCCCAAACAGAAGCCATGCTCAGCTCTGAAGGCATGTAATGAAGAGAGAAGGAAGCACTATTCAGGCTCAAGCAATATCTAATCTGATCTTGAAAGGAATGAGCCAGAGCAGGCTCTCAAAGGAACCTCCCCCCCATTGCTATTTCATTAGTGGTGGTGGATAACGAGGACCTGAAAGTGGTAGAACAGCTGTGAGTGGGTCTGGAAAAATCCAGCCAGATTCTGAAATTAAAAAAAAAGGAAAAAAAGAAGTCTGTTTCTCAGAAAGATTGAGCTGAGATAAAAGTAAATCTTAAAATAAATTCTGTAGTCTGTGTCTTCCAGGAGGACAGTGATGTACAGCATGGGAGAAAAAGCCTTATGGGACTATGTGTACAGAAACAACATTTACCACATCTGAAAAGCAAGCAAATTTTAAAGAGTTCAATAGAAAATGAGATAACATGCAACATGCATTTACCAATACGCCAAACTTGCCTGATGTCTTTCTTTGATGAGGCAAATGTGGATAATCTAATCCATATGGTCTTCAGTAACTCAGTAAGACAGTGATAACACAGGGGAATTAATTAGTTAAAATGGAAAATAAGAATACTCTTAGAAAAATAATTATGAGAGAAAGGAACTAGCTGAAGTGTATTGACAAGAGGAAGGTTAGTACTGAAGTTGGGTTTGATACAGAACCTGGGCTTGTGCTCATAAAGTTTGCCAGTGACACACAAGACACCTGCTCAGCAAAAGAGGACCAGAGTGGGAGGAGAGGAGTGGGATTGAGGTTAGAAGTGTGAAGTGGACTCCATGAGAAAGAACAGCAAAAGAGGAATATATGGATGCTTTGGTAACCCCAAAGAGATCTCCAGGCCAGCAAATGTGACAGCTGCCTTTGTCTGCTAGGGTGGTTGGGGAATGGAAAGTTTATCCTAAAAGAAAAGTCTAAAAGAAGTCGGCTTATTTAGCCTAGCCAAATACAGCTGAGAGAAGAAATGACTGCTCTCTATAAATACACCAGCGGTTGTACATATGAGGGAAGGGCAAGAGCTATTTAAGTTGTTGCTTTATGTTGGTACAAGAGCAAATGGGAATAAATTGGTTATGTGTAAAATTAGGCTGAAAATGAGAGGAGGATTTCTAAATTTTCAAGCAGGGTGATTTTCCCAACAGTGAAAGAGACCTGGGCAATTTCAAGCAGCAGCTTGACAAATTTGTGGTAGGAATTATGAGGCATGTTTAGGAAAAGAGATCAAGCTTGAAGAGTCTGGATGTGTCTTCTAGTCTTACATTTTTATGAAAGAGGAAGGAAGAGGTTGGGGAAGGGAGGAAGGAATAAGAAGACTTTAATCTCTCTGGTTCTTTTTTCTTTCTTTCCCTTTCTCTCATTCCACCTCATTCCTTCATCCTTCCTTATTTCTTTTCTTTTTTATTCATCTTATTGCAAGCTCATATACTTAAGTTTTAACAATGCTCTCATATTTTAGGTTTGAACAAGGGACTCACAGATGTTTTCTTGTCTAGACATTGCCAGTTTTGCCTCATTAATCTTTTTCTGTATGCTAGCTGAGAAGCAAGATATTAGCAGTGATCCCACCCCAAAGCACACCTTGGTTTAATGGGAAGATAAGGAAAAGCAAAGTTCTTTATGGAAAACCAGTGCTTGGGCCTTACACAGTTTCTCATAAGCTCTCATATTTCGTCCCTTGTGTTTAATTAATAGGCTTTTTCAGAAAGGGATTGATGGACAGAAGGTGAGAAAATTATTGGTCAGCTCAATGAGTGTCCGTGGCACATTTGAAACCTGACTGAGATTTAGGGCCGCCTTCATCTTAGTTGCATTAAAGCCCCGTGGCAATTGTGGTCTGCAACACTCAAGTTATAGTCTGATAAAGGCATTTGGGATTGTGCTGGGCAAGGCTGAGTGCTTACAGCTTTGGCTGATGCCAAGAAGAGCCATGGATGCTCAGCACCTCTCCACACAGAAGAAGTGGGACGAGAAAGAAGTCTCTATTGCAGCAAGACTCTGTCTTGCTTGCAGTCAGCCAGGATCCCTGTCTCTAGAGATCAACTTTAAAATTTATCTACTTTTGTGACATTGTCCCAAGCAGCTAAGAAAAGCAGCAGTCATCCCATATAAAGCTGGTACAGTCGGCTTCGGCTCTCACTTATTTTCTTCTAGGTAAGCTCCCAATTACCCTAAAAAAAAGGTAACTCCAGTCCTGAAATGGACTTCTAGACTTGTAAAAGTGGCAGAGCAGAGAGCAGTCTCGCCACAGCACAGTCTACCAGAGGGAGCGTAATCTGTAGGAGGTCAGCTGGAAGTACTGATTTCAAGGGCTTTCTGTGTCACTAAATTACTGTAAACCTAAAAATGGTATTCAGGTAATTCTGCAGTCCCCTCAGCCGCTCATTGCCTTGAGCTCTAATGCAGGCTGAGCTGTCATCTTCATGCACCATGATGTTTATGAGTTAGCCTCTACAGCTTGTATATGGAGAAAGCTGCTGGTGTGTAGTGCCATAAAATGTCAATTTAGAAAGGAGAAGGGCATGGTTTCCACAAACTACATATTTGGAAAAACTTCATAGAAACAAAGATAGGGATTTTCTCTTCCTTCTTGCACATTCACTTTAGCTTGACCTAAATTGCTAATTAATGTAAATTTTCTCAGTGAAAAAGGATTATAGATATTCTTTCCCTTATCAGGTTTCAGACTAGCAAATCCTTAATCCCTGCAATAAACTTCCTCTCTAAGACATGCCCTGTTTCTTTTTTTTTCCTTTTATGGAAGGCAGCTATTTTTTTCCCATTTTTCAGTCATTTATCTTCTTCACATTCTGAATAAATTTGTATTTGGTCTTGGTCCAGACCTAAGAGGATAATGAATTTCCATACACTGAGGTTACCATATCATCAGCCAGTGTTTAAGGGGCACAGGCAGTTCATCATTCATCCTGCTTTAACCATGTTGATTGTGTTGTGTTATATGACATGGTATGTTATTTCAAGACGAGGGAGGTCATATATTGCAAAATGCTATCCAAAAGTCTTTATAAGGGAGGCAGATGCAGCAGAAGGCGGCAGTGCCAATACCACAAACCCCCACTTCCCAAAACCATCTGGCAGGGATGGCAGTAGGTGGCAATGAAAGGCCCCTCTGCCCTGGGATATCCTGTTGGCTGAACAGCAATAGCATATTTGCAGGTTTACCACATTCAGTGATCTTTTGAATCAGTACGGTCCAGTTCTGTGGGTAGTCCTGCACAGCTCTGAAGGATGAGACCTGTGAGCCCCTCACAACGGAAGCATGTGACTTCTGTCAATTAACAAAACCTTTTAATTGAACTTTGGGAAAGTCAAAATGCTGCTAGTATATGAAAAAGAGAGATTCCCCAGCCATTTGTAACCAAACCAAGTCAATGGGCTGTTTATATTGGTATCCAGTATGCAACATCAGTGGACAGGGAAAGGGATGGTAACAAAAATGAAGGTAATTATGTGCTATGAGACGATAATGTCTTTTAACCTCCCAGCCTTGTCAGAAGGTGATCCTTTTACACCATAACCTAAGATTATGTGAACAATGTTTTTTATAATTTATCTTCATTGGAGTAACTTCAGATTCCCTCCTTGTGTCCTTCTCTTTTTATATGTCATATGTGCCTTGTGCCTTCTCTTTTTAGATTTGTGTCATCATTAATTAAAAAAAAAATATTTGATTATTAAAATACCATCCTGATCCTAGATGCAATTAGTTGTTACACCTCTTGCAAAGAAAAAAGACAGGCATTGTAAATCATTTGGTTTTCTTCCAAACTGTGCAGGTTTTAAGTGGATGAAGGCTCTATCTGTTTGTTCCAACCCTGCCAGCAGTGAGTGCTACAAGGTATTCTGCAAAACCAATAGTTTCTATTTTCCCTTTTATTTCAATTAAGTGTGCTGCCTTTTAATTTCAGCCTTTCCTTCCTGTTCTCTGACCTCCGGACGTGATTAGCCCATGGCCTGAATCATCTGACGTAGCAGGCGGCATCCCAGAGGGTCAATGCTTTGTTATCAGAGAATAAGCCAGGCTTAAAAAAAAACTTGGTCCTCAAATTCAAGTCAATGTTTGAATGCACTTTCAACCTAGCCTAAATCCACAGAGCTCTGCCAGTCCTTTCTGCACTCTTGGCCAGAGCAATAAAGAGGATTGCAATTTAATGAAAACATAAGGCTCAATGGAAAATGAAAACAATGAGGATACATCTGGTACTTTCTTCCCAAAAAATCTGAGTTGAAAAAATAGTAGCATTTCTTGAAATTTGTGGTGTTCTAATCTAGATTGATATGGATTTTTTAGAATTAGACTTGAAAAGCACCTGTGCTAGAAATGTGAGCTTTTCGAGGAGACAGACACAATGATTTTAAACTGGGGAGATCAGAGTCCTGTCCCTTGTTTCATCATAGACCCTGTCGGTGATCTGGGAGAAGCCTATGCAGTACCCAGACAACAAATTTCCTTCTCTGGGTTTCAGCCAGCTGTCAGTAAAGTGGGGACAGCAATACCTCACCCTGCAGTCAGGTCTGCTAGGCTCTGCAGGGCAAGACCTGCCTCTCACTGTGAATGTAGGATGTGTCCAGTAGGTTGCTGGTGTTGGTTATGGTGTGCTGGTGCTGTAGTGATGCAAACTGTCAAACAACAACATCACACGCTAGACTCAAATCGAGAAACCTAGCAGCTATGCTTCTGTATGCACAGGATTTTGGTGGTTGTTCAGCCAGAGTGTCCAGAGCATTGGTAGGGAACCAAACCGACCGTCTTTAACCATCTTTCCCCGTCCTCCCAGTAGTTAAATGCAGCATGTCACCAGTCCAGCAAATGCAAGATATATTGCTGGGAGCCAGCAACACATTATGAACATGTAGCTTTTCTTGTTTCTACATGTTTCAAGTACTGACGTAGGAACAATGTGGTTAATGTTTGAATGCAGAGGATTTTCTGAGAGGAAGATAATGGGGGTAAGAGAAACGTCAATGAACACATATATCTATTGACAGAAATGTATAGGGAGGGAATTTCCCTCCTTTGTGTCTCTAAATTGGTTTTACTGATTTTGTCTATCTTTATCTTAATAGCAAAAAGGCAATATCTGATAAAATGAAAACCTTCAGAAACTGAAAATGGCTATTTGTCCTGATCCACTGTCTAGGACTGTATCACTATGCCAGTTTCTTCAAATATGACTACAATTAACAATCTTTTCCAATGACAAATTCACCGATCATCAGTATAACACTGAAAAAAAAAATTTTCCCTGCTTCTAGAACAAAATGATGTAGAGGCTTCCAGTGATAACTTGTCTTAGCCCTAAACAGAGATAGAAGACAATTGCCAATAATTAACCTCATACAGGAACTGCAAGCTATTTTGTTTTCTCTTTAAGAATACATTTATATTAAAACCTTTGAGCAATTTTGAAAAACAGATAAACCTTTCTGGTGAGCTGAATATAAAACATACATGTGCCAGTAGTAATACACTTAAATGAGAAGCAGCTTGTGATGAGAACCATTTTTATGGGCTGAGTTTATATGGTGGTTGGGCTATCTATCTGAGGCTTCCACAAACTGCCTTGGAAACAACAAATGTCAGCAAACACTGCACTTTTTTCCTCCGAGCGACCCTGCTAGGGGTCTGCCCTTAAATCTGGCATCTCAGTGCCCAAAAGGGGTTGACCCTGGCTTTCAAATTAGCAGCTGGTGTAGGCTTCCCTTTCTTTGCCTGAAGGGTTAAATGGACTGACCATATTCTTGGCATAACGAAGAGAGAGAATGAATGAGGATGAATGAATGAATGAATGAACGAACGAGTGAATGGAGCAGCTTATCTGCTCCTACTCCAGTCTGTTTAAAGAGAGGGTTGTCGTTTTAATCATTCAGGAAATCATTTCCATAGGGGAGTCCCTGTTACCAGTCTCTTTCTGATGCTTTGCTTTTCTTTGCTTTACTTAGATGCTTTGCTTTTCTTTGCTTTTCTTTGCTTTACTTAGATTAACACAGGAATACCTGTCCTGCTGCCACATGGAAATGACTTTGTTGCTCAAGTTAAATATAGAGTGTGCAGCACTGTCACTATAAAAGAGTCAAAGAAACAGAAAGGACTTAGCTAAAGTGATGAGGTAGAGCGTTACACTTACGTTTCCCTAAGGAAATCAGCAGTCAAACATAATGCATAGCAGATCTTTTCTAAATCCTGACGTATCTGCCTAAGTTAAAGAATATAAAAGAAAATCAAATCCAGGTGTACCTCAGTCTTATTCTTTTCTCCTGCATTAATTGTGATTACGGGCAAATTACAAGCTGTGAAATACTTTGCTGAGCTCACAAACGCCTCTTTGTTCTCTTTTTTTCCCCCTCTGCGAGATGATGAATGGAGGTGGGTAATGCCGCACTTCAGGCAAGCGAATGAAAGGTGTGGAGGGAGTCATACCCCTAGACGGATGTGGAGGAGGGAGTCAGAGACAAGCTGCAACAACCCTGCACTCTGCTTTGGAGTGTATCATCCCAGTCTGAATAGCTGGTTGTATTGCGTCAAGCCCTGTGGTCAGCCGTGATTGAGATATACATTCCACAGCACAGACTGCTGACGTAATGCCTTTCGGTCCCCCCTGTCCCCGTCCCCCCTCCCCAGCTCCCCTTCACCTATGTGAAGGTGCTATTGCCCTTGGTGTTCGGTAGCACTGCCCATGCCACGGGCTCGTTACAGTAGGGGACTGGTATTAAAACACCTTCCTTCTTCAATGACTTTCTCTCTGCTCTAGCACATTAACAAATACAGCAACAACAAAAAAAGAAAGTGAAAAGAAAGAATTAAAGGAAAATCTTACCCTCTTTTTAAAAAACTGAAAGGCTGAGCACTTCTTGACTGGAAATCCATTCATGTCTTTGTTGACCATTTTCCACAGTGAAGGGTACACAGTGATAGATCCAGTGTGGCACTTGCTTAGTGCATCCGTTTTCTTCTGTATCCCTTAGTTAATGAAGACAGAGCAGGACGGGAGACTCACCGGCATGGCTCGGGCAGCTGTCCTTTACACATTCATCCTGCTGCACCAGCTACTGCAGCAGCAGCAGCAAGCAGCAGCCTCTTCCAGCTTTCAGATGCAGCAGGCTATTAGCTTCTTAAAAACGTCCCCTAAATACACACACTCCTATAAAACCCTGTGACAGCTTTCAGATCACAGGCAGCAGATCTCGGGCTAAGTGGGTCTCACATAAACCCAGGTCCTTCCATCCTGTGGGTGCTACTGGTACCTCACGCTATATAAGCAGCAAGGCTACTGTGCTCAATTTGCTATTCTTCTTCAGGTGGTGTGATTCACTGCTGTTTGAGATGAGAGCTGGTTTTGATTGTGCAAATTCCAGTGGGAGCTGCAGTTCGGCAACAGCAGAGAGAGAGAGAGAGAGAGATGCACAGGCAGAGCAGCCGAACACAAATAACCATACAAAGGATAGGAGGAAGGCTCAGGGAAAGAAGTGCTGAAAGGCAATATGTTTCCCTTGGGAGAGTGACAGCGATAGGTCTCGTTTTATATGCGGACAGTCTTTGAGTAAAAAGAAAAGAGACACAGGTCAATTAAAAAATTGTTTTTCTTATGTTGCTCTCCTTGCAACGATTTAGACAGCGGTACTTTGGAAAAAAGCCCATCTGATGATCAATGCAACGCTGGGTTATGTGACAGGACATGTTGTAGACAGAGAAGCACTGGAGTTTCGTTGTGAAGTTCAATGAGCTTAAAGGAAACCAGTGGTTCCTAATAATGTACATTTACCAGATGTG
Source organism: Mycteria americana (assembly GCF_035582795.1). Classification (NCBI taxonomy): domain Eukaryota; kingdom Metazoa; phylum Chordata; class Aves; order Ciconiiformes; family Ciconiidae; genus Mycteria; species Mycteria americana. Next base: position 64,382,625 of record NC_134367.1, read on the forward strand.
ATGCAGATAAATGTAAAGCAAGCAGACACAGACAAATTTGTTCAGATATTTCCCCCTTTTTTTTTCGCTAGAAACAGATATATAGCTTTCAAAACCAGAAGGACTATTTCATTACAGAAAAATAGGGCTGAAAGGGGTGTTGAAAGGACACCTTGTCTAACCTCCTTTTTATTAAATTCAATTGAGTTAAATTTCACCAAGCCCAGTGAATCCAATAACATGTGTTTAACTAAACTGTAAAATAGCTTTTAATTAAGTTATATTTTCCAGCAAGGTCTGGAAAATAAAATAGAGACTTCATCACTTCCTCTCATCTTATATTCCAGGTTAATAAACCTCAGTTTCAAGAAAGGACCTTATTTCTAATATTGATCTGGCTTCTGGTTCTAGCCATAGCTTCCTGTCCAGCCTTTCTCTATGAGATTGGTCAGCCCTGTAGTACAAAGGATTCTCCTCCATTTGAGGATACTGGTCTGCTGTAAATCAGTTACTTTTCAAGCATCTCTATGGTTAGGTAAATACACTGAGCATTTCACATTTTTCAGTGGAAGCCATTTTCACTAGCCCTTGAAGAGGTTCTGTCACTCTTCCCTGCGCCTTTCATCCCCTTTTTTGAAGATTCTTGAAAAATAAGAACACCTAAGTTGTATATCCTACCCCAGCACAGTTTTCTCCTTATTGCCTGTAGAGGTGAAACTGTGAGCTTACACCTACCGCTATGGCTATTCCCCAGAGAATCCCACTGGTCTTCTGACCCGTGCACCTCACTGAGACCCCATGTCGAGGTGCTTGTAGGCTATGACCTTTTTGCAAGTCAGTAACATGTATTTCCCCACTTTGTACCTCTAGCCCTTATTAACTGTTTGTAAATGATTTAATTTGGCTGCACTCATATTAGACTTGGAATTTCTTAAGGAAACAATTTTCTTAGTAAGTGTCATGTCATTCATTCAAAACCTCCTCTCCTTTTTCCTTTCCTTTCCTTTCCTTTCCTTTCCTTTCCTTTCCTTTCCTTTCCTTTCCTTTCCTTTCCTTTCCTTTCCTGTCCTGTCCTGTCCTGTCCTGTCCTGTCCTGTTCCATCCTTTTCCTGTCTTTCTCCTTTGTCTTTAATTGCAGCAGTTGCAGCTGTTAGAATAACACTTGGACAGAGAAATATTTCTTGGACCCAGGATGAAAATCCGGGTCAAAACTGCAGAGGGAAGTTACAGCCCTGTCCCGGGTCAGAAACCAGAATAATCGCTTGGGAAGCTGCAAGTTCAAGGTTCAAGCCTCACAAAAGACATAATTTTGAGTTTGGGTGTTCTTACAGGACTGTCTGAAGCAGTGGGCTGAAGAGCCAATATCTCATCTGAACTGTTCCATTTTGTATAACTAATTGTCACTGGAGCAAGGAGTGAGGGAATTTTCTGCTCTGCCCCTCTGTCTGGAGCTAATGGATTTCACCAAGGAGCAATTCAGCCCAGTCTCTGAAAACTGGCCAGCAATTCAGAGTGCCCAGCTACAGGCACCCTGAAGGGATTTTCAGAAAATCTGGAATTCTCAACGTGCCTCAGCCAAGCCTCCCTGAACTGAGCACCCCCCACCTCCACCCCGCAGCCTGTCCCTCAGTCTCCAGCCATTTGGGAAAATTCTCTCATTAATCCTCTCTTGCACTTTAGAGCTGTGAGACCTATATTCTGGTGCTTATAGATAGAGAAGTCAATATACCAGTGGCATCTCCCAGTAGTCTATTCTGAGCACCACGTGCTTTGTCGGCTAATCTGATATGCAAGAAAACTATTGTTGAAAAATGGCTTTCACTCGGGCAAACCAGGCAGCTTGCTGTGCACGTACGTTTATTTTTGAGATCTTTGATCTACTCAGCCACAGCTTTGATCTGTCTCTCAGCCTCAGATATTTCTCCTGAGGGCTCGGCACTATCTTCTCTTTCACAAAAGCATTTGTGTTGCCTCTACCTCCTCCATAAGATTTCCACACTGCTGGCTGAAATGCCGTTCTCCTTCGAGCCTTCTAAACCTGGCATCCTGCGTGCTGCTGGTGTTGGTGACTGCCACTGTGAGTGTATCTCATGGCTCCTGGTGCCAAGACCTGGGCCTCTGGACCTTTTTTGCTATTTATTTTATTTGGGTGTTGGCCTCTTTTCAGCTGGACAAACTATGCACTTAAGTAAAGCGTATTTCTATTAGAGAGAAAAAACTCTAACTGTTTTTAAAGTAGCCTGATAGTTTTAAAGTACTGTAGGAGTTGTTTTTTGAGGCAGGTGCGTTACTGCGAGGGGAATGAGCTACGACACTATCCTTGCATCACATACCGCCCTTCTGGCCTTTCCAGGATATCCATATTTTGATAAGAATTCTTCTCAGCTGAAATCCCTTTGGCTCTGTGGCCTCAAAGGATTCTATTTGCAAACTTTTTTACCACAGACATCAGAAGTGTGACTCAATGGCCGCAGAGCTTATATCTAGCACAAGAGGTGAAAAGCCTTCCAGAGGAGCAGAAGGGGAACCCTGCATATCAGTTTCTACACCAGTAGACACAAAGATTTAAAGCCAGAGATATTTTCCTAAGTAAAAGTGTTCCACTTTATTATGGTGCCAAAAGCATGGCTTCATAATTAAACCTGAAATAAGCGTAAAACTCCATGTTCACTGTATTTAACTGCAATCAAAAGGCACAAAAATTGAGTAGGAAAATAAGAGCTTGAGCCAAGCCAGCCCCCTCAGCGGTGCTTTACTGTGACTGTCATGAAACACCAAGGGCTTTCATCAACTTGGTGGCCTGCCAGATGTACCAAGCACTTTAAACAGGTACTTCATGCTTTAACGGCCTTTAGCAGTTTCCATTAAACTGTCATACAGTCACCCAATGATAAAATAAGTTTTTTATTAGGGCAGTCAGGAAAGAAATGCACAAATATTCTAGCTGCAAAATTTTGGAGAGCTGCAAAGCACACAGTAATATTTGAATACCTGTGAGGCAGCCCCATCGGAGAGCATGGAGGTTTTTTCATCACAGATCTTCTTGAAGGAGGACTATAAACTTAGATTAACACAGGCTGCAGAGGGGCCTAAGCATGGACCAGAACTCTCATTCTGCCTTGCCTTTTACAAACATAGCATCCCAATAATCGGCCTTGCCTTTAAAAGCTTACAAGTGCAATGTAACCGGTAACTGTTGGTAAATCAGTCCAGGGTATATCAGGGAACAGGTAAATTATACTGATGAGTTTGATCAGCTACAGCCTTAACAACCTAAATCTTCTTCTCCCCCTAAGAAAAACCTTCAGTGTGGAGTCTCAGGTCTTTAGTAGCACAGCCCTTCATGTGATTCCCTTTGCTGTGCTTTCAAAGTTGCCTACACCTCTGGTATGGACTAAAAGCACGTGTTGCAGATTATTTCTAGTATCTTGCCAGTTATGGGTTCTTACACAGCTGCTCAGAGTCAGTGAGTGCTCCTTCCCTCCTCTTCCTGCCTTTGTGGGCAGGGAAAGGTAGATAGCTTCCAGCAGCTATGGATCTGATATTTTACCCTAGTATCCAGCGATGAAGAAGGACACAGCTCGTTTCATGGAGTACCACTGGAACAGCTCAGAGAGTAAGAATGAAAACTGAAGACAGAAGAACGGACATTTGACCCTTCCAGTCCTTATTGTATCTCCAGAAATGGGACTGGTTGAGTCTGCATATGGCTTTCATCTCAGCTCTGCCTTAGGGCAGTTCTTGACACTTCCTTGGCTTGACATGACCAGCCTTATCAGCTTCTACCTTGTAACCCCCTTGTGTGGACAGCCCCCTTACGGCAGCTCTGATGTGTTCTTCATCTTGTATCGCTCACAAGCAGCACTCGTCCCCCAGCTCCTATTTGTGCTTGCCACTCTGCTCCATTGCCACCCCTGCTCCTGATCATATGCAACCCCAAACCATATGGACTGCACGGTGCTGCTTGTTGGCCAGGTGTTCCTGCGGTTCTTCATCTGTGCTTGCTCCTTACTCCCAGTCACTGTGAGGAATGGGGAAGTGACTGACACAGTAACAGCCCCCATGTACTATCACCACATTCACATACCAGAAGATAAAGCTGGCGATATAATGCCTAGCAATGAAAGACTAACATAAAAAGCTGTTGTGAAGAAAGAAAAGCATGATTAGCACTTTGGAAGCTTGCTCAAAACTAGCAGTGCGTCCACTCTTGGTGTTTCAGCCTTCTCCTTTGAGAAGTATTTTCAGGGGCTCTTCACAGTGCTGACAAAGACTTGTGATGGTCAAACTTGGTTTTATTTAGGGAAAAACTAAAACACGATGGGACCCTGGGAAAGTTATGGTACTTTCCTGCAGTAGCATAACACCCATGGTATTGTAGGAAGGCAGAAGGAAGAGGGTAGGGGGATTTCCTCAGCTGTGAGACATGAAGAAAGAAAAGCCTTCTGAAGAGCGCTGCCCAGAAGTATGACACAGCCGGGGGCACCGGGCTGGTGTCTGCCAGAGCACTCCAGCCCTTCCTTCGTCTGACCCGATTGACTATGCCAGCCTTTTGCAACCTGTGCTGGCTGAATAGAAAAGGAGATCTCGCCATTCTCCAGCAGTGCAAACTTCTTAAAAATGGCTTACAACAGTTTTTATTCATACACAATATCAGAAGCAATTTGAAGGTCTGATAGTCTGAAATCCTTCAAGGCCTGCAAGGAATTGTTCCATATTTCATAGGTGAGCTGAAATCCCCTTCTGTGCAGTTGCATGTATTTCCCATTTCTAGCCTACAGAGAGCTGGAGATGTAAAACCTATTCCACAGGAAGAAAACATCCATCTATATCCTATAGGCCACAAAACAATCACCAGGAAATAATGAGCTTTGCTTGCTGCTGACCTGAGCAGAATTCAAACTGTGAAAATTTCCATGACCAAGATCAGTCGGTTTAGCTAAAGAGCCTAAGTGGGTAGCTGGTTTTTAATTTTTGCATACTTGACTTTTGCTGTTTGATTATTTCAGGCATCTCATTTCCTCGAGTATTACTTAGAGGAGGGATGAAAATAAAATGATACACGAAACCATGAAATAAAATAAAACTGACATTCACAAAGGAGAGAGAAAGAGGAGATCTGGTTCTAAAGCAAGCAAAATTTCACTGGAATAGACAGAGATGCTTTGTTTGTGCCAGGACTCTGTTTTTCCCAGAAAAGCCCAATCTAGAAAAAAACAGGATAGAGGAAGGTCATCATTATTACTGCAGGCACTTAATTGGATTTCCTAACTGTATCTTGATTGATCTGTAAGGTTTTTACAGATAGGGAGCCAAAAAAGCATTAGGGGGAAAAAATTGAATTTTATGGAAACCTTATTGAGTCAATAATTTTCCCTGGCTCCTTTTTTCATTCCTTGAATCCATTCACAAAGCAAAACCTCCCTTCAGCCCCAGCAGCTCCTTCACGGCAGAGCCTGCCAGAGTCAGCGCCAGGGCTGAATGAGCTCTCTGTGCCTGCCCTCTCTGCAGCCCTCCCCGGTTCACCCACAGCGTGCGGGCCAGCGCGGGCGCCTGGCTCAGCCCAGCGCTTGTGTGGCACGGCCCAGCAGCAGTGGGATTTTCCCAGCTGCTAGCAAAGCGCTGCTGGGTGTGCGACCCCGGCCAACACACAGAGCTTGTCAGGTAGAAGGAGGCCTGCAGGGAAGTAAAGCCCTTAAAAAATACCTTTGCAAATGATAAATACAGAGGCATTAACATTGAAATAAAGGTCTTATCGTGACTATATTTCACTCACTTACTTCCCCTGCCATCCACCAGGATAGGGCCATGTCACAACATTTGCAGGGATGGGGGTTTATGAACCGTACAGTTCCTGAGCAGATAGGCATTGATAAAGGTCCAAGCTGGGACAGATTTAAATAAAATCCATAGTCTTTTGGGGGTGGGGGTGGGTTAGCAGCTGCCCTGTTTATTTGAGAGGACAGGACTTACTTAAATCATTAATAATACCTAGTTACCCACAGAAGACTTTGTCTCCATTCCCACCACCGATACCTTGAACATGGAATCATCAGTGTTTTGCAATGAAGTTGAAAATAAGCAAGCTCTGTGGAGGACGCTGTCATTTTGCGTGGGTTTGGTAGTCTAAGCTTTCTACTACAGGTTTATTTAAATGTGCATGTTTTGCTTTAAAAAAAAAAAAGCACAGCTAGGACATACACTTCTCTAGGACATTTGCCAGTGCTGTCAAGGGCAGTTTTATGGGCAGGTATACACATGTCCTACGTGGAGATGCTGTTCATTTTCCTCAGCAGGCTCAGCACGCATGCTTGAGTACTCATGCTGTGGAAATCTGCTCGCTCTGACTAGCAGGTGCAGAAACGAATTATAGCAACCATTCCTCTAGGCCAAAAAAAAATCTACTGATTGTCACAGTAGTTAGGTGTGAGCTCTCATTGTCCTTCACTTTTGGGGGGATTTTTTTTGTCTGCAGAGCGGCCAGTATTATCATCTGCTCACTTCCCAGGGTGTTGTTTCGGCTCTGTTGCCTTTTTCATTCATACCACAGAGCCATTAGCCACAAACTGTACTGAATTGCCCTTATGAAACCCAGTGACTACCGCATTCAGCTTCTGCTGCCCTCTCCCTAGTCAGCCAACCCCTGGGACAGTACCTCTTGACATCTCCCTCTTGATTCCTCTTCACGGTGTATTCTAGGTCAGTGCCTCCACACTCCCTGTACTGTAGCAAATTTTCCCCAGTTTATTTAAAAAAGCAATTAAATAGAATGGAAGTTTTCCAGCTACTCCAGTCAAGTAAAGAACTACATTTAGTTTGAGACCTAAAATTCCTTTGTTTCACTCTGCCTTGCCATATAGAAACAAGACAAATACCCAAAAAGTACAAAGTCAACACCATGGAGCCAATAGCATGCAGTCCATCTAAAATGGGCTTGCTTATGACTCTTTGGCACAGAGATGGGGAAAAGACCCTGATGGGACCAACACCAACTTAGAAATATTCCCAAGAAACCTGATCCTCAGAAGCATCAGATGAGTCACAATTACTCATTTGCTCCTTCAGTTGGTTGGGGAGGGGGACATGGAGAAATAGCTTATTAATATTGGCTCATAACATCTAAAAATTGCAACAACCCACAAGCGGTTCAGTTACAGTGGCTGCCGTGTAGGGGAGACAGAGCCAAGATCCACCCAGCCTCCACTGCTTCTCTCCCAAACCTGTAGCTTCGCTGACTCCCATTGCAGTCACACCCAAGGTATGAGCTGTCTGTGTAGGAGTGCTTGCAAGTGGTGTTTCTCCAAGGCACAGTGTAACACTGACACACACTCTGATAATCCAAATCATCATCTAGCCCTGCAAAAGGGCAAACTGAGTGGCAATGTTGGCTGATCTTTGCATTTAATAGCCAGGTCTGCCAACCTTTGTGTGCTTTGAAGACCTGGGCTGAGCAGCAGTGGGGTCCACATGAACACTCGACATATTCTCAGGGAGAAAGGGAGATAGGTTGCCTCTCCAGAACACTATACTTTTGGTGGTTTAAAGACAAAAGAGGGTTGTATCAGAAAATATTTGTGTACAGGCAATTTGAAAACATTCAGGTAATGTTATGACTGAATTACCTGACTCTATTTTCACAGTAAACTCAGCTATAGCAAACCTCCATTTATAGCAAAGCAAATTAAAGTCAGTAATTGTTTCATATGTGCAATGTGGGAATTGCAGTTTCATTTATAATGAAACTTTGATTACACCCTAATTGTTCTGGCAGAATAATGACTCCATTTCAGAGGCTTCTGCTGTGTTTTCAGGCTGTGTCCGTGTCTGCAGTAGTTTTTATATTCCTTGACTAGCACCGTGCAATCACATCTCTTTAGGTTTTCCCAGAATTCTGATTCATATTGCCTGATTCTCAAAATCCAGACAAACTCAACGGAAACACTCTGCTTTAGGTGGAAAAGCAAATGCCAATGCAGTGTTTTGGATAGACTGGTAAGTCCTGACTGTTCTGTGCAGAATCCCAGGGGAAATATAAATTCATGCTTTTTACTTTGCTCGGCAGACTTCTGCACTTGACATGTCCTCTAATGCTTTTCCTCTTACAGAAAGCCACTGTTCCCTTGCAGAAGGTGCTTCTGCCACTTCCTACCAGAGCTCATCTAGTAATTGCCTACAAAGTATGAGCATGTCTGCACTGAATATCTGGAATGAAAAAACGTCACTGGAAAGACCTTCATGAACTTGTTCCTAAGATAATTAAATGCATAGATCACATTCCTTATGACCTTCTCCCTCCTGTAACATGTTTTGCTTCACACTCGTCCATGAAGATCACTGCCAAGGTGGTTACTGGTATAACTTTGAATGTTGCAATTGCTGGTATTTCTCCTATATGTTTGTACTGGTGAGACAGGGGTTTAGGACTCTGAACTGTTTGTAGCAGGGATCTCATTTTCTTGGATTTCTATGTCCAATGTTTACAGGCCTGAGAGCTTTATAGAATACTACATAATAATAATAACCTGAAGTTTATCAGCTGTGCTTGCTTTACAACTTTTCCAATGTCCTCTCCTATTACAAAGGAATACTGTAGCTATCGGGTGGCGTAGGAGGGGAGCAACTCTACACCTCTAGTTCCATAGAAACCCCAGGGTAGTTACACATAGCACAGTGAAGGAAGAAGTATTTGTAATTAATGTCAACAGATAGGGGCATGAAGGGACTGACAACAGCGTGTAATTGTGGCCCAAAGCAGGGAGACTTGCAGCTGAGACCAAGGGTGTTGTTTCCATGTCACTGATACCAGGATTGAACCGTGAAGTGAATATTCACATCACTGGAGTGAGAAGCATTCAATTTTCTCAAGATCAGCTCTCTGAAAGTGTGAGGAAAATGTGTCAGGCCACTTTCTGGGCATACTTTTGTGAAAATGAAACAGATTTCCAAGAGATGAGAAAATTAATACCCCAAATGAAGCTGTTTTGCCAGATGACTTCAGCCTTTTCATATTAAACACTCTTCCACAATAAGACTTGCATTTTTCTGAGTAACAGTTGTAGGCATCAGCAGTAATATGCTTTAGCATTTAGCTGGCATTACTAATGAATTTTTATGTGTGACACACCTCTGGATGGAAAAACTACAGTATTAACATTGAAAAGTGGAACCATTTTAACCTGGATTATTTAGAAGCTTTTCCTATGCTTACATTTTATAAATACTAATGACATGTTTCACTACTCATCTTATAAATCATCCATGTGACACAGGCATTCACTTCTATATATTTGAGCACAGCACTGAACAAGATGTGTCAGTATTTTAGAAGATCTCAGTGTTCTCAACTGGAGAAACTGGTACTTTTAAAAGTCTATTCATCCCTACATAGGACTTGCAATCCTCTGAAAATCTCAATTATGGGAGTCTGGTGCCATCAATAAATTTGTCTTCAAATTTCTTCTTGTGATTTGTGTGTTTCTCTGAAGGTTTTTCAGCAATCTTATATTTATCTCCTTGAAATGTAATAATTCTGCATTCATAGAGGCTGAATTTATAGTAAATACATCTGCATCTCTCAGTATGTCATGGAGTTCCAGGTAGGCTAAAAAACTCCTTTGATCAGTTATAATAAATGTCTTCATTCAGATAATGTAAAAAGTATCCATTAACAATTAACATTAGTGCTGAGGCACATCCCGTAATTGATTATGTCAAATTGCATTCTCAATCAAACATACAGAGATGTCTGATGATGCTGGAAAAATATAATTAGCAAATTTGATTGTAATCTATCATAAACCAAATTAACATATGGAAAATGATTCAGATAATGCTTTAGGAATCTAAAGAGAATTCTTATTACTTTAGAATGTCATAAGCCAGACACGGCAATGAAAGGAAAGAAAGGTAAAACTAATTAAAGCATTTCCAGTAAAAAGCACTTTTCATTACAAAGTTCCATACGTCAAAACTGAAACTATTCACAGAAAAGGGTTGGTCTTAGTAAGTCTCAGGATAATTTAAATTCCAAATTGTGAAAATACCTCTTTTTGGTTCTTTAAAGGACAAGATGTCTTCTTTTCTGACATAAAATTCCTTTTTTCTTCAGCAATTTTAATTAATATATCATGAAAAAAAGTTTAAAAAATAAAAGTTATCAGAAAAAAAATAATGTTTTGATTAAAACAACATTTTTTATTATTATGACATCACACAGTTTCTTTTTTTTTTTCTCTTTATCCTGAGTGGGCTTTGAAATCTCAAAAATTCCTACAGATCAGAAAACTGCTTTGCATTCAGCTCTTGCACACGTGTCAGCATTTGATTATCTCAGCGTACTGTACCCCTGGTTTTAGTTAGGAGGCATGAGACAATGTCAGCATTGTGAAACCTATCCAAACTTCCGAATTCTTAATTTGGGGGCATATTTTTTTCAGCGTGTCTTTTCAGACAGATGTAAGTTTTTAATTTTTAACATTTTGCACTCTTATTTCCCCCTAGACCTTACTACATTATATAAATAGCTATTGCGTGATGTTAGGCCTTTCTCTATCATCCAGTGACAGACAGTTAATCCATCAGTGTGTATTTCATGTGCAAATCCTTTCATTTTCTGTTATACACTTCCATTGCTGGTTCCATGATTTTTTTATATGCAGTTCCTTTGATGTTAAATAAATTAATTTGGAGCCACAAGTAATTGACCGAGTTTCCTACATAAAAGCATTTAATATACTACTTTTTGACCTCTGCTCTCCCACATGCCAAGAGGAATGTTAAAATTCATACCACGTTTAGCAGGACAGCAAATCTGGGCTTGGGCACATTCAAATAGAATTTTAAACATAATATCCATGCAGGTAGCTTCTCAACTACTCACTGCTTAGTTGGATGTCTTTAGTAAAGACTACGGTGTCGTCATGGCCAAAGAAACTGCCTCTCCAATAACAGCTCTGAAATCAGTGCAGGGACTACACGATAAAAGCAAAACCTTAACCTTCACATGGATCCTTATCATCAACCAAACTTAAGCATCAAAGTACTAGTTGAATGTACTAAGACTTGAGTCAGAGGCAGTTATCTGCTGTATCAGCTTCAATTTCACAGGGAATTAGACAGTAGGTTTTTTGTTGTGAGCATGAGAGCAGACTATTCCCAAAGTGACTAAGACTTTTGGTGAGTGAAGCAACACCTGCGCTGTGTGTTGAGGCAAGACAGAACGACGACGTTCAGGGCTACTGCTGGCAGATGCCTGGAGGCTCTGGCACCAGCACTGTTATCCAGCACTACATCTTGGCTTTGAGCTCCATCAATCCATGGCTGCTCAGTGTTTGGTTTATTCAAAGCACAGACAAAGCAATCTCCCTGTACGCTATACAGACCAATCCAAAGTGATTGCAAGGAGGGCTTGTACCCCTTTCACCAGGAGCAGCTGGAAGGGTCCTCATAATTGTAAGAGAACCAGCCATTAAACGCAAATGGCTGGTGACTGTGGACCAGCAACACAGCGGAACTGTTGTCAGTTGTCCCACCAATCCTGTAATTTTACTCATGCTTTATCTAGAGGGTGACAGCCAGCTACTGCTTACAGGGCAGACACCAAGTCTGTGCAGGCACCATGTCATTCATTTCCCTGTGTGGCATGGGTCAGAGAAGATGGACATGTGGAGCCAGGAATACTGATACATACCTACCACTTATTAATGCAGTAAGACTCACATGCATGTTCAACAGGACAGTTGAGAGGACACAATGCCACATGATAGCGGTTTTAGGGGAAACTAGGACCGTCTCAGATGTCTAACAAGGAAAGGAACAAAGGCTTCAAATAATCAGTCTTTCACCCTCCTGAGAACCCATAAGGGTCACCTCATCACTCGCTGACAGATCCTACCAATGGCTACACTTAGCTGAATTAACCTAACTCTGACTTTGACCAAGGTCTCTGTTTTCATCATTCATTAACCTCAGACTTAATCTGAAAATATTCAAATCTGATTGAGTTTTCTGCAGGGTCTGGGCAGGCTTGAATTGGGGCTACACAGAATTTAGGCTAAAATACTTCCACCCACTAAATAACCTTCCAAATCTTCCTGCAAGTCACCCTTGAGGGAGAGGAATGTTCTCTTGGCACTGTAGCAGCTGATGAGAATTATTAGCAAAATTGGTAACAGGGAACCTCCATCTCTCTGAGTGCAGATGGACAAGTACAGGGCAGGGAGGAGATGGGATGATGCATAGTTGTGGGGGTGTTCATGTCGAAGTCAATGCAGGTGCTCAGACTCTGGCTGCCAGCATTCAGGATAAACCAAAACCCAGTAAGTCCCAATCTTGCTTCACTTTTCTGAGAAATAAATAAGAAATAACTCAACTACAATCAGTAGATTGTGTAACACATGCAAGAAGGAAATCAAATAGTTTGATTTCCTAATCTGTCATTAGAAGAACAACCATCCAGTTCATCATCTGGGACATTTTTCTGATAGACTGTAAAGGGACCCTGAACTGTCCTGAATACCACATGGATTCCTAATGCACTGTATTCTCAACTTAATTTCTCAGAAAAGGAATGGCTGTATATAAAAAGACTCACACTTTCAGTATACAGTTTCCTAGAAAGAGGCACCACAACAGCCTCCTTCAGATTACAAGCATCCAGTTTGTGGCCGAAAATGTTCTAATGCCTTCCGCATCTCCACAATTGCCGTTTTTAATATTCGCTGTCCCACCAGCTAGGAAATCAGTAAAAAAATAAAATAAAAATACATTGACATTTACCTTAATGGGATGAAACTGAATGTAAGGAGAACATGCAGCTACAATGGCATCTTCATGACAGACTTAAAGACAAAAAATTTAGCAGCTCAATCAGCAGCAACACATTAACAACTAAATCCAAAGGCAGATGTCTTCAGCTTCATGGCCTTACCGTAAGTAGTACAGATGCTCACCTCCAGCCAGCCAGCTTGCTATTATGGGAGGTGGGATTTAGCACCCTTATACTCAAGCTGCCCTCAGCGCAGATGCCTCTTTTACACAAGTCTTGCCATGGCCTTGAGGTTATGTTAAACATAAGAAAATGATTTCAAGCATGTAGCTGAACAGGAGCTGCTAGAGGCTTAGCTTGCACATCCATACATCAGTATCCAAGAGTGTCCATCCGAAAGATGTCCAAGCAGAGAGGGTTCTGACTGGAAGTTGCCATCCACCTCCTACCCCCGAATTTTGATCTCGATAGATCTGGCCTTTGCTCAGTACTGTCTCCTCTGAGATACAAGGTCAAGGGGTAAGAAGGTTTGGTATATCTCAGGTTAATGCTAGATAACCATCTAGCATTAGATGGTGCTCAGTGTTTAAAGGTTAAACCTTATCACACCAACCTCGGGACCATGCATCCAAAATTTGAATTAAAGAAGGCCAGATCAGCCTCATAATGAAAAAAGGAGTTTACCTGATACAGATCCAGACGTCAGGGCAAGCAGGAGCCATAAGGATCACAAAAGCAATAGCAGAAAATATCAGCAACTGCTCAGGCTTCATCCAGAACAGACATTATGTTATGCTCTGTTATGTTTAATAGAATCCAAATTCTATATGTGGTTGGGTGAAATATGCTGAAGTTTGGCTACTTCCTGTCATTATGCATGAAAATTTCACCTAGTGATGATAAATATTGAGCCATAAACCTGTGCAGAGTTCAGGAACGATTTCTTGTTTTCAGAATGTTCTTCTGATGTTACAACAATGGACTCAGGACTTATTACGTACGGCTGTTTCTTTTAATCTAGTGTACTTAGCTTCAATGTCAATTTTAGACACTCCCCCTGGAGCTACATGAAAAATGAAGTCTCAATCATTGCCCAGCTTTATGGAAATTCAGTGCAAGCAATTATGAGCTGAACCCTGAGAAGGTCACATTTATAAGTAAGAGCAAATAAGGGAGCTTAGTGAGAGCGACTACTCTGTGAGCAGCAGAGACAAAATGAAGTGCAGATGTGCTCAGCTGCTTGCTGCCTCCATGGTGCTTGCTGACCTGATGACAACCGTCACCTGAACTCCAGGCTCCCCTCCCCGTGCCATTGCCCAGCAAGCACAGCTCCAGGTGATAGCGCTTCTGCGAGTGAGCTGGGAGGCAGACGTACGAAGAAGCAGGGGCTGGGATCACCCCGCAACCCGGGTGCCGTTCCAGCCAGCAAAGAGTCTTTCCCTCTCCCAGTGGCCTCTCTGTCTTGGATCTGCTTGGGCTTTTGAAAGTTTTGGGGTAGGGTTACCTTTTCTGAGAGGTCTTTGGGTGGAAGTTAAAAAAATCCTCATTTCAGTGCTTATGTTGTATTGAATTAGTCTTGCAGGAAAGGACTTAATACCTCTCCTCTGCCCATTTTATGTTATCTTTCTTTACCACTGAGTAAAATAAAAAAAATAAAAGTAAAAAAAAAAGCTTGCTGGTATTTCACTTCTCTTTTACTGCATTTTCTTTTTGCCTTTCTACATCATACCTTTAAAATTCCCCCATTTTCAGAAAAGCTACCAAAAGGTAACAAGTGAAATAAGCCGTTGCAGTCCTGCAGAAATTGATGCATTCCAAATAAAACTACCTTTGATATGGTATGTTTTTCAAAATAATCCTTTTTTATTCTGCCAGCCCCACTATTCAATTTTGCATGCTTGAAATGAAATAGATGTTTAGTTTCCTATGAGTATGTATATTCCTGGATGACTTCAGAAGCATTAAGATGATTTGCATTTTGTTATTTCAATTTTATTTCATCAGTCTTTAAGGAATATTTTGGTAACTGTCAAATGTCCATAATTTATCACAATAAAGGACTGGTGAATGGACAGAGGTATCATTTGCCTCGTCTAGTCTAACTCAGAATTGCTAAATTAATATACTGCAAACACGCTGAGATAACTGCTAATAGTGAATCTTAGATTTAAGTGGTAGAATCCTCAACAGTTTGCCCACGGACAAGCTGACTCCTGGCATCACTCACACTGAGGACTTCTCATGTACCACAGTGAACTGAAAGAAAATTTTGTTTGTTTATGGATTTACAACATAAAGTTGTATAGTCATACAAACTGAAAAGCAAATGCAGTAAAGGTCTTCTTAAATAACAGTTAGTGTGTCCAGTTCACAGGGGTTTTTTTGCTTTGTCCAGTCCTTATAGCTTTGCTTTTGGACTAAAACAGATGTAAATTGCTACTGTTCTGATCTGGTAGCATTTCAGATACTAACTAGGAAAGAGATAAAACTAGTAAGTATGCAGCTTGTATTTGTGACGTGATTGACAAAAGTGCTGCAAAAGGTGGGGCAGTATAGGTTAGGAGTGATGGCATGTTTACAAGACACATGGCTTTGTAAAAATTATGTCATATATTTTCTTGTTATATTTCATAAAAATTCATTCTATACATCTGCTAGCTTACTACAGGCAGTAAATCAGCCTGTCCTTCCTCATTCTTTTGTTCTAGCACATAACATTTCTACAGTTTATATATATATTGGCAACCACAGGGCAGATATTGAAAAACAGGGAAAAGTGTCTTTCTGTATGCACACTGCTGTGAGAGACTTAGCATCTAATATCAGACAGCTGATTTCATACTTGACACAGACTAGTAGTGCCTTAGACCTAGCATCTCTCAACCCATATTTGTCCATTAAATAACTTTGACTCTTTTGTAATGCAAACTAGCTGAATGATAGTTTCCCAAGCGTACAGAATTGCTCATTATGTCAGCATCAGTGTCTGATTTGTGCTTTTGGCTGTGGCAGTAAAAGGACCTGCAACTCCCCTTTGTGCTAGCTGACTCTTCCTTGAAAGGGGAGAAGAAAATAGAGCGGTTTTTTTTTACTTCCTTTAGTCTTTATTTTTGTTGTTGTCACTAAATAGTAGCTTCTACCTCTGTGTAATAACACAGAAATGCAGCTAATTAAATCCAAGGATTGTAAAATATTCAGTGCTGAAAAGGAAGCTGCCACAAAATCCATTTGCGCAGCATATTAAAAAGAAAAGAGCAAGTGCAACTGGAGAAATTAATAAAACTTGACCAGTGGAATCTCTTAGATAAGATTCAAAAGGCTGTGGAAATTCTCTAGGCTCTGATGTATTGAACAAAGTGAACCTCTTAGGTTATGGCTTGGCCCTAAATGAGTAGGGTAATTAAAATCATGATAATATTTATTCAGCACGGATTCATTTAATTTGGAATAGGACTCAGTCATTCATAAGCGCTGTGGAAGTGAGAGCTGCTGGACATGGTTTTATAAACTGGGTTGGGGAGCTCAGCGTTTTTCATGTTTCTTTCCAGGTGCTCAGATGCGCATCTTCCGCACTACGCACTGAGGGTGCAGGATGGATTCAACCCCGATCGCCCAGATAAGCAGCGGGCAGCCGTGAGATCTGCCTCAGTGCACACCTGCAACTGCAGATGGTGTGCCAAAGCTGCAGGCATGTTCAGCAGATGGCTGCGAGCATTTGGGGCATGGCGGAGCACATGGAGCCATCGTCAACATCTAGACACAGGCAGGTAAGAGAGATTTTCCCTCTCACACACACAGCCAGTCTATTTGGGGGATTAAAAAGCAGAATGAAGAAAAAAAGCCAACCCCAAAACATTTGGTAGAGAAAACGGGACACTGACACCAGAAATGAAACTACCACAGGAGTCTTATGCTAAAGGTTACCCCCAAATAGTCAGAAGTATCTCTGAGTTGCATTGATATTTGCAACGTCTGTGTTCATAGTCCTCTAAAAGTCTTGCTGCTTCTTTTTCTTCTTTCACTTCAGACAGTCACATGCCTGTGAAATGTTTTGCCTGACTGGGGAGGGAAATACACTCCTCTGCTTTTCTATGCTAGATTATCAATTATGTTAAAGACTTCTCTGCCTACTAATGAGAGAAGGAGAGGATGAGCTTTCACTGAGAACTTTTCTTTGAAGTGAAAATCTTTAGTAAAGCCCTCTCATTTCTAAGGACACTATAATCATCTTGATGGGAGAAAAAAAAGGATTCTGGCTTTGTACCTGTCTTCCTCCCACTCTCCCCCTCATTTTCCCTCTCCCTCTGCTTTATGCACACGTGCACGTGCGTGCACACACACACTCTCTCTATGGGCTATGGAAGTAGCAACCTACAATGCATGTATTTTCTGAACTGCATGTTTATATCCACACAGGTAGAGTTATTTTTTCAAAATGGCCCATACCTGTAACACGTGCACAACAACACTTACACACCGTACTTCAAGGACTTTACTTTTATTTTTTTCAGCACACTCTTACCTTTTTGTACACTCTTACCACACTTTTGACCTTTCTTTTCCACACACATCCTGTCAAAATTCATTTGCAAATGAATTTTATAGACACAAATATTTGTTCTAAAAGAATTTGGAATTCTAAACACCCACACTAAAGGAGACTTTACTTTAAACATGAATGCTTTGCTATGGAAATACTTGCATTCTTCACTCAGGGAATAAAACCCACATCTAGTCTGACCGCTTCCAACCAAGCAGCACAGCTTGAGTTACAATTATGCACCATAATTCCCTGTGAGAGAAGTATACTGACAATAATAAATTCAAATGCATTCAGATAAATAAATTTAAAGTAAATGCATATTGCTGGAGGATGCTCAGCAAGCAGAAAAAAGAAAAGCCCGATAGCCTAATATGTTTCTTCTTGGGAATAGCTCTCTCTGCCCTTATGCTGATATATTCTTTGGGAACGCTTTAATGCAGTTGCTATAATTAGTGAGTGCTTCATAATCACCTTCTAGAGAATGAAATCTCTCTGTAACACTCGGGTTGATTTTGCAGGCATCGTAGTGTAAATGGTTCTTGTATCAGCAGAAGGAAGGTTGCGGGGGGGGGTGGGGGGGTGGTGGTGGTGGTGCTCTAAAACATTACCAGGAGGCATCAATGTCAGTTCCCTGGAGCAGACTAGATTTCTCTTTGAGAAATACTAGTGAAATCCTGGTCTCACTGAAGCCCGTGGGCATTTTGACAGCCGCTCCCCCAGCGATCCAGCGAGGGGAATGGCTTCATTCACACTGTGCGTGTGGGGAGCAGTGAGGTATGTGGGGACAGAGCCAGGCGCTCCTTTCCCCACCCGGCTGAGGAGGTCACCTGCGGGCTGTGCCCGGGCCTGGGGAGGCAGCAGCTCTCTCCCAGGCACTTCCCTCGTCCCCTGCACTAGCACGGCCCCTCTTGTCCTGTTCTGCGCACCCCTCTCCCGCTCACACCCGAGGCCATGATGTCTACAGGCAAAATGAGTTCCTTTAAATAAGATTAACTGCCTGCGATAGTACGGAGAGATTACCGTGTGGGTTTTAACCCTCTGAGTGTCCTGAGACAAACTCTGTCTACGGGAGCCCTTCCGGCACGCGGAGTGCTGCCACTGCTGCTTGCCAGCGCGTTTTCTATTGAGTTGGCATGACGAGAGATGTGGAAAATGATGACTGAATATCGATCTGATATAGTGTCATGCTTGGTAATTATTCTGTCAAGTGTCTCGTGAGAGGAGAGAGCGGTAGAAAGAGCCGTGGAAAACTGGGCAAAGACCGTGGTTCTTGTAAATATCTTTGAGCTTAATGTTCAGTAATTGCATAGCAATAAGAAGGACCAGAGCTTATAAGCCTTATTTCATTTGATTGTAAAATCAGCCTAGTGAAGGAAATGTCTAGAAAAGAAATAGTGTGGAAATTTTACTTCTGGTACTGTTTGCCAGGTGTTTGAGAACCTAAAAAGAATGGATGATTAAAAACCGCAAATCAAACAGTTTTAATTTTAAGGCAATTTTTTTCCCATCTCTTTTCTTTCTCTACAAACTTGAATTTGATAAGAGAGGGTTGCACATTTAAAAAATAAATTAGTTGATTTCAGCTCACTTCCTGGACCCCATGGATCCCTGCACCTCCTCCTGTTAGTAAGCATCCCCAGAAACTTCCCTGGTTTTCAGTTTGAACCAAAGAAGGCTTTTATGACATTTCATGCTAAAGTGTATTTACCTGAAATAATTGCCCAGAAATGATCTACAGGATTTAGGCTGCTCAGAAGCACTCTATAGGATTTAGACTGTGACAGCCAAAGGATTTAGACTGTACTAGTGCTCTCTGTCTCAAAAAACAGAGCAAAGAATTTATAACCAAATGGCTCTGATTAGTAATCTGATTAGACCAAGCTTGCACCTTGTGTATAATATAGTGCATAATAACATAGCTCTGATTTCCTGTAGAATTTCTAACGCACTCATGTTATAGTATTGTTCCACAATTACTGGAATACTTGGAGTGAAAAGTTGAAGATAACCGTACAAAAACTAGGCAGTATTTTTGAGAAGTTCAACCAAAATGTGGAAGGGGACTAGGTCTTTCAAGTACCTGAAAGCAGCTAGTTAATGGGGTGATTTGTTCATTGTCGGAAAGGTGAGGGGAAAAGCATTTGTAAGACTAACCTTTCATGCAAGGATAAGTTAGATTAATGGTTTACAAAATGTCCTGGGTAAAGTAACTGTTTTACCTGCAGGGTTTTATGTAGGCAGGCATGTGAGAAGTCTGCAGTACTGCAGGGTTGGCATGCACTGCTTATTTAGATTCATACCTGCAAAGCCAGTAGTGTTTTCATGCCATCAGAATGAATTTGGAACAGATTTCTTTGCTCTTTCCAAGAGAGATAATTTGTGAGAAGCCCTCCTGGGAAGACTTGTTCTTTCTTTAACCTTCACACCTTTTGAACTGCATGCTTTCGAGGAGGATGTTAAAAGGGCGTTGAAGGACTTTGGTCAAAGCATAAGACCAGATTCCTAAGTCTTAGATTCTCTGTCTATATCTAGCACAGGGATCCTGTGTGGCCTGGAGCTTGACAACTTTTTATGTGCCTCAGATTCACTTACTCCAAAGTTGTAAATTTTGTCCATCTCCCAAGTAAGTGGCTGAGTATTAAAGCTTCTTTTTACTCTAGGACAGGACATGTAAGGACAAGAGAGGGCTGGGAGCTTCACTTCATCACTGCTTGTATCACACTATCAAATTAGCAGTTCCTAAGGTGTAATTTGAGATGGACACAGTTCTGGGAGATGCCAAGCAGCCACATCTTCCACTAACCAAGGTGGCAGCGGAGAGAAGTGAACATCCCCTGGGAGAGCCCGGAGAATCAAATCATACTACAGAGCAGAGTCAGCGTAGACACACATACATATATATGCATGTCTACGCACGCATAGCAGCCAATTAGCCTGATAAACTAGCTAACATTCAGTCAGAATTGTTTTTGCTATAGGTGTAAAATGACTGTATAAATCAGACATTTCCCTTCCTTGCAATCCCAGTCATTATAAGAGAATGTATATGGAGCTTATTCCCTTAAATGCAGTAGGAGCAAAGAGCAGCCAGCCCTTTCACTGCCCTCCGTTTCCAGGATTGCTTTTCCAGAGAGTTCTTGCCATAAGAAGCTCTGACTTTCCACCCCAGATGAAGGTGACTAGGCTTATTTTACCATCAGTTTTCTTCTTTCACAGTCGCTGGTGCTGTGGCTTCCAAGAGCACCAGGAGCTGTGGCTTCCAAGAGCACAAGGAGACCTCTCAGACCATGTGCCTTGGCTGTGGCCATGGTTTGCCATGTGGCCAATTGCCCGGGGCAGCAACTACTAGAAACTCCCATTCTCTCTTACTACAAAGGGCTTTAATTGTCTCTTCTGCTCAGTCATAAATGGGCCTTGCACCGGTGGCAGGTTGAATAGAGTCTCTGGTTGTATGGCAATGAAATTCTCTTCAGATGGGAACTGCCCATATAATAAGCTATAATACTTTCTCACGTTCTGTAACAAGCTTGACACAAGCTTCAAAAAATCATTAAAATATACCCTAAAATACTTTACAGATTAGAATTTTCTCAGACACATGGCCTGGCCTGGCCTGGCCTGGATCTAGTTCAAGTTGATGCAAAGTAACTCACTGCCCTTAAGTGTTCCTATTTTTGTTAAATAATAGCAGAAGGCACAAGAAATTCAGAGACACATATTCAAACCGGTTCAGTAAAGAGTACGCAGAGACTTTTCTGTAAGTGGCATGGCAAAGGACCTTAGAAATGTTCAGTTAAGTTTAAACATACCATGATAGGATGCCTTCTAAAGCAATCACACCCTGCATGCTGTTTTCAAGCTAAGCACCCAGGGATGAGACTTAAATGCTGAAAAAACTATTGAAGATTGGGACAGGAAGCCCAACAGTGCCTCAGACTGTCATATCTGTACAAGAAGACGACAGCGGCCACTGCTTAATGGTTTCTTGAGCACCTACTGGAGATAAGTACCAAAAAGATGTTCCCTGCTTTTTCTCAATAACCCTCTTGAAAAGAAGAATCAAGGAGTGGTTGGAGAGATCAGTGGTTGTTAAAGGGGAAGCCATGAAACATTGTAGGATCATCCCTTGAATATATACGGTCTTTCATTAAACTCCACGCATCTCTGTAAAGGCTTCCCCCTGTAACTGAGGGAAGAACATGCTCTCTATTTCTTTTCCTATTAGAATAATTACAGTATATTAAGACACACCAGGCAGGTCAGAGCAAAGTCTGTTTGGAGTTTGCATTTCAACTGCACATTATGCACTTGCATTGTAATATATTCAAACTGACAGCATCGTTATGCTGAATTAATCTAAATTACATCTAGACATATATTTACAACAAGAAGCATCACAGAGAGCGTTTGGTGACTGGCTGCTCAGAGGAATTAAACAAGAAAATCCCAGGCTTAAACCTTACAAATAAATAACTAAACTTATAAATGGATGAATAAAAGAGTTTAGGCCACGCTTCAGGAACAATACCAAAATCTTCTCCCTAGAATTTTACTAGTTTACATGTTCCTTCACCAGTTTACCATTTTAATTATCACCTCCTCTGCTTCAGGGACATAACCCTGCTGTAATGCTATTGCAGGCTCAGAAGCCCACACAGGGAGAGTACAGGGAAGTCACAGAAAGTCATAGGAAGCATGATATGATTTCTGCTTCTGTGCAGCAAAAGTACCTGGATATACACACACTTTGAAAGATCGTCATGAATCTCCTATGGCTATTGTAAGTCAGGTGTGTCAGGAAGCTTAGCTATCATTTTAACATCAGTAAAGTTAAAGACATAAATTAGCATTGTTCCACCACTAGCGGTGATGGGGGGAGAAGGAGGCTTGTAGTGCACACTGTTATTTATTATTTGTAAGGACAAAGGCTTGAGGAACAAGGCTGATTGCTTTTAGCACTTTCTACCTACAGATAATCATTTTATTACCCAGCTGTAATAAATCCACAACATTGTCAGTGGATCATGTAATTAACGGTAATTTTATAGACTGAGTATATACAGTACTTCATCCTAAACTCACTGCAGGGTAAAAGCTTGCAACTGCAGGACGAGGGACAGCATATGAGAGGTTTAGTGTTCCGCCAGTGACAGTAGCCATGACTCTTAGGAGAGCTCTTGGGGCAGCTGGGCACGCAGGAGATACCTGACCCAGCATCTGTGCAGCCCGAGGAATCTCCATGTTATCAGAAAGGACCACGCTGCTGTGTCACGACAGCATTCCCCTGCGGCGACACGGGGACAGCATGTTCCCAGCTCCCAGGGCAGTGACATGCTCTCTCCCCTAGCGTGGGGCTAGCGACGGGAGGGACTGCCTCTGCCAGCCCATTTGGTGTTGAGATCTCGATCTGTCTGCCCTAACGCAACCTTCGTGCAGCCATCCGGGAGGGCTGGGAAGGGGCTGAGGGAGGAAAGCGGGCTGAGGCCAAACAGGGGGGAATTAGATGCTGAACAAGAGACATGTGAGACTGGAGACTGCTTCAGCACCAGGGCTCTGCGTCTCCCAGAGTGCTGGAAAGCACTAGTGATTTTTACACTTGAGGAGCCCCACAACAGTAAATTCAACTCCTTGACATGCCTTTTTTCTCCATGGAGAAGCAGGAAACTTTAGCATGGGCACAGCCTTCAGTAACACGTCTAAACAGCTTCCAGCCTGGAGAAGGCTTTCACTCGGCTGACTCAGAGTGTGGGCAGAGCTACCGTCTGTGCAGATGTGCCTGCAGGTAAACCAGGCAGGAACAGAGCAGTGCAAGTATTGTACATGTCCTACAGAAATGGGGCTGAGGTAAGAGTGATGACAACACAGAAAGGTCAAATTCATTTCTTAAGATTGTGCAAGAGGCCTGTGCCAAACTCGGCATTTGAACCCCGGCACCTCCTGAATCCCGGGTGAGTAACTGCGAGTGCAGTGGAGGTTTACCTTCAGGAACACTATTGCTGCTACCTTTAACAAGTGCTTTGAGAGCTCTGTCAAAAATGTTTAATAGTTATTTAGAAAGCAGAAGTAGAGATGTGAGCGTATGGTGTTAGTCTGCCACTGCTAGAAGCTGGCTTGCGTTTCTGCGCCCTGCTGGTTAAGGGAGGCTGAGGAAATAGTACAGAGGTTTCAAAGGGGAGCCACAAAGCTGACTTGTGGGCTGCCAAGCAGACTGTAGGAGGGGAGACATAAGGACCATAATTTATTCAGTTTACTGAAAAAGAGAAGCCTGAGGTGATTTGGGTGTTTTGTACAAGTGTTAGCACATGGGATGGATATCTGAGAGTAGAGAGCTTTTAAACTTTTACTGACAAAGGCGTGACAAGATCCAATCACTGATAAATGTCCTTCGGTGGGAGAAACGCCAAATCACAGCCTGCAATCAGTGGTGAGGACCTCACATGATTGCCTTCAGGCTATGAAAGAATTCCTTCTTTCTGCCTCGGAGATAAATTTTGATTACTTCCCTACCCACCTACCACTTTCTGAAGTACCACACCTTGGTCACTAGTTGGAAACGGGACAACAGCAGGGTTAGACCACTGACAGAAGGCACTACATAGTCTCAGCTTTCTGCTTTGTGTATCTTCTGCCGATGCTCAGGGTCAAGACAATGGATGGATTTGGGGTAGGAAAAGCATTTTACTCCAAAAGATAGTCAGGTGGGGATCTTGGGATTTTTTTCCTTTATCTTGAGCAAGGAGTGCAGTTTGCAGGTTGGAATTCCTCGTTGTCCCAGGGGCCTTCAGGGTGCAGATACTTCGTTGTCTCTTCTTTGCACCTGGTGCAGAGCCTCTTCTCCCAATAGCTGAAACACTTAGTATAACTGTAGTCTTTGGGACATGCAGGAATTCAAACAATTCTTTCAGGCCAATAAAAGGACATCACTACCCAAGTTAAACATTTAAAACAAAATCCCAGAAAGTCCTTCTCAGCCACTGGCCCACCCTGGCAATGCACGAACTCCTCATGCATGTCCCCCAGGCTGGCAGCAATGAGCAGCTTGAAGCCTGTCTCATTTCTGTTCCCCATCAGGATCCATAAACTGGAACTCTTCCTGCTCATCTCCCCTTAATAACTTAATCTAGCAGGTGTTCTGAGAAGATCCCAAACTGAGCACAGTGCATTCAAAATGCAATGACAGTCGCTTTTAAAACACAGCTGGAGAAGAAGAAGGTCTTTATGTACATGGTAAAGGGTGAAAACGCCCAGCTGAGTTATGGTCAGTTGACACAGGTTTAATTGTCCTTTCTCTGCCTGGGGGGAATTTAAACCCCAGATTTCCAGAGGCAGAAATCTTTGCTTCTGGCACTCCCTTGAGCACTCTAGTTAAAAGGACATTTTACAAGCAGGTAAACACCAACATCAGTCATGGTTTTGAAGAAAAGTGTAATGTCCACTCAGTGTATTTGAAGGACATTATAGAAAGGACATGTATAGAAAGGACATATCCTTTCTAATGTAAATTAAGGCCTGGGAATACTAAGTGAAAGTACTCAGATACCTGCCTGCAAGGAGAAGTGGAATACAGGAGTTTTAGCCCCATTGTCAGAGTGTCCCATCAGCTTGGCTTCCCCACTGTTTTGTCCACTCTGTGGCATGCAGTGCTCCCCTACACTGTATGAGGAGCCTGTTCCAGGACTAGCAAATAACTATGAGCTTGGGCATGGTAGTCTTTCTGTGAACCTGAAGCTTAAAGATTTCTGAAATTTCCAGCCAGATAAGAGAGAAACAGAGAAAGTCTATGCCAGAAGAAGAAACCTAAAACTATTTTCAGTATATGGTCACTTCTGTAAACTGCCCATGAGAAATACCTGGGCTTCTACAAAACCTTTTGTCACAAATGAAGTTATTCTGTGAGCAGAAGAAAAAAAAATCTTTGGTGTAAAACAAGAATTACCTGCATGCTTCTTTCATTCACATTTTTAGCCTTTTTTAAATGAAAACACACCTAAGTGAGCTGTCTGTATATGTAGCTCTGTTTCCCCTTAGCTTTTGAACCTACTCGTTGATTTGAATGAAATTCGAGATAAGAATAAAACCCTCAAAGGTTTTTACTGCCAGAACATTATTCCGGAGGGGAGTTGGAAGGTGAAAAAGTGCAGGGGAATCTGGAGAGGGGACAGAAAATCTTAATATTGGTCTGTTAAATCAGCCAAGAGACACAGCCCTCTAAGAAACCTGACTTCATGTTTTGTGCTGATTGCTTTTATCTGACTTTTTCTTTCTGCAGATAATATCCATAGTGTCTGAAGGTCTGAGCCTCCCTCCGATAGCTGCCTGTTCTTGTGACCCTTGCAGGAACTTTGCAGGAACAATATGTTTGAAGGTTGTCAAATTTGGTTCAAATCAGCCAACAAGTTCTGTGACTACTGAAAAGGAAAATATATGCAGGGTGCAGTCCTGATAGAAATGGGAAAGCTTGTCAGCCCTGCAGCCATGAACAAGCCACCTGATACCAGCCAGAGCTAATGAAAGGAGAAGAAGGGCTAAAGCTACTTTACCCACTACAACATATCCCCCTTAAAATAGCAGGTTGAAACACATGCTAGTAGAAACTAGTTTATTTCTTTTAAATGCTTCAATTGCTGCTTGTGATTCATCAATAGAAGAGCGGGCTACAGCATGCAGGGAGGTTTGTTTGGCCAGCTGTGAGCCTAAGCAAGTCCAGACTCATGTAACCAGTCATCACTTTCTCACTGTTAATATATCCATGCAGAGCTCTCTGTTGTTGTTCTTGGGAAGAGTGGGTGAGGATGGAGGGAACATGTGGGTGAAATATAGTTCCAGGACAGCAAGCGTCATTTGATCAGCATGTGGAGAGACATGGGAGAGGAACATCTGCAATGTGCTATCATACACAGAGATCACTATATCCTGGCTGTCTGAATATTACAGACATATTTAAGAGGTTGCAAAGTGATAATTAACTTTCGTGTCCAACATTCCGGGGCAAGAATCTTGTTTCTGAGCTTATTCATTCATGATGGCCAATATGCATTCATTTTAAAAGGCACATTTGTTCTTTTTATCCAATTTTTCTGTGCCCTTATGTATTTCAGAAGCTTTTAACATTTTATAAAAATTAAAAATCCCATTTTCTGGGCAACACAATCAAAATAATTATAGTAATTTTATTTTTGCAAAAATTATGTTTGGTATCTGCTTCTGTGGTGTAAATATAACCCATCGTACCACGTAACAGAAATTCATTTTAAACAGTGCATGGTTACACAGCTCATGTGAGGTCTGATTCTATTTTCAGTTATTAGCCATGAAGGCTACTACTGTACAAGCTATCAGTTCAGCGATAACCATTTGGTGGGTAATTGCATAACTTACCTTAGCTCAGTGCCACATGTCAGCTAAGGCTTGAACTGTTTGCTCAGGAGTAGCTGCGTGTCTGATTGCAGTGTGCTATTAGACTTCTGCTGAGGAAATTTCTGCAGGCCCTATTTGCATTTACACTAATTGCACTTTCTACACTGTTAATGGAGGGAAAAGGAGCCTTAAACTGAGTACAGTTTTCTCATATTCTCTCTTCTGCGTCCCTTCACACTTCCTGGGCTATGTGATTATAATATCTGGATATTGGTCAAGAACATCTGTATGTTTTCATACAGATGAGTATATCACTGTAAGTGCACATATGCAGCACAGGTAGTCTCTGCAGGCACAGTAGTCATATATATGCCGGCATGTTGGATTTACTGCTTAGGTCTGACTCACAGTAGAGCAAGTATGCAGAGCAGGTACGCAAACGTAGCAGATGGATCAGACTCTGCACAGATGCTTCGCGATGCTGTTTTCCTGTCTGGGAAATCCCTGACCCCAGCAGAGATCCTCAGTGCTGCAGCAATAAATGAGGATTGGGACCAGGTATGAAGAAAGGTGAGCGTATGTGGCAGTACAGCAGTTCCACAGTGATTAACTCAATTTAATTTAAATCAATTTAACTTTTCACTCCGAACTGCTGGAATATTACTTTTGGCACAATGTATCCACACTTGCCTCCGTCTTTGCAGCCAGCCTGCGGCTCCTGGTGATGTTGAATTGCCTCCATGTTTGACAGCCATGTCACCTCCTCTGACGTCTAAGTAGGCATTTCCTTTGCTCCCTGACCAGCAACTTGACAAGCAGCGCAGCAAGAAGATGAAAAGGTGGTGTTTTTATGAGTAAAGGACAGACAGCTGCAATAAAAGCTGCCCCTTTTACTGATCACGAGCCTCTCTGGTAAACTCAGCTAATAATGTTGCAGTGCTGAAAAGCTGACCGGCTACGGGCAGCCCTGGAGGTAAATTAGTAGCTGCCGGGGCTGGCAGGTGGGGCTACGCCAGCTGCTGTGCCGCCTGGGTGCGATGCAGCGGGGAGGGATGGACATGAAGAAGTGGGAGGGGAAGGGAAGAGAAGCCCCCATAGAAATACCAGCATGCTCTATTAAAACCCGAAGCCACGACCCCCGGGCAGAGGTTTGTTTTTCGGAGAGCGCGGCACGCGTCGGCACGGCTGCGGCGCGGCGGGGCTGCTGACGGTGCTGCCCGGCGGAGTACAAAGAGCTCCTTGTCTGGCTGCGGTGACTTGTCCCGAAGTGCTGCAGGCCTGGCTTTGTTTTCTGGTCTTAATCACTTCATCGCTTGCCCGTGGGTTTATCCCTGTCTCCGGTCACAGCGATTTTAACTAGAATTCAACTACATCAGCTATGAAAAAGAAGCGTTTGGGTGAGGGGAGTGAGCAGCGGCTCAAGGCCTGTCAGGGCTGCCTTCTCCACAGGGCTTTGGAGGGCCAGGGAAGGGCTGCCAGGCGCTCAGCGAGGCCCCACGGCTGCACTCCACACCGGCACGCCCGGGAGAAGCCCAGCAGTGGGTCTGGCCTGCTCCATGTAGCTTTTCCAACCCCCTTCAGCAATGTCCCCCCCTCCTAGCTGCTCCAGCAGGAAGGGCCTCCCCCCAGGCTGGCCCTGCACCTGCGCCCGAGGGCCCAGCTCCCGCCTCAGCCGGCCCAAAGAACCTGCACCCCGTGCGGCTGCAGCCGGTGCTGTAGCCCATGCCATGGCTGCCCAGGCCTGCGTGGCACAGCGCGAGTGCAAGCTGCCCGGGTGAGGGGCACCTGCTTCCCTCAGCATCCCCATGGCAGGGACAGGAGGAAGCATGGGGGCTGCCAGTCGTGGCGGGGGTGGGGGGGGAGAGGGGAGGTGTCTGGGTATGGCCCCAGTTAGCCAGCTTGGGAACCACATGTCACCTTAACAGCCCAGTCTCTGCAATCAGATAAAAGCACTGCCGCTGCAATCCAGCAGGAGATAACGGCAAGCACTAGCCAAGGGGCTGAGCTCGCGTGCCCCTGCCGCTCTGCCAGGACCTCTGCAGCGATGGGACAGGGACAGCTGAGCGGCTGCTGGCACCTCCTCTCCCCGTTGTAGTCATCTGCCTGGGGCCACGGGGAGTCATGGCCCAGGAGCACCCGTTCCCTCCCTTACGGTCCAGGCGAGTCTGAAGGGCTATCTATCTCACATGCAGAGATGCTCTTTGCAGCACCAGTGCACACAGCTGCAAGAGAGATCCCAGCCCTAATTTTCATTTTCTATCAGGTTGACTGAATCTTCCCAGCAAAATGATTTATGGAACCAGCAGCTGCATCTTACGGATGTCTTTGAGCAGAGTTTGTTTTTTGAGACAGACATTTACATTCATACAAAAGTGGATGGATTTGCTTTAGTACCAAGCACTCCCAGCTCCCGGTGAACTCATCAAGATGTGACCAAGGGCAACACTCCTGGAAACAGAAGGCTTGTAAAAAGTTGCCTATCTGTCAGCATCACATCAGGAAGCGCTGCCCTGTGTGTAGGTCACCTACACAGGCATGGCTGCTCTGGACAGCCATGACGGCTGCAGCCCTTGTCCAGGCCTTACACTATGTAGTGCCGTACCTTTATGTATGGTTAATATGTGAAGCTGCCATCAGGGATGCTGGGCAAGGCAAACAGAAGACTCAAGTGTGTGTAGCAGGCTGTTTTTCTGTCCTGCCAAACTCTTTTTCCTTGACCTCCCTGCCCCTGAATGCACAAGCTGTCCTGGTTTGCACACCCCCTGCATACCAAAGTTGAAGGAAGTCACACTATTTTTCTACTTTAAATCCACTTGCACCTGTTTACCTTTCCCAGTGAGTGTATCAGCACCAAACGTGGCCTCATGCCTCTCGCCTCCACCACCTCAACAGGCTATCTGCCACTGCCACTCACATCTCAGCTGAATGTAGGCTATTCTTCCTCAGATGGCTTTAGAAACCCATTTAAGAAAACACACTTTTAAAAATACTTGCTCTTCTTTTTAAAGTTTTTTTTTAATTTTGGTTTCGACTTTTTCTGTAGGATCTTAAGGCAGGTATGTCAAAATGCTTACAATTTTAGTACCACTGAATCCCACTGGAAGCACAAGCTGGGTTGCTAAATTCCTAGACACATTTAGCATGTGGGGTTCATTTATTTCTATTTAGTTCATTCTGCATAGGAATGAATACAGACAGGTTAAATGTATATGGCGCAGGAGAAGACAATAGCTTTGACTGCAGCTTGCTTCTGTTGGTTTTATGCTCTGCTGGCCAGTGGGATGACACTGGTGTGAAAGGGGAATCAGGGCAATATCACTGCCCCAAGAACCCCAGGACTGCTCCATCCTGTAGCACGCCAAAGGGGAAAGCAGCCAGCCCCATGGATCACCCCAGGATGGTGAAGCCTGGTCACATCAGGTACAGGCGGTGGCTAGCAGGTGCCACCTCCTGCAAGGTCCCAGGGAAACGTGGACTCTCAGCTGGCAAATCCCCAGCTGCCAAGGCCTCTCCTACACACCCCAGCTCCACACGCTGTAGGCAGCTGGTCAACCTGATCTGTGACCCACTGACCAGCTGTACCCGGTGGGTGGGATCGCAGCAGCAGGGTGCTGCTCGGCAGGTGTGTGTGATACAGGGCATTTGCGAGAAGGGAAGGGAGGGGAAAGGGGAGAAAAGGCAAAGCAACCAACATCTGCTTTCCTAGTCTCATGTTCAGCATGTGAGACCTGGCAGTTGTTGGCAGCATGATTATATAGGGGCTGAGCGTGACGATACAGGTACTGCACGAAGGATCAAGAGAGTCATGCATCTCCCTTCACCCTGAGCATGTGACTTGTTTCATTGGGAGCTGCTCTGGCTTTTAATGGACTCAGATGGTCAAAGCAGACTAGGGGGATTTGAGAACACGTGGTTAAATTGAGCAATTTCTCCTTCTTATGTTAAAAATAGTTTTGCTATGCTGACCTAAAAGCTAGGTTTTGTGCATCAGCTCATTTATTCCGATCTATAGTCCACAGGATAATTAAAATTTAAGAGTTAATTAAACCAGCAATGATCTAAGTGTAAGTCTGTAAAGAAGGCAGGGAATCAGATACCTTATATCTCCTCTTAGAAGTCATGACTTCTATCACATAATTACTTTTCCCTGTGGTGTGCACAGGAAAGACGCGTTTCTAAATGAGGACATTTTCTATTAAAAACAGCAGGAGAAAAGTTCAGACACTAAGGGCTTCATCTCTAAGGCTGCTTTTCGAACCAAATCAGCCCCAGTCTGGCAAAGCAGTGGCACAAATGTTTATTTATGAGTGTGTGAATAGTTCTGTTGCCTTTAATGCCATCACTTCTGTTCCTGAAGTTAGGCATGCCCTTAAATGCTTGAGCAGCCCCAGAGCACTCGCTGGAGGCTCGTTCAATTGGCAACACACAAACCAAGCACCTAGGAATCATGGACTTCAAAAAAGTGCCAGCAATAAACAGCTCCCAAGATCCTGGCACCTAGTTGTTGCTCTGGCAATGACATGACTGGCAAGTGGACTGTGAAGGAGGTAGGACTTGAGGAGATAGAGTGTGGGGCTTTGTAGGGAGGCATGCATGCACTGAAGGGGAAATATGCTGAGGATGCATTCCAGGGGTGGGAGAGTTGAGCTGTAGGGTTGTTCATGGGACTGGGACAAAGTGGATTGTCGGGCTGTATGGAAGGGTGGTGGACACATCAGAGGTGGACTGTGGACCACAGCTGGGATTGGGAGAGAGGTGCTGTAAGGTTTGGTGGAAGTCTGTGGTGCTGCACATAGGGCAAGCTGCAGAGCTGGCTGCGGGGAAATAAACTGAGCACTGTATGGAAAACTCCCTGGCTAGCAGTGGCAGCTCTAGAGCAATATCTGGGGATTATTCCTCTTACCGTAAACACTGTCAAATTTTCTTTCTCTTCTTTGCAAAGTGAGATTCTGCACAGATTGCAAGCTGACTTAGGTCATCTCAGTAGCGTGGATTAATCTGCAGGATCCAACTGTACATGTGGGAAGTTTCTACAGCCTCTT
Source organism: Mycteria americana (assembly GCF_035582795.1). Classification (NCBI taxonomy): domain Eukaryota; kingdom Metazoa; phylum Chordata; class Aves; order Ciconiiformes; family Ciconiidae; genus Mycteria; species Mycteria americana. The sequence continues at coordinate 64,414,312 of NC_134367.1, forward strand.
AAGTTCTGGAAATGTAGCTGACATGGTGATCAGAGAATGAGATTGCTGTGGAAACTGCTTCAAGAAGCTCTTGCACTTCAGATGAGGCAATGACCTAAATGCTCTTTAAGGGTACAGGGAGTGGCTTGTACTGTAACCAGGCCCGTCAATGAAACTGCTCTTGAAAACAGACCTGAGGGAACAATACACATTTTTTCTTCAGTAGTCATTGTTTGATTTGTTGAAATGAATAGTTTGCATTTCCCCTTTCTTACAATCGTCAGCTTCTTACACTTCAGTTTTCCCCCAGCCCACCTGACAACATGGAATGAAAGCCACTATTTGGCTGATACCTTATGTCTCAAGGTAGCGGATAACTTCCCTGTCTGATTCTGGATTTGAGAAAACAAGTAAGTAGGGGGTTGATTAAGGAAGATGGCTTCAGCTGAGCAGCAGTTTACTACTGCTCTCTGCTCTCCCCACTGAAGAAGTGTCTCCTGCAGACAACCTTACTGTCTGGAGTCCTGGTGGTTTGTCTGGCTCCTTCTTGTTTGGTTCAGAGGGTGAATGGTAGCTTGTTCAAGCAGCTCCAAGGAAGTAGCACAATTTAAGTGTTGACTAGACATCATTTGTCCAAAAACTGAAGAAGCTGGGAAACATATGGCAAAAGCATTAATGGGTAAGCAGTGAACAGAAGAAAGAATAATACTCATTGAGAAGCACTTAGTGCAAATGATTTGTTGAGCTCTGTTTGCAGTAAATACAAAGTTTAGATAGATGTATATACACACATGTGTGTATATCAACAACAACGTCTGCTCTTTCAAGCTGCCTGCCTGTTCACCTGGTGTATCATCCTACCCAGCAGGGTAGCAACACAAATGTTGCATGAATTTCATGTCACTGAATGCATATTTTTGGGCATACTTGACCTCTTGCTAATTCCTACCTGTAGCAGGAATATGTTTCAGAGTTCTCACTACTTCAAATGTCAAGCAGAGGCACAGGCTGTTAAAATAGGCTCCTTCTGGTTTTCTTTGCTGACTTAGAAGGGCCAGAATAAGTGCTACCAGTATACCCTGCTTGGGATCACTTAGCTGAAAGCAATCAGCCAGCATTATCTGAACTTTTTCAGTGCTATTGTTTGCATGCAGGTATACTTTGCTTTCAGCCTTTGAGGAGTAGTGCACATAAGGCAGGCCTTCACAATGACATTGGTATCTTCCCCTGGAAGGAACTGCCTGCCCATCAGCTGTGGCTGGAGTTATCAGAAATCAGCTGAACTCCAGGCTTATATGAAAAGGCACCAAAGGTGACAATGAAATGAACCCCAATGGTCCCCCTAATGGCTCTTCCTTTGGCATTCATGAGACATAATGGACTGAGCTCTGCAGGGCTCCCATTTTATGTTATTTTATAAGTGAGCTGGTTTGGGACTATCTTTGTAGCTGAACTTGCATTTTTTTCCACCTTTTGCAACCTGGTGGAGACGGAAATTATCGAGCCGGGTGAAACCTGAGTGTGGACGTGGGGGAGAAGAAAGGCTGTGCAGTCACAAGACTGCCGCATCATATGACAGGGAATATGTGTGCAAAGCAGGCTGGGGGCAGGGAAGGACAAGAGCCCTCATGTTTGTGTTATAGATCTGCATCACTGTACCATTTGGTACACGATGACCCCGGCTTCCCTGGGGAAAGCACCTACTTTCAAAGCAGTTGGCAATGGCCCTCATATTCCAGCAATGACTAGTTACTCTCTCAAACAGCCCTGTTGAGATACTGGAATGAACTTCTCACCAGGAATGAGTCACAAATATTTACCACCTTATGGAAATATCGAGTCTCCTACACACACTTACGCATTTCCACACATAGGCATATACACAGAGCTACATAAAGAAACCAAGCAGTATTTTAGCTTTGTAAGAAAAAGAATTGCAGAGGTCTGGCAGAGCAGGAAAAGCGGCCCCCCCAGTGTGGGGGTTGTGCCTGGACCCTCCCTGGGTCCTGCCATAGGTAGATATGTAGGCAGATAGGTTGAAGAGATTCTCCCCTATCTCTCCTCCTCTGCCTTTTGATTACCCACTACTATCTCTCACTTGGTGCTAGCAAAATCACTATGGATCTATGCACAACTAGATTGGGAGGATGGAGTAGGGAGGGAGAGATTGGCACCCTTTCTTTTTCTGCAAGTTAGTTTTAGCCCATATCACCTGTGGGACCTGGTTTAATGCATGCTGCACGGGTGCAGGTGCAGTAGAAGGGAAAGAAGGTGGCAACGAGAAATTGAATGTGAAGGTGGACAGGATTGCATCTTTCTGGTGCATTTCTGGCTTAAAATGACCATGAAATCTATGGCCTTTCTGTAACATATTATCTCAGGAAAATGTATCCAGTTCCACTCTTCAGGCTAAATTTATGGGAGGAGAGTGAAAAATAAAGCTTCATATTGGCAACTCTAACTTTACTATGCAGAAATCACTTCCATACATCCATGCATCCATCCATCCCTATCATTAGTGTAGCATCTGAATACATCTTACTACTATCCAACTCACATTTCTCAATGGACTTTAACATTACTCTTTTTTTTTCTCATGAAAATTGAAAGTAGTCAGACTCTCTGATGAGTTCCAGATAAGTAGGCAGAGAATGGCATGGGTCTATGAATTTTTTTTTCTCAGCTGCTGTTACGTTCTTAACATAGAAAAAAACAAAGGTGGTGATGGAAGGGGAGGAGTAAGGGATGCTGAGCCCAGCATTTCAGCAATGCCCTTGAATTCTTGTTTTACCTGTTCACCTGTAATGGTAGCTTATCAGAAGCACATCAGAAGCCTCAGGTAGAAATACAGACAGATCACTGGCCTTGAAAAAAATGAAGCCATGGGCTCCCAAAGTGCACAAGAACAGAACCAAGACTGTGCTTTGCTGAGAACATAGTGAAATGCATTAGGCTCTCTCTAACAGAGAGATAAATCCTTAAGCTGTGCAGAGGAATGTGTGCTTTCAGTGTGCTTCTCTCCTCAGCTCAAATGCTTATTTCTAAAAGTGGAAAAGAAACTCATTCGCCATCTGCACCCGCTCCTCTGGCTTATGGCTAGAAATGCCTGCCAGGATAAACACTTAGGCCCTAATCCTCAGTTTAGTGAAGACAGGCACCTCACTGCACTTGGGGACCTGGGCTCCAGCATCAACTCTGAAGATGGGCTGTCAGAGTATTTGCTCAACACAACATGGTGTTTCACAGGGGTACCATGTAGGTCTCAAATGACTTCAGTGATTCCCGATTAGGGAGGTGTATTGAGAAGAGCACGTACACCTCTGCCAATGCTTGAGAAATCCAGTCGTAGGGTCAAAATGAGTGCTAGTCATTTAATAATTTATTTAATCTGGAAAAATTATGAAGGGTGTGAGTATTAGGAATCCAGGAAAATTCCCACAAAGCATTCAATGTCCCCTCTTAGAGCACTGGAAGGGAAGGAGTGTATATAATATATATCTTATACCGAATAAGTATATAATATATATTCTACTGATATAAGACAGTACCTTTGCTACAGATTGCCTTTCAAACCTGTTGCAAGCCTCACATGATAAAGAACAGCAGATTTGTGTCTTCCAAACAGGGAAAATCTGCAGGAAGTATGAAAACTTCTGGAACTCCCTCAAACAATTCTCACTTCTCCATCAAGTGTTTATTTACAGAAGTATTGCTCCAGGGATGGACCATTCAGGGAAACAAACAAAAAAAAGTAATTTGTATCATGTGACAAGAAGGTAGCCTTATGACTTCTCACACTTCCTTGATTGCCCTACAGAGTTTTAAAGTAATAATCAGTATATGAAAGACAGAAACGTCACATTTTGTGTGCTGCAGATTTCAACATGCTAAGACAGTGGTGTGCAGCAATATAAATCATCAAGACACTAAGAACTTGTCTCTGTGTCTTTAGTGACATGTATTATTCAAACCATGAAAGGTACATGACCTCAGCTGGTTAATCTGAAGACAGGATCTCATAAGACTACTTGTCTTATCAGACCAGAAATAAGAATAAATGACCCATACAAATACCACAAAACTATGTAAAACACTATACAAAATTAATCCTGATTCAGTCTGAACTAAAATGAAATTCTGAACCAAATCCTGAAAGTGATTCAGTTAAGAACTGTGATCTAAACACCTGCTCTTTCCATACGTGTTCTCTCTCCATATCAAACTATAATACTCAGGTCGGAAGCAGAGATTGTGTTTGAATAACTGGAAGCAGATGTCCTTCTGGAAAGGCCTGCGACCACAGAGTAGGAAATTCCCTTTCAAAATCTTAAAATTCACATGCAGAATAAGAGGTTTACAGGAATATTACTACCTTTGTTAATGTTTAGAAAATTTCACATCACCACCATGCTGTAACAACCCTGCTTGCAGATTATTAGGCTGTACTTCAGTGTGTCACAGTGATACATTTCCAGATTTAAAGATTTTGTATGGTCATCCCCATCATTTCCAAGCTTTGGAAGAAGCGCATCCCGTACTTTTCTTTGCTGAGATGACCTGGAAAATTGCACTTTGACATGATACTGCACAACTTATTTGGCTGCAAACCGAGAGTTTTACCAAAATGCTATTTGTCACAGGGTAACAAAGCTCAGGTTTGAGAAAAGCAGCCTGGAGCTTCATTTTCTATCCTGCCTGGAATGACAAAATGCATAGATTTACCAGGAAGGCTTAGAGACATCAGAATTGGTAGCTACCCTCCAAGTGGCACTGCCCGGGGTGGCAAACATGGCTTTCATGGGGTCACAGGAGATGTCCTGCAGCTCCCCACACCCTCCTTCAGATCAGTGTCCAGCCCTGCTCAAAGCTCTGATAAGCAGCAGATTATTTCCAGACCTTTACATGCCAGAGATATCACCTGGGTGTGGTAGCATAGCACTTCATATTTAATACCGTCATGACCTTGTATTTAATAACTGCACTAAGATAGCAGGTAAGTACGCACAAAGTCCAACAGGTACATGCTCAAAGAAATGTTTCCTCTGATTCCTGATTAATGAACAGAGGTTTGTCATTCACTCAGGTTATCTGTTTTTCCTCCTCTTCTGTCCTCTGAGACTTTTATTTAGTGGCCAATGCTTGCAACATGGTGGTTGCCTGGAGAATTATAATTGCATGTAGATAACACTATTTAAAGTGAAGACCCTGAGGCTGAAACAAAAGGGGAAAGGCCTTTTGATTTTATGAAATGTACGTGTGTTCCCACTGTGTTTCTTTTTTCACTAGATGATATTCTAACAAACTGGATGTTTTGTTATGAGCACCAAGAATCTAATCCAATTTTCACAAAGGCAATGGAAAAAAATCCTTTTGTTTTTCATGGGGCTCAGATTCTGCAACAATTGTGTTTTCTCTCTCTGCCTAGCAGACATATGAATAAAATGCTGCAGATGTGGTTTTGATTGTCATTAGATGTTCTTTAGATCATGCTATTCCTCTGCTCAGCGCAATTATATCATTAGAACATCTGTTTATTCCAGATTTGTTCCTTTTGGATACCTTTGCATCTCCATTTTGAAATCCTGGAAGTTGTTCTCCCTGAGAAAAAGGAAAAAATCTAATTTTTAATGCTGTGGAATTGTAACAGAAAAAAAGAAAAGAATAGCAACACAGTGTCAGGGACAAAATATTTCTGCTTCTGAAACATGGAAAAAAATTGTTTTTTCAAGACAGTGTGCCTCTGTCTTGTGTCTACAATTTAAATATCTAGTGTCTTAACTATTATCTTCTCTCTTGTCTCTTAGCTAGTCTCCCTGTCCTCCCCTTCTCAGTCAGTGGCAAGAAAGGAGCCCTTTCCTTTCCCGCTCTTGAGGAGACAATGCATCTGGCCTCTTTTAAAAGTCTTTGTATGGATGAAGGGAATCAGGTTCTGGAATTGCCTGTTCCTCACCATTAACTCTGAGGTGAGTTAAAACAACTGAATCAGATGCAGCTGACAGCATTTGTAGATATCTTGCTCAGGTCAGATGTTGCGCCCCCAGGCAGTTGCCCCCTCAGAGGACAGACAAAATCTGGTCCTAAAGAAAGAGTGAAATAAAGTCATAGCTAGAAGAAAGGTAGAAGAGATACTTCTCTGAATAACATAAAAATCCAGCAATGGCACGTTAACTCACAATGACTATTTCTGAGGATTGGCAAACGAAAAAACAGAAGATGCTTGTTCGCTTGAAAAAGCCTTCTCAGTTGCTTACTCTTCATGGTGAACCTTACACATTTATGAGCTTGTGTAAACTCCACCAAATATTTTTGTGAGTGTAATTCATGGTTTTCTTGCCAGAGAACTAGTTTTCTTTCTGGAATAATTAGACACTTTTTCTCACTATGCATAATTGAAAGATGACTACAGCTACATCACTGCACACTACCTGAGGAAGTAATCCATGGTTTGTTTAGCTTTTTTAATTTTAATGGAACCCTGCATGTTATATGATAGAAGACCTATCTTAAAAATTTTTATTTCTGCCAGTGGGTAGTATGTATTTGGTGGTATGTATTTGGTTTGTATGTTGGACTTATGTTTCCCATAATTTTAATTTTAATAATTTACTTCATTCCCAGGTGCCATTTTGAACATTAGCCTGCTGTGAAGTAGCTAAACTAACATTTGTATGTAGGTTGAGCTTCTGAAGCTGCAAAACATGAACAGAATAATAATGAATGAACCTGTACATAATTTGTTCATTTTCTCCAACCATTTTTCACCATCACCTGTATCTTTGCACTGATCTAAATACTTCTGTATTTTGAAAGTGGGTGGGCAGAAGCGTGTGTATGTGTCCGATAAGTAAGAGGATTATATATACACCTCAAGCAGCAATTGTGAAAAGCCATGGGAGGAGTGTGTTTGAAGCTTGGGTAGCATCAGACATTCTCTTTTTGTCACTTTATTGGACTCCTCTCATGCAGAGAATATTGGCAAAATCTGTTTAAATTCTCGCAGTGAGGCAAACCAGCTTTTTTGGTTCTGTTTGCTGTCTCTGTGTGGCAGGCACAGCAAGAGCCAAGTTTCTGCCCCAGGTCCATGTTTGAAAAGGGATGTTTGCCATGGAGCATGCCTGATTAGACTGTGCAAGGAACTGCGCTGGATACAGTGCAGGAATGCACTGGTGGTTGGATGATTACTGCAATGGTTTCCTCTATGGTCTCCTTCATTGTTGCCTCTCGGTTTGCCAAAAAAAAAAGGGTGTTTTTCATCCAAGCCTCTCTTCCCTTTAAATCCTTCACTGGTTTCCTAATGACCACATATCACATCCAAACTCCTTGTACTGGCTTGAAAGACTTTCTTTAACTCTCTAGACTGCAACTTTAAGTGCCTCTTGTACTTGTCCACAGTTATGTCTCAAAGACTGCATCCTTGATCTGAGCATGGGTGACCTCTTCTTCCTGTCCCTAATCTGTTTGTAGTGGAAGGGCTCTTAAAGTCTTACTTACAGAGGTATTGTCCCCCTCTCTTTCCACCAGCCAGTAAAGCTTGTTTCTATTGTGATGATGCCCAAGCTTATTCAATGATACCTTTAAAATGAATAGAAACATCAACAAAACATTACTTGTGCCAGACCCAAGCAGTTACCTTTTGAGGTGAAGGCTGTGGTTCTCATACTCCCTTAGTCCATAATCACCATGCTAGTTGTTCTCACTGTAGCAGCACATCTAAATTTAGATTGTAAATTCTTTGCCCATTAGATTGCCTATTTACTGTGCCAAGTGCAGAGCACACTTTAGGCCCTGCATAGTTTGGCCATGGGTTAGGATTACTTACAGCTGGGGTGGCATGCTGTTGCTGGCTTGCTGACCAGGCTTTCCTGAAGGATGCGGTCTGTGCTACGCTCGGTTTTGATTTCATTCCTGGGTGCAAATTAGGGTATTGTCTTTGACCATTAAACTTAAACCAAATCTGGAAAGGGCTCCTTAAAGGCTCCCCTTTTCCTTGTGTGAGACCTTGGAAACAGAGGACTGCTGAGATGATTCATAGGAACCCCTCAGTTTCTATGCAAAAATGTTTCTGGAAAGGTAATTTCCACAGAAGGAGCTCAACTCCAGAGCTCCCTTTCCTCTCACCTTGAGCCAGCCAACCTGTGGAGTAACAGGCATCCAGTTCTGTTTCCTCCAGTGTTTGAGGGAAAAGGTCCAGTGTCTGAAAAGCTGAAAGTAAGTTAAGTGTGTGTGTTTTGAGGGCGGGGTAAGGAAGCATACCCGGTGATGAACAAGGACAATTTTCTGTACCAACCGATCAGGTGTACATTTGTCTAGATCATCTTAAAAAAAGAAACAGAAAAGCAATGTATTATGTAGAATACATGTTAAAAGGTAGCACTAAAGATAAATTCTGACTGCTGTGCTTAACACCACTGCAAACTTTTCATTGCACTCCTCTGTTTGCTGGCAAACAGCATTAGGCTGGTATTGCATCCAGGACACTACATAATGACTTTTCAGGCTTAGTATTTGAAAAATTCATTTGAAGCCCAATGAAATGAAGGTACAGTTTAATCTAATTAATGTAAAAAATAAATCCAGGTAATTTTTTGTTTAAAAATGACAAAATAAAACAGTTGAACTTAAATAAACACATTCTTTTATTTTTTTCCCTAGCTGAAACGATTTCATGAATTTGCTAGGGATTTCCATGCAATTTTGCCTGACCCAAGAACCTTTTTTTTTTGACAATAAGATACACAGACAAAAATGTTTCCAATACTTTCCATATTTAGAAACATGTAAATGACAAATCATATCTGTCTGTAGGACTGAGACCTCTTGTCTTTCCAAATGTGTGGCCTTTGGGGGCGTAACTGGGCATTTGTGCCAACAGCCACAGAAAACATGAGATGAGCCTCACGGACACTGATAATATTTTTCTACAGTTTTGACTAGCTGGTGCCAAGCAGCTGTTTGCTATGATGCCTGCCTTGTCCAAGGCTCTTCATCATCGGTCCCCCCTAGATTTGTCCCTGATGATTCCACTCTCCTCCCTCCTCCCGGCCCTCCTTCTCTCTCTCCTTCCTTTGCTTTGTCTTTCCTTTTTGCTTATCACATTCCTGTCCCTGCCCCCAGTGAAACGAGGGCTGTGAAAGTACCAGAGTGTTTGCTACCATGGATTTCTGTGTTTTATCTCCTTCCCCTAGTTTTTGGCTGTCTTGTCTGTTTTGACTGTAAGCAATTCAGGGTGTGGACTGTCTTCTTCTCTTCATCCACACAGTGCCTAGGACGGTAGATCTCCATTCCCGGTTGATCCTTAACAACATGAATAATAAGTATGTAAATAGAACGGACAACAGAGTTTTATGTACTCATCTAGATAGGAAATGGTAAAGAAGCACAATTCTTGCCCCAAAAAATCTCCCTATATGAAGCAAAATAATTCTGTCCTCCTATAGTGGGATCCTTCTGTGCCTATTTTACTTTAGGCATGTTTTGTATTTTTATCTTCCACTGGCAGCCTTATGTGGCTCTACATAGCAATCTTTCTAGCACAATAATTGCTCACTCCTATTTTTCTTTCCTTTCTCCTGCAGACCAAATTCAAATTTCTCAATCTCCATATCCACAGCCTTATATAAATTCTCTCTTCTATCCTACTCTGCAAACCTCATTAACAGCAGAGTCTTGCAAGAAGTCAGCACACGTAAAAGCTGGGGTAGGCTCCTGCACTGCAATTTCTTTTTAAGCAGTGATGAAACCAAGTTGATAGAGGTATTCAGTGTATCCTACAGTGTTTCCTTATCTCCTGCGAGGGTAGTCTCTCACATAGCTGCTTGCCAGCATTTCTCTGACTCACCCAGCAAAGCTGGGATTGGAACAAATCAAAATGAACACAGTTTCCAAGCTTTAATCCTAATGAGCCTAGTTCCCAACCTAGTTCCAAACCTAGTGCCACCTAGTTCCAAACCTGCGCTAAAAGGGCTTGCTTACATTCTTCCCCCTCGATCCACAAAGTCCCTTATATAAAATGCTTTCCTAGGTCACTCAAACATCATTTCATGATGATTCAGTGGTCCATAATCTTTAATGAGCTTTTGGCACTGTTCGGTGACTGCTTGGAAATTTGAGGAGTGCAAGTATAAGGTGCACTGTATAAGTGTATGAGGGAAAATATTTTTTCAGTGCTCATCATTTATAGCTCCGCAAAGATCAAGCATGAAAATAGTACAGTCTCAATTAGCTGCTGGTCTGGATGATACTGGCAAGCTGTAAATAAAAACTGTCTGTGTTTTGCTGGACTGTGAATAGACTGCTTTGAGCAGCTGAGGAACGGCTTGGGCTGGCTGTCAGAGGCTCAGAAAAGCCCCAGTCTGCATGACAGGCTACTGCCCTGCTCAGCTGTTGGCAGTTACCTAATAGTTTGGGGTTTAGTTTTCTTTTTCTTTTAAATTAACTTGTAATAAACCTCAAGTTAACCTTAAATTGAGGTCAGTCTGAGGCTAGGTCGGTGATACATGTGCGTGATACTAAAAACATCTAAAGGGTTCTGATTACTTCAACTCCTGTCAATCTAGTTACAGACCTTAATATAAGATAGAAACTATTCTGGTCCCACAAATCTCTAGTCTTCCTAGCAGTAGGATAAGAACAGGCCTCTCAGCTATTTTTTTAGATCCTCGATTTTTTTTTAATATCAGCGATCAACACATGGTGTTCATTTCCCTCCCAAAGTGGAACCACCAGGGCTGAATGCAAACACAAATGAAGCATGTTTTCCACAGACTAAAAGCTCCTGGGCAAGGAAACTTGCTGTCAGAAGAGAAGAGAAGAGAAGAGAAGAGAAGAGAAGAGAAGAGAAGAGAAGAGAAGAGAAGAGAAGAGAAGAGAAGAGAAGAGGAGATTGTCTCACTTTCTTACATGTTTCTAAGGACCACTTCCAAATTTAGTCTTCCAAAGAAGAGCTGAATACCACCTGCAAGATCTTGGCATGACATCTGCTGCAGCAGCAAGGTCTCCAGGCACTGTAATTGATTTTCTCAGAACTTTGTCAAAACCTCTTGTCCTAGACTTTTTTGGAGCAGAGCTGACCTGCTGAGAAGACTTTCTACTGAAAAAAAGTTGATATTGAAATTACTCATGAGCATCAGTTGATTTAATTAAATTTCTACTTTGGAAAAACACGAGGAGAATGTTTTTAAACTATTAAAATATCCACTTGTGTCAAAATATTTTTCTAGTTAAAAAATCAGCTTGATTTACACCAAAAATGCTCAGACTTTTTAAATGGTTAGAAGCAAAGTTTGTTTAAAAATTATGTTCATGGAATATTTAGATTTACCAAATAAAAACTTTTTTTCTAACCTCACAAAAATAGTCAAACATTCCACTTTGGCTGCGGAAAACCATTCAAATCTAGAATGTTCTTGTAGAAGCACTGAGTGTGAAATGGCTTTTTAGGTGACATCCTTTCATTTTGCAAATCTGCCAAATCTATTATTCACTCCTTGTGAAATGGTTAGGTGTTAATCAACGTTCCCCTATTAGCTACAGAGTTCTCTGTTTTAGCTGCCTGGGGATGGTATTGTTTGCACAGGTGCCCTAGCTGGGGAACTGAATTAATATCCATTTTCCTTGGCTAAAAGGCTTGTTTTTCATGTCTTGCCTGTCTTTTTGCAAACATAAATACCGAATGTCTTTTGGACTTGCATTTACAATTACCTGTTTTCACACAACAGGATTTCTCTCCTGCTGATGCTGGTTCATTAGTATGTAGATACATTTTCACGCCTTCACCTAAGGGCCTGATCCTTCCCCACTGAAATAATTAAATGCGTTGCCATTAATATCAGCGGGAGCAGTGTCTGACCCTACCTCAGTACTCCTCTTTTCCTGAAGAAGTTGCAGGCTTTCCCAAAATTAGGGATTATCCGGTAGGTTGCTCTCCATTAAAAACAACATTAAGGTGTGCAGCTTTTCCTAGTCAGTAGTTCTCAGTGCCACGGAGTTCTCAGTCACACCAAGTGTGCTCTCGTAGTTGACAGTACCCAGTCTGTCATAGTCCCCAGGCTTGTACTGCCCTTTTCGCTGGAATTCGGATACGCAGACCTGAACTGCCAATGTTTCCTGTCAGATTATCTGCCTACCTACCAGCCAGCCTCTGCTTAATACACTAGTTCATTTATCTTTCCTTTGAGTTAAGAGTTTTCAAAAACAAATCCTTTTTTCTCCTTAGGAGTCTTTGCTTCTAGTTTGTATTTTCATAACAGTTTATGGAAGAACAAATCAGAGAGATCAGCTTTGTATTTAGCTCTGAAGGTGGAAAGGCTGGTTTGCTCTATAGGATGCATCGAGACCCTATGACATATCCTCTCCCCAGTAAACTTAGGAGGGATTTCTAAATGAGATAGGTCTTTTATTGGAAAATTATACTGACTTGCCCTGACACAGAGCCTAGTTAAACCAAATGTGAAGATTCCTGGGGTTTCAGTGAGATTTGGCTCAAGCTGTGAGAGGAGCCCTGTTCCACACAGCAAATATCTGCTGCCTTTTCCAGGATATTTGGTCTTGCTTCTAAACAAAATGAAGCTTACTTAAGCTTACTACCCAGAAATGAACTTATACCCTAACCAGCTCCGTGCAGGATAAAATAGGCTGCAATTGTCTGTATTTTTTCTTCCTAGCAGACTTCCAGATTATTTAAAGCACTGAAGTGCAAATAATGTTATGGTGATAAAATGACCCACTACTCTGTTCAAGTATACCTTTCCCAAAGCCACAACAAATGGCTGTTTTCTGTTGTAGCAGACAAAGGCTCCATCCAAGAACACCACGCAAGTGCAGGAAACCTTAGATACATGAGCATTTGGCATACAAATGACTCTCTCTTCTTCCTGCACCTGCTTAATTTTACCTACATTCAGTTTTGACTGGCTCCCTTCTGTGAAGGTGATAATGAAAGAGTGTCTGAGAATGGAAGAAGTTGGTAGTTTCTTATTTTATAGCACCAAGAGTATCAGCCCACAAGGACAGACTTTGTCTATAGCTTCTCTAAAAATCCACTTTATAATGGCAGCTGGGAGACTAGGTACTACTTGTGGGAAAAGTGGGTAGGACATATGTAAAGATGACCTTGGTCTATCCTAAGCAGGCTACATATCCACAGGTGGTGAAGTCTATGAAGAAAAAGGGTGATGATCTTATGTATTTCACCACTTTGTTGGACAACATTTCGCACGCTTTTCTGGGGATGCCCGAGTTTTGGGAGTGGGAGAGAAGGAGGCAGGGGTGTAGGGACGGCAGCATGGGGGAGGCTTGTAGCACAACATCCAGCCTCCGTCTGTCTCCAGTTTTGCTGATCGCATGGATGCCCTTGAATAATTTTGACTCAGGTGAGGTTTTCCTGCTTTAGATGTAAAGAGAACAAAATGGCTGCTCCATCTCTCTGCTATCCCTTGGCTAAAATGAATATGAAAACGGAGGTAGGACAGTTGGCAGACTGGACAGATGTGCAGTGGTTGGAGAAGTTGCTTTCTGGAGGCAGAAATGAAATGAAGATAGCCAACATCTCTGATTTTTGAAAGATTTCTGAGTGTCTACAAACTCCTTTATAAGTTGGTATTTGTAATTGCTGCAAAATATTGCGTTCAAGTGCTGTAAGTGTTTTTTGAAATTGCTTCCAAGGGGAGAGTTTTCTGAGATGCTACCAGATATAAAGCAAATGACGCACAGCTGAATTCCTTACCTGCTTCTTTCCTGCGCTGTTCCAGTGACACAAGAAGCCACAGGCATGCACAGCTCGCAGGTCCTGCACCCCAGCTGCCACTCCCTCGGCACCCGCCTGCTTCTCCCTCCTTCCTCTGCCCCGTCCTCCGGCAGCTCCTTCCCTCCTTCCTCATTTTACTCCGCAAACTCTTACCTCTCAGTCGTCAGACAAAGTGGTTCCTACCTCTCAGCTGAACCCCATAATCATAAATCCATTAATTACAAGACTTCTTCTACACGAATAGAAGTCTGGTGAGGATGCTTATTATTTAGATGACGGAGAGAGTGTTTCCTGTTTATCTGGTTCTGTTCTTACGAAGTATCCTGCTACAAATAAGTGCTTTGGCTGGAGCCTCAGCTTTCATAGGATCAGTCTGATTTTACCAAGGCGAGTCCACATCCTGGAACCTGCAATTGTACTTTAATACCCTGGAAACTATTCTCTTGCTCACAAAAACTTTGTTTTGCAATGTTATGGTGTAGGCATGCGACGTCATCGCCACATGCTGTTCTGTTGTGATGTCACTGTGTTGCAAAGTGACACACTGGCATTTGCAAAGCAAGAAGAATTACAGCCCAAAGTAAGAGATTTAGGAGGATTTTGTTTGTTTTTAACCAGGGCTGGTGGTCAAAAATAAATCAGCAGTTTAAAATATATCACAAAATTCTTTAAACAGAATTTCAACAAAATGTTGTTCATTAGTCATTCTTCTATTACTAAGCTGCTTCATAATTATTGCTTAGTACATAGGAAGCTTGCTAATTGCTTTTATATTGAAAGGTCTAATTAAATATTTGGCTTAGCTAAATAATAGATTAAAAACGGCATGAAAGGACATGACGTGAATAGCTGACTTTTCTGGTAATGGGGAAGATGCCCTGGGAGAGAGGTGTGTGATAGCAAACAGCCTCTCTGCAGCAAGTGTGCAAGGAACTGATCTATTTCAGTATAATTCCCAAGAAAAATACTGCACAGAAATAGTCTTCTATCATTGACGCAATTTTTATTCAGCTAGTTCTTATTCTTACATTGCTTGTTTCTCAGTAGCCAAGCTGGGCCACACAGTTTCCTTTTCGCTCTGTGATAGCGCTAACTCGAGTCCTCTGTTATCAATGCAAATGGCTTTATTTTTAAGCATTAGTTGCATCAGGTCAGGGATATTTCTAGAGGGCCACAAGCAAAGATGAGCAATTTCCTCTCTGGTAATCTAACCTGGGCTACTAAATCTAAGATTAACAGTCTTCCTGCCTTAAATGGTCTTAGCGTCTCTGTCTACAAAGTCTACTATGTTAGAAGAACAATCTAGAGACAGCATTACTTTGGAGAATACACATCCAAATGATTGAGCTTAAATTATTCCACAGATCATCTTAAGGAAAACACTGTATGATTTCTTAATTTGTTCACTGTTATCCATCATAAAGATACAGCAATTCCTTCTACACATAATGGTTTTAGCTTAAAGGTGAATCTATTACAAGGTGAATTTAATTGCATATGGGCTGGCAAGTTAAAAGGATTTCCACTTAAAACATCTGAAATGCATCAGAAGCTGGAGCCAGAGATTCACAGCTCCGTGACCAAGCTGCTCCAAACAAATGAATTGGATCATTTCATTGATTCAGATACAGGCTCCAAGATAACGTGTTTTCAGGTTGCTATTTTCAGCATTGACCTGGACTCTGTTAGAGACCAAAGTGCTGTATTAGCCATCCAGCTATTGAATTAGTGTTCATAAAGATCACCTTGCAATGACAGTGCTTGGAAGATTTTGGCCAGTGTGGACAGGCATACGGCAAGGGAGAGCTGTACTGGAAACCGCTTTGAGGATTATGTAAAATGTATCTCCAGGCCATTCATGGTTTTTGAAAGAAGATTTGTGACACAATCACCTCGGTGCTTTCCATTGCCATCTGTAGTTTTGTGCACGTCCCTTTACAGAAGCATTCAAGAGGACACTTCTCCCAACAGCAGAATAAGAGGGGAAGAGGAACCTCAGGGCCCAATACTGCAATGTTGTCATTGGTTTTGCCATTGCACCGAGTGGGAGTAGGACTGATCTTGAGAGAGTCGGCACAGACACAACAGAAACAGATACTTCAGGGAAATTTTTTTGCATTTTATTTTGCTCTGCGTTGGACAGTCCTTGCAAATGCCAACTTCCCTGCTTGATAAGGGCATATCATGACAATTAAAACCAGACAACGTCTTGTAAGCCACTAGATTTTAATCTTTTGTAGGAAAAGTTAGAAGACAATATAATTCTTGGGAGAGTGAGTCAGCCTAATTTCCTGGCCAAATTCTATTTAGGGTTATTAGTTTCCTTTTGTCTGTATTCCCCCACATTTTCAGAGACACTGCAGTTTACATCCAAACTCACAGTACTCTGACGTGCTGTTAAAGGTCTCCTTCCGCTGCATAGGTGACTATGCTGAGGTTGTGGGAAGAGCGATTCTTCCTTGTTAAATCATAGCATTCTCCAGTCTTCGGTTAGTCTTTATGTAAAAGATGCTGTATAAATATAGATTTCGAAGGAAGCATATTATTCTTTATCACCTTTATTATTTTATGTTTCTTTACTCTTATTGGGAATGAACACTTTGAAATATTTTGTAAGTCAAATGTTTCTCATTCTAACTAAACTCAGTGATCTCCAGTAGGATCTGAGCTGCCATGTGAGCTTTGATCTAAATCTAAGTATTTTAGATCTTTCAAGCACTGTTGACATGACCAGTGGACAGAGTTTCTGAAGAACCTCAGGGTCGCAAGCAGTATAAAGTCATATTGCCTTGGCCAAGCAATAGCATTTATCAAGGCAATGTCATATTAGTGGTGATAGTGTGACTTTTTATAAACATAACCTAGAACTCTAATCAAAAATCTGACAAAACCAGGAACATACTAATCTTACAGTAACAAAAATAATTATATTTAAAAGAGAAACCTCAACTTCCTTTACCTATAAAGCATAAGGAGATTGTCTTCGTGATCTGATGACAGGCTGTCCTTGAATTCTTTCATCATAAACTAAAAATGGCAGCAGAGGAACCTCCAAAGGAATGAGCCTCTCTTCCGAGATGCACTGAACATACATGAGCTATGTTTGAATCACTCAGTGCAGTACTTAATGGAGTCTTAACACATTGCTATAGTATGCTACAGGTCTGGTGTCACATGCACTAATAGCAGGGTAGGGAGCTGGAGCTAATCTCACCTTCATGCACTCAAGGCATAGTCACTGTTCACAGAAGTAGTACCATGGTGCTGTTAGATCTTTGCTGAGATTTCTGCCCTGCGGCAGCCCCAGCAATGGGCCGGAAAGGGCCGAGGGGTGACCCTGAATCAGCACGTCCCCTGGCAGTCCCGGAGGAGCCCTCCCCTGCCCCGGGGCTGTGCTCCTCTCCTGCGGGGTGCTGCCGGGGAAGGCGGGTGCCTGCCACCCTGCTGGGCTCCTCCAGGCAGGCTCTCCTTCCGCCGGGCTTTCCTGCCAGACTCCCCGTTGGCAGAAGTCAGCACGAACCCTACGTAAATTTGTTTTCAGATGTTTACAGGTTGCAGGTTGCTTTGGTAACGCGGTTAAATCCCAGCCTGGGTCTGTTTGATTTCATCTGTGTGGTCGTCTTTATTAGATGACCAGGATCTCTTTTCCCAGCACGCTCATTCTGCTGTTTATGTGGGGCTGTGGTCAGGTGACTCAGGCAGACTAGGACTCCTTCAGCATTGTCATTCACAGGAGCTATGCCATTGCTTCATCTGTTTTATTTTGCTCAGCGACGCAGCCAAACTAGCAAGTCCCAGAGCATGTTCCTATTCTCCCTCTCCCACAGGGAGTGGATGTTAGCCACGCACCCCCTGCATGGGACGGGGAAACAATGCTGCATTTCCGTGGGGCATAACTCAGCTCTGACTATGGCCCGCAGAGCCCAGCCCAGCTCCTCTGCAAACTTTGTTGTCAGATTTTCCATGTGCGGCAGAAGCCTGACTTTATTCCAGCCGCCTCAGCTGATCAATATACTGACAGCAGTTATTACAGATGCAAGATCATGTGGTGAGAGGTAGAGTCTCATCAGACACATCTGGAACAAATTAAAGAGTTTCTATTCCTTGCTTTGCTTCTCCACAGCCACCATCTTATTCAGAATGTAAGAACAACAGCAACAAAGGCGGTGGGGAGCAGACAAGAAGGACTCGTCCCTTTCGTTTCGAAAAAGGATCATGTCATTGTCATTTAGACTTGAGCCTTATTGTGAACGGAAGTATTAAAGGATTAGTGAGTCATTTATACCCAGTTATACCTCCAAACATCGGGCTGGCTTTCATTGCAGCTCGGGGTCACCACTCGCGTGTGTGTGCAGAGAAGAGGATTGCCCAGTGTGACCGCTACACCGAGAGAGGGGGTAGCTAATGATTTATTTACAATGAATTAACAGGCTAAGGGAATCCTGTGTCTGAACAGCTTCCTAAAATAACACTGCTTACTTGTTGTGACAGTAAATCCTAGACTAACGTGTTGTTCTCCCTTCCACCTTTCCTTCTATTTCTTACTCTTACAAAAAGAAAAATAGTCTCTTCCTCCTAAAGTGGACTGTCTAGAAACCTGTGTTTCATCTGAGAACACGTGACATGCAAGAGAAAACCAAAATCCTAAAGCTCATGGAAGCTGACAGGAGCAGTGCCTAACAAAGAGCCATATAAGACTTTCAAGAATTGCTCTAAAGCTAGACATGGTGTATTTGTTTTAGAACATCAGAAGCTGAGATGGAGTAACATCACAAACTCAGTTCTGTTTTATGGTAAGTTCTTGAATGTAGTCTAGTGTCCAACAGCTTAAGCTCAGTCTTTAATCTCCATTAAAATCTACTGCTACAAACCCCCCGATTTTTGTAGGTGCTTTTGGGGGCGGAGGTTTTACGTACTAGTTTGATTGCTGAGCATTGAGGGACAGCAGACTTCCATTCCAATCCACCAGTTTCAAAACCAGCAGAAATGCAGGCCATGTCGATCAGCTCGTGAGCATATAAGGCATTAACTGACTTCAGGCATAGTAGGAGTTGGATGGCACTTAGTGGCTGTGAGTCCCTGTTAAGGCCTGATGAGGTAAAAGTGCTGCTTTTGGCAAGAATCTGACTTAAATGGCCTCATTGCATCCCTACGTAATTAGCTGTGTACCAAAGCTCTACTCTGTAGTGTGCATCACTGTTTTGTACGTACAGGAGGTTACAGCGTGATAACTACACTGTAGGAAACTGAGGCAGTCCATGAGGTGGGAGAGGACTGCACCGCTCCTTCCTCACCCTCCCCAGTCCATCTGTGGATAAGCTCTGACTCCCTTATTGCCTCGTCCATCTGTGTATAAGCTCTGACTCCCCAATTGCCTCCCTCCTTAAGCTGCTGAGGAGTGCAGCGGGGAGGTCTCACCCCATGAGCCTGCTGTGCCTGGCGGGTGCGTTTAGGTGCGTGAAGGGGACTGTGCCCCGGCGCACGCCCCAGTGCCCGGGGGCCGTGCTGGGTGGCCCTCGTGGCTAGCCCGCCTGCTCCACTGCCCCCGCAGCCAGGGCACAGCGAAGGGGATGCTGGGGAAAACGTGTCACTGCCGGCTTTGCTAGGGGAAGGCTGAGTATCTTGGAGGAGCCCACCCAGGAGAAGAAGGTAAGGATGAACATGGAGTTAATGGGATATAGCACTTGTGGCTGGTATGCAGAGAGAGTCCTTGATCTTCCAATAATGTCTCTTAAAAGAGGAATTCAGGTTGTACATATGGGTCTGCAAGTTATCCATTAGTACCTAGCAGGGTCTTTTCTTTCAGCTGTATAATATGGCAATAAAGATTTATTTGGGGTCTGAAGGCCAGAATCCTTTGGAAACCCAATAAGCTTCTGTTTCGGTTGTGGCTGGAAAAAATTCTCTCTCCTCTTCATTTCTCCCGCTGAGTTTCACACTTCTCTATTTCCAGGTTGTATTCACTTCAGTATCATAAGAAAACACTGCTTCTGACTGCACTACACAGCAGGAAGAAATAAAAAGCAATGAGACTTCCATCATCGTCTGAAGATTTGACCAGTTCAAGAGTTTAAGAAAATTCTGGAATTATTGCTGGGGTCGGAAGGTATCCAAGCACACTCATGCGCTTGGAGGTCTTACTGTCCATGATGAATTTTGCTCTTCATACTGTCCTGCCAACGCAGAGCAAAGTAGCGTGGCCACCTTGAGCAGGAGCCCGTTTATAGCTGTCATTAGCAGGAAAGTGCGCAGAAACTGATGCCTAGATCCACAGCAGGATTTTGGGGTCACAAGCCTTGTGCCTTTAGCAGGGTTCAAAGCCCTACTTTAGGTACCCAGACTCCCCCTGTCCTGTATGGGGAAGGTCAGGTAACTCAGAAAATGATGCAGAAAGGAAGGGATCCAGGCTAGGGATTTGGGGGTATGGAAGTCAGGGTGCATCTCGGTGTTCCCACCTTCCTCCCCTGGCTGCCCTCCTGCCTTGCTCCCTCACCCCCTGAGCAGCGGGTGGTGAAGAAGGACATTTTGCTGACCCTCTGTCAGGGGACGGGGGTGGGGGCTGCATCCTGCCGGGTGGGGAGAGCTCATCCCATGCCTCTTGGAGGGGCAGCCGGGGACTGAAGGCGGCTGCCTCCGGGGTGCTCCAGCTGCGCACCGTGCTGCTTTCAACAGGCGTGGGAGGACCTTCCTCCAAGCTCCTTTTTTAAAGGAGTTGACTCAAGAAAAGAAACAATTACATGCTCCGGTTCAGAGAGGATTAATCTCCACCGGGGTGGAGGTTAGCAGCCGGTCGGATTTGTGCTGTATTAAATGTGCTCTAAGCAAGCAGGTCAGGATGACTCCCTCAGGTGACAGAGGTGCCAGCGAAGAAAGCGGAATGCATGCAAATCCCTTGAATTCCCAGTACAGAAGTCTCACCTGCTGGACACAAGGCAGGAATGAGTGTACAGGTCCACCTGGTCAGAGCTCAGATGAATC
The DNA here is from genome assembly GCF_035582795.1 of Mycteria americana. Lineage (NCBI taxonomy): Eukaryota > Metazoa > Chordata > Aves > Ciconiiformes > Ciconiidae > Mycteria > Mycteria americana. The sequence goes on from NC_134367.1 coordinate 64,435,013, forward strand.
CCAGGCACAACAAATCATCTGGCATGGTTGAGAGGTGCCTTCAATGTTAAATTGCAGCTGGGGAAAACCCCTCTCCTGTTGTGTGGCCCCCAGGTACCAGTGTGTCGGATGCACAACGGTGAGGCCAGCATGGCAGATGCACTTGCGAAGGAAAGGCAGAGATTAATCTGCACTGCTGTGCATGGGCATCCAACTAGGAATTAAGTCCGAATTGCTTCATTTGGTAGCATCAGGGCTTTTAGTGTTTTTTCCTTTCAAGAAATGGATACTTCAAGAACTTTAATGTTATAATGCCCAAAGTGCCTTTGGATGCCTTTGAGATCAAGTCACAGTCAGGCAGAGGTTACATCTCCAAAATCGGAATTAGGAGAGATTCAGGAACCTCCACCCCTCTGTAGCCATTTTATGCTATTCTGAAGTTTTCACACCCCACTGGAGTAATTACAGGTGATGCAAGAATCACACTTGAATTCCCTGACTTCAGTGTCCTTATCATCACTGAAACATCAGGGGAAGCCAGAGAAAGGTTTCATATGAACACTTCAGGGACGAAGTGCAATACTTAAAATTTGTGGCAGATGAAGTCACACTGCCATTCACATTTGCTTGAACTTGACAGCTCTTTTATTATTGTTTTATGTCTTTTCTGTTATTTTCTTTTACTTTATATTTATTTTTGTCTTATCTCATTTCATTTTTTATATTGCTGCTGTAGCAAGTTTTCAATTCAGCTTATTATTCTCTGGCAAGAGGATGTGAATGAACTCTGTGATTCAGCAAGTCAGCAGCACTGCAAGAAGGACTTCAGGGTCAAAGCAATCAGCTGCTATAGGCATAAAAGCATTACACTAAAATAGCATTGCAACATCCACAGAAGGCACAAAAAATCAATTTCTCTTTAGAGACCACAGAAATAATGATGATGTATTTTTACAGTAGAAGATAGAATGCAATTTTGTGATGATGTCAGGTCTTTTAGGTATTCGGTGATGTCATTCACATAGGTGCTCTGGATGGAATAAGAACAACCAGCATCACAGTTCTCATCAGTGATGGCTGGATTTGCAGTTTCATTTCAAATAGATGCCAGTCAAGAGTCTGGATATTTAGTGAAATGTCACTTAACCACAAGGAACACACTATCCTGAATAATTGAAAAAAATAATCTCTCCTGCTCATGGGAACTCGGTTTCTTGTGCAATCTGCATTTCTTTGCTCTGCTCTTCCTTAAAATGCAACCAAGGAAACCCAAAAGCAATTTATCATTTTGGCTCAGAATCAGAGAACACTGAGGCAGAGGAAACTGCCCAGCATGAGATTTTTGGATTTTTTTTCGAAGTGATGTATTTTGAACATGGAAAATATTTCCCAACAGGTTTGGCCCGACCTTGGGATGGAGGAACCAGTTGGTTCCTCATACATCTGACCTCATATGTTCACCTCTGTTCATCGGGCAATTACTGCTCAGCCCCATGCAGTCCACCCCCATGGTGCAGGACAGAAGTGTTTACTGGTGCCCTGTGGTTCAGAGCCTGCAGGAGATGCTGGGTCTGACTTTTCTCAGTGACTTCAGCTCTGAGGACAGGGATGCAGGGGGCTGTGAAAAGAGACTCCTTTTCTCAACAGCCTGTGCCTCTCTTCCATTTTTTGCAGGACAAGTAGGCCAGGATGGGCTCCTGGGCTTCAAATAAGCTCTCCTTTGAGAGATGGCACGTCAATCCTGACAGCCTGTGAGCAGCAAAGTCAGTGCAGGGGTACTGCACCCTTAGCAAGCTAAGCCTGGCAAGGTGTTCAGTTCAGGAGCTGAGCAAGATGTATCATCTCCTGCCATGTTTACTTGTTTGCAGGTGAAATAAAACACAGCCAATGGGTAGGGAATAGAACGCGCTAATGCACATTATCACCTCCCTTCTGAGTTTACATCATCAACATCATTCAATCAGACCCTTATTACATACAGCCAGGTGCATGCTCTTTCTTTAAATCTATTTAATCATAAGACTACCTCCATAAAGTTTAGGATACAAAAGGCATTTGACCATGCAGAGAATGGAAAAGAACATTTGCATCCCAAGGTAGTATTTTTAAAGTGATTGCTATAAACACATAAAAATCAGTCCAGCTAGAGCTGTAATAAAAACTGGAAATTAAATGGAAACAATTAAAAACCCCAAAGCTTTTCCACTTTAAAACTGCCAAAGCAGATTTAGGTAACTAAAAAAAGGTCTTGTTTAGGACAAAATAGCAAATTTTTTTTTTCCTGCTTTTCCACTTTGAGAAAATTCTCAGTGACTTCATAAGATGTGAAATTTCTGAATTATGAAACTTCTTGAAAATAATAATCAAAAGCTGATTAAAATTTTCGTATAAACATATGTTTATTTTTACACTGTTCTAAGCTTTATGATAAATCTTTACAGAAAATAACAGACAATTCCCAATTTCTTTTAGAAACAAACCAAAAGTCCATTCTTGTTCATTGTCTTCAGCTCAAAGGTCAACAGAAATAGCAATTTAGTCTGTAAACCAATGGCTGTGTGACTTTTAATGGTTCAGTGAAATAATATATGCATCAGTTTGTATTTTCAGTTCACGTGAGCACTTGCTCCTGATGCTGTATATTTGCTTATGCAAGCAAAACCCCCACTAGTATAGAATAGATAATTCAAGCCCTGTTTGAGAATACACGCAGATACTCTTCACTTTCCAATCGGAAGATTGTTTCATTTCCTAGGTCAGCATTTTAGCACCTGTTCCCCAAGTGATCAGTATCATCAAAGACATCTTCCAAAGAGGGTGACGCTATTGGGGAGGTGGCTCCTGCCTCGCCTGTCCCTGTCCAGAAGTGCCCACCGCTTGGGCTGGCCTGCACAGCTCCTGCTGACCAAAGCCGAGCCCTCCAAACAGGGTGGAAAGTCACCTCTGGCAGGGGGACAGTGACAGGAAGACAGGAGGTGTGCTGGGAGAGGTTTTCTGAGCTGTTTTCAGGCAGCTAGAACCTGCAGCTAGAAGTGATATGTGAAAAAACCTCAAAGCAATAGCAAAAAGCAGAGTGCAAGGAAGTCATTGCATTAAGACCTTTGAGGACTCTGACCAGGTCTCCTGCACAAGGAAGTATTGAGCAAGAGATATTTTCTCTTCCACAACTTATGTTGGCATAGATTATTATATTTCTAGGTATTCCTCAGGACTTTACACATGCACAAGCTCCTATTTGTGTCTAATTACTCCTTAGGTCGTACATACCTGCAGGCACAGCTGTTTCTGGTAGTCTTTTCAGCTCAAAGGCTCTAACAGACACTCTGTGCCAATGAGCTGTGCGCGTCTGGTTGCGTGTTTTGGGCAAGAATATTTCCTTCTATTGGTTTTGAAATCAGATAGATTGAATTTGTACAGGGAGGTCCAGAAATTCTTGTTGTTATCAATATTTTAGGCATTGTCTCAGGGGACAATAGATCAGGTCTGCTTGAGGGGCTCTTTCTTTTCTTCCCCCCGTACCTGAGGCAGTTCCATGCTCAAGATTTTAAACCTTGCATTTGAAAACTTACCCACCATAAAATGAAGACATCGACTTAGGAAAAATCCTTCCGGTTTCTAATTTGATTTTGCTCCCAGCAGCCTATGCCTGAGGAGAGCAAATAACTTTCAGAGACCCGCCTTGCTGTAGCTCTAGTTATTGGTGAATCAGCAAGGAAAGGTACAGAGCAAACTGCTCAGCCCTGCCCGGTGGCCAGTCCCAAAACACTTCAGAGAAAGAAACTGCTGCCAGGCTGCTGACCATCATTGCGTGATTATAACAGAGGCATGTGTGGAAAGAAATAGTGCCTACAGCAGCTCATTTGAAGAATAGCTTGAGCTTCACTTGGGAGTTGGCCAGCTGGTGTCCAGGACCCTGGAGCTCATGAGTCCCTGGCGGAAAACACAGCTGAGAGACTGTGTCCTGCTGTGTTGCCTCAGCTGTAATTTCCGAGTGGCTTGAAGGTGCAGTTCCACGTAGCTGTAATTTGACCTCAGGGTGACAAACTAAGATCAATAAACACACTAAGGTCCCTAGCAGGAGACAAGGACAAAACCTGCCTGCCAAACACAGAGTGCAAAGAGCTTGGCAAGTCTCTCAAGTTCATTATATTTAGTAACTCACTTACTGTATTGGATTTGCTGTGCATGGTGCAAACGAGGATTTTGAACTATTGGGAGTATCTCTCATAAAGATCCTCTAATGTTTTCACGGACATCGTGTTTAGGGATCAAATTAACATATTCCAGGGTTTTCTGCCACACACCATAAAGAAACAAATAGAAAAAAACCAAATAAAATGTCTTATTTTCTCCCAGAATGTTGTATGACTATTCAGAAGTATGACTTTGTCTATTGTTTCTCCATGTATGAAATGTTCAGAACGATAATCCTTAGAAAAATAGCTAGCATATGAGTAATTTTTTTCAAAATCTTTACAGTTGTCTTTCTTTTTAGTATATGAAAAAGGTGTTTTGTACTCTGAAGGATCCGGAAAAGAGTAATCTGTTGACAGATTTTGGTTCTGCCACTTAAAAATAGCCAAATGGGTTTTTAATTTTTTTAAGATCCTTCTGTCCTGAGAATGTATGCTATACTTCTGCTAACAGTGTAGTTTTAAGGCCAAGATATAAATTCTCTGGCAGACCTGCCTATCCAGCACAGCTGTGATTAGTTTGATTCCAACCTTGGACTGACTCTCCAGCTCCATTTGCATCCGTAACAACCGACGGCGTTGATACTGCATTTCCAATTACACAGCGACAAAAGGGAAAGTGGTTTAGAAGACACTGCTGCCTCATTTAGAAGCAACACAGTTGGTTTTCAGCCTGATGCTCTGTAACAGAGCTGGTCACTGGCAGCTCCGTTTTTGCTTGACAAAAGAGATGGCACTGCTGCACCAAGCCGAGCCGCGTAGGCTGGGGAAAGGTCTGGTTCAAACAGGCAGCTGTGGCGACCGGGAGCCCCAGCAGGAAGAGCTAAGGGATTATCGGCGGTGGCAAGCTTCAAGGAAAGGGAGAATACAGAAGTTCAAGGTGTGTGCATATCTGAAACATGTAGAAGACTGATGATCTTACGGTCTTGCCACGTTGGGACATTGTGTCTTTTCCAAAATCACTTCAGAACAAAATATTTCTGTCAGGCAATGACATAAAAATCGTGGCCCCAAATCAATGAAGGGATGAATACGGTCCTGTCTGGCTTGGGGATGTTTGAGAGGGGCCAGGGGAGGTTTCGCTTTCGTGCGAGCTCATGGCTGTTTATTTTCTATTAATACAAGTCACTACTCAGCTGTCAATTAACAGCAAAAGCTCTAACATCTCATTGCATGGATTATTTTTAAGATGTCCTGCTAGATAAATAACTGCACTGGACTAAGCCTGAATGCTTCTGCTTCCTTTGTGATATTTAACCCTTTCTGTTAGACTTCTTCCACTTAACATGAAACAATCAAACGTTCTTAAGGACAGAGAGAGCAAGAGAGGGTCCACTTCGGGCATCCAGCGGATGAAGCCGGGAGTGCAGGAATCCAGCTGCTGCATTAATGGATATCACATTACTTTGTACAAAATGTTTGGAGATAAAGAGACTGGATTTCAGGCCTCCCTCTCATTTATGTGTTTCCTATTCATGTTTCTGATTCATCAGACACCAAAGTGATTCCAGTAAGAAGTATCCTCTAATTTAGAGCACAGAAATGTTGTATGGTAGACCCATGCAGACCCTTGACATGAAGTTTAGCTTATTCTGTGCCAATATGCCTTTAATAAATGTGCTTCATCCCCTGCCTCCATAGGAATTCATACTTCTTGCAGGAGGAGGAATGCTTATACTCAGGGAAGTGGTCAGCATGCTGTATTTTCAATATTCCTGCTAGATGTCATGAGCATGGGGCATGAGACGACATCTGCCCAAAGTCTTAGGTTATCTTTGAGAATATAAAATGAACATTATCCACCATTCAGTAGATTCTTTATGGGTAATTTGCCACCTACACATACATTATTAAAGCTCTTGATGCACCCAAGTGCTCATCTCTAAGTTACAGCAGTAATATGAAATCCCACAAAGTTATTATTACACAATTTTTCTTGCAAAGATGATATTTTACTGCTGTAATCACTTCCCTCTAGGAGACACCAGAAGAAGATTTCATCTCCATTACTAATGATTTATAGAGTCAACTTTGTGTGCATATCTTGAGCTTTCCTGTGACCTGCTGAAGCACAATTAATGGAAGCTGAAATAACTAAAGTTGACTTCCCTCTTCCTACTAAAGAGGAACCTTTGCAAATAGGGTGTATTTGGAAGTTTCATACAAAATAAAATGCCAGTGTGTCTGTGCTCTGTTAGGGAAGGAAACAGGAAGGGAAAAAAATCGATTAAAATAAGAGGAAAATGGAGAAGAACAAGAACGTATTAAATTAAGAACAGTTACAGGGAACCTGATTACAATGGAGTAGAGAGGTGGAGAGAGAAGCATTATAATGAAATAATAATGCATGTGCTATTTAGTAAAGCCATTCTGGCAAGGGTTTTTTTACACAGAGAAACCTTTTGGCTTTGTTTTTAAAATCTCATTGCCCCAGAGACCAAACTGGCTAAGACGTTAATGGGAGAAAAAGCCTCAGACTTTGTTCCTACATTGGAAACCACATGAGCCAAAGCCCAGGAGCAAAGGCAATGCAGAGAGCTGTCTGCACCATTGCTCAGAGGCCAGGGTCTATATCTGCTTGTGTTGAAGGGTTCTTTGGCTGAAGTCCCTCCTGATGAGATTAGGTCTGGAAATAGCGCTGTGTTCTTTAAGGACAAGGAATATAGAGTGGAATTCAATAAAAATTCCACCGAGTGTGGTATTCGCCTTCATTTCCTTTTCCACTCTGCTTGAGTGCAGTATCACTCCTCCTGGCTACTGACTGCAACAAAACCTGTCTGGGGAGAATAAGGTTTGTGTACAATACCTGCTTGCAGTAAAGCTGGCTGTGCTAAAGAAGAAAGTGTCACATAAAGCTGTTCATTTACTTTAAAGACTTGTCTTCGTTGCTTCAACCCTGTTGCACCAAAAGGGTTTGTATTGCTCTAATTCTGTGACATGGGAATGCTACTAAACTCACATGTGATGTGTGATGAGATCTATAACCTTTCATGCAGTACACGTCTTATTCTCTAGCATTATTCCTTTTTAGGTGATGTCTAGTATTATAATTATTCCCAATAAGAAGTATGTTCTTGACTGCTGTTAAACCCTTCCTCGAGTGGACTCCCTCTATGACAGTAAGCTTATCAGTTATGGAAAAGTAATGCTTTCCTTTAAAACCTTCATAGCATCCTTGCTTTTCTCTTGATTAGCAAAACCAACATTTAAGGAGAATTTTCTGACGTGTTTTTGTAGCAGGTCCCAGGAGCTCAGAATGTACAGTCTTGCTTTCGTCCTTGGAAATCTATCTGCATGTTCACACCTTCAGCTTGAAGTAAAAATATTTTGGCTGCTCTGCTAAAGCCCTAACTTAGGTGTCCTGCTGGCATTTTACAGCCAGAAAAGATATATCTCTGTTGTCTTTTTACTTTTGAAATGTTTTGTGTACTTGAGTTGTACTGTCTTTTGTTTAGAATTTAGTTTTGTATTGTTTTATCTTGTAGTTCAAGGACTGAGTAGGGAGGGTCAGAGTGTTAGACTTTAAAGAATACATGAAACAAGGACTTGCAGAAATAAAATCGAAAAGCAAGACAACTTGAAGATTTGGAGAGAATGTATGATTGCATTTTGTGAGGGTGCTGAATTGCAATTATTATAGCAGAGTCCTAATGACTAAGGTGATAAATCTATATTCTGGAAAGAGTCATCAGTTTTCAGCTGAGGTTATGATACTATTTGTAGGTGTGAGCCTGCATAGTCTCATTTGTACATGTGCTAATTCCATGTGTGCGTCCCTATTTGGATTTGTGCTCCCACACAGCGGGCTTTATTTAGATCCCTTGTACACGTGGGATGTGTCATTTGTTTGTGTGTACCACCTTTCCTTTTTAATTTTGACTTGTTTCTTACAGTACTCTTAACTTCCAAACTTAATGTAAGTTTATAAGCTTGTGTGAGAAGTTACATGCTTTGGGCAGTCGTGCGCTATGCTTTATACTAAGAAATGGTGCACATGGCTTCAACTTCTACAATTTTCTGTGAAACAGATTGCCTAGCTTTGTATGAACACATGAATAGATGTAGAGAGAGAGTTGTAAAGCTATTGTCTTGTACGGTACTACTCTGGTTGCTAATACATATTCACCTTTAACATACATATACATATACATATACATACACATATACATATACATCTCTCTCTCTTGATTGCTCTGCAACAGTTGGATATGTATACGTGTATGTGTTTTGACATCAGCGCTTATACAAATATTTATCTATGCAAACATAGATGCGTATGTGTTGCTTGTGTAATTATTGCAAAAGAACCAGAGAAAAATAGCTGAAGCATGAGCATGTACTGTTGTCACACTGAATATTTTAAATAACACACTGATGTATGTACATGTAATGCATTAGTATATAGTTCCTTAAAAACTACTAGTTTGCCCACCAGTAGGCAAAACTACAGGTCATTTCTGTGTAAAATAAATGCACATGACATTACAGTAGTAACAACTGACAACTTAATATACTGAAAGCATAAAACTTACTGAAAGACTATTTAAATGAAAACCTTTGTCCTTTTACACAGACAGATAAGTTCTTCAGGTCACAAGTTGTATCTCCTTCCCAAGAACATCCCCTTCTGCCTATTACATGATTATAGTTGAGCATCCAAACACTAAATGAGAGAGAGAGAGAGAGAGAATTCAGGAAGCAAAGACATTTACGGCGGAATAAATTAGTTACTGACTAAACATTTTCAGCATTTTGATAAGATGTTTTTTGTGTGCCAAGAGACATTGCTGAGTAGGTGTCAAAAGTCCAAGCAGATTCAATCTAAAGATAACCTCAAAGAACATTCCCTGCCAGCATTTTGTTGATTTTAGCAGTTCAATATGTTTCACAACATGAGATGAATTTTCATTACATATTGCTGGTAGCGTATCATACTGCAAGAACCTGCAGTGACCTGACTTGAATTTTTCACCCACTCAGAAACAATTTCGCCATTAGCCAGGCTGCATGGGGGCTGAGGGTGCAAAGTTCCCACTGCTCTGAGGCTGAAGAACATAGCAAGCATGTTCGGAAGATAAAAAATCTAAACACAATTCTAGGAAAAATGGAGCATCAGAATTAGATAAGAGGAAAATAGCTAGGGTCTGGTGAAATTGGACTGCTGGGGGCTGCTGGGGATGCACTTTCTCAGAGCACGTGACAGAGGATAAGAAGTCTCGCTCCCTGTGGTGTGGCAACTCTTTTTCTTTGCCCCTGTGACATAAAGGAGGATACAGGTCCCTGTGTAGCACGTCTTCTGATGGAGAGCGGTACATTAATCTCTCTTTAAAATGCTCTTTACTGTGTTCCAGAAGCACTCCACTGAAAGCGGCTCATGGCTTGGGGATTTTTCTAATTGCCAGCACTCCAGCCCCTGGTAGATCTACCTTTGAAAGGACGCACTCGTCCGATGCTGCTGCGAGGCCGGCTCAGTCCAGGCAGATGGCATGCCCAAGCACGACTTGAGCAGAAGCAGCAGGGTCTACAGACCTGTGAACACCAGTCGGTGTCAGGTGTGCTTCCAGCCATTCGTACCCACATGGTCACATCTGGAAGGTCCACTGATGTCTTACCAAGATAACTTCAGATGGAAGAAACAAATGCCTTTTAGCCAACCATGCTACAGCAAAGCCTCCTGACTACAAACTTGCAGTGTGTGCATCCCCAAAGGTCCTCAGTCCCCAGGAATGGGCACAGTAAAAATTGTTTTTCTCAGCACAATGCTAGAGCTCACCATGTAAAGATGCATGTGACTGAAATAATAAGATAATACGTGGCAACTGTGTTTAAGGCATTAAGAGGGGAGCACCAAGGAGAAATAAGCAGTTGACTCAGAATAGTCTTTTTTGTGGCTGAATTGTACCCACAAGTGTTTTATAACTACGGACATTATTATATATGCTATTACAGTATGTTATATTATATGAAAGCAATCAGACTAAGAAAATGCAATGCTTTAGTCTAATTCTTACCTATCTAAGGACTACCTGTTTAAGCATGAACACCTTTAAAATCAGTGACAACCTTTGCTGGATCTTCATTGAAACACTATTTTTTTCCAAATAAGACAAATTATCTGACACTGACACAGTAAAATAATTCAAACATTGTTTATATTTTGACTTTATGCCTATTATTCTTTATTTTAATCCAGACTTACCAACAGAAACACATCAGTTTTACAGAGGAGAGCACACTAACCCCTACCCTTTAGAGCACAGGACAAAAAAGTAAAAGGAGAGCTGAGGACATGTTCTGCTCGAAAAACTTCAAAACTATGATAGATAGGTTTTTTGTCCACACAAGCACAACATGATTCAGCAGGTTTTTTGTAGTATGAAGTCTGAAATGGCCAGAAAGCAGGGAAAAGAGTCCCCAAAATATCAGTGTGTACAATCAACATAAGGAATAATACACCAAAGAACTGCTCTATGTACAGATTACAGGCAATTCTTGTGCATAACTACTAAGGAAATGAACTCCTTTATTGTACAGGATTATATCTGAAGGGACTGTTGTTCCCCACTTCTTGTATTTTGTCATTTGGTTGGCCGAGAGCATCTCTTTTGCTAAGTTTACATAGTGTCCAAAAGAACAGAGTCCTCAACCAGACGTGGGGTCTCTGGGCGCTACTGGAATAATACGTAAAAGGATACTTTAACATTGCTCTTTGGAGACCTGGAATTAAGTCTTCTGTTTAGCTGCAATCGTTACATTGACAACACAGTTTGAGGTTATGTATGTTGGTCTTGTGGTTAATGGGGCTCTAGAGATCCGTGTTCAGCTCTTGGCTCAAGCACAGGCTTCAGCTGTTCAATTAATCTCCATGTGCCTCAGTCCCTAACCTGTAAAAGTCAGATAATACCATATTTTTCCTCATCCTGTGTCTGTTTCATCTAGTTAGCACATAAACTGTCCAGGGCAGTGATAGTCTCTTTCTTCAGGTCTGTATAGCTTCCAGTACAGTTAGGCTCTGATCTTGCTGCGCTTCTGCAAGATATGCTGTATCAGAACAATGAATAATGGCAAAACATTTCTCAATCATGCTATTTTTAATTTCTTAGTGAAGCTCACAGTCTTTCTTTCCTCCAGGTCCCCTACATAGCCCTTGTAAAGACTTCTATTATACTGTGAAATGTGCTGGGCCACCTCCTAGAAATCACTCTGTGCCTAAAAATTCTTCTGACTCTGCTGCGATGCTGGTATGCTTCTTTCCACAAAAAATGAGATGCTGCAAATTATTAAAGAGGATGAATCTGACAGTGCCATCAGAATGCTCCACGGTCCCCTGATCAAGGCAGAGATCATCATTTATTGTTAAGCGTTCAATTAAAAAAAAAAAAAAAGCACAGAGAATGCTTTCCAAGGTCATCATTATCTGTCTTGCTTTCCTTTTTTTGGTAGCAGTTATGCTGTAGAGTGAATGTCCCTCTTTCTGCACATTTTCTTCAGTGAACAGTCAGAAACAAAACCATATTTGAAGGAATAGCACCTTCCTCCGAGAACTGCAGTGTATTGACAAAGTATCAAAATGAATTTACTTCCGACCCAGAGAGGAGACCTTGTTCTACGCCACTGACTGTGCATGAGCACTCCTCTTAGCCATGTTTTCTTATCTTCATCTGAAGAAATTTCTTCCTCATAGCAATGCAAATGGCTATAAAGTTACTAAATCCCAAAGATTATAAACACATTAACGCAAAGTGGGACATGGTGTTTATAATATGTCTTGGCAGATTTTTGTTTCACTTAATTTTTTTTATCTGTGTCAGGTAGGTGCTCTACTATGCCAGCAGAGGCAAAGCATATTCCTGATATTTATTAAAATCCTCATTCCTTTTTCATTTTCTGTAGGTTCTTGACTACTATGATTCCACCGGTTATGCACAGTGAGAAAAAAATATGTCCTTTGCTAGTTTTGAGTTTGCTGCCTCTCCATTCATTGAATGTTCCCTTGCTGCTGCATGAGCAGTGATGCTCCACATCTATCATCTCTAGATCTTTCATTATCCTACAGGCTTGTATTGTGTCCCTTCTTATTATTCTCCTTTCTATGGTCAATGATTCCAATCTTTTCAATTTCTTTGACATATGAAAGTTTTTCTGTGCCTTCGTTCAGTCCATCACCCATCTACAAACTCCTTGCGTTCTGCCATATCCTCTCAGAGATCATGTGGCCAGTACCACCAGATTCTGGAGAAGTCCTCAGCATTGCTTCAGAGACAGAAATCCTAAGGGAATCTGTATTATTCTCTGTCTTGTTCTTCATTTCAGCTGCCTTTAAGATGTTTTTAGGGTGTGTGAGTTTTTCTGCAATGATTTTCTATGGGAATTTCCTAAGTTAGTGCAAGAGTGGGGTGCTCACTGCTAAAGAACTTTTTGCTCCCTGGTAGATGGATTTGTTAGAGGAGGACAATAGGACTTTCATCTGCAGCATGCATGCCTACACCAGGTACGGTGAGAGTTCCTCCCAGAAGAGAAATGCCTCATGGTGTTTGAAGTGTTTACAAGCAGCTCACATGTTCCTGCTTCTGTGCCCAAAAATAAATTATTTTACAAACCCATATTTGACTGACGAGGTCTTGGCATGAGAAGCAAAAGTCAAGAGAATAAAAGAAAAATTCTGGACTACTTGAAAGTGTGTCATGGACTTGCAATTTTTTTAGGTGAACGCCTCTCCTAAGATATTGCTCTCTGCAGACAAGACTTCCCAGATAATATTCTGTCTGTGGAAAGGTTTTTTCCTGATTACTTATCAGCTACTTTTCAAAGTGAACTTAGTGCTACTGAAAGATGCCAATTCAACAGCGAAGAGGACTGAAGGTCCTTCAGAGGGACACAGGGACACACATACACCCACAAGCTGTTCCAGCTCCGGTGTGCTGGCAACGTGGCTCAGTCCAAAGGGGACTTTCTCAGCTGGAAAGAATTCATCTTCTGTCTAGATGACATTTATATGGCCCTAATTACTGTGTTATCTAATTTATTCATAATCTAGAACTGTATCATTGCAGAAAAATGGGGCATTTTGCAGGCACACATGCAGTCACATGCACCACGCTCTGGAGCCACATGGCAACAGCCCTTTCTTCAGCCATGGCTGCTACCATGGCACCTTACCGGGGAGGACACATGGGAATGAGTGTTTTTGCTGTGGAAGACATGCAGCAGTTGTTGAGCATATGCATGGCAAGTATTTGCCCATGCTCCTCTTTTTCCTGCCCAGCTGCAGAGCTTTATCCAGGCTGCTATTTGGATTGCAGCATACTGGATATCCGTCTGGCTTGTCTGCTGCACTTGCCAAGTAATGCACATTAGTTTGGTCTTCGCTATTTTTTCAGTATGTGAATGTGCTTTCTCAAAATAGGGAGAAACCATGATCTCATTTCATAAAACCCATCAGGTTTTCGAGCATTCAACTGTAGCTTAAAGATACATTGACTCACTCACTGACAGAGACTCCTTATCCTTCAATCCATTTACTTCTCGAGGCATTTTCTACTTCCCCTGCAACCTTCTAAATATTTGTTTCCTTTTCCATTTGGTTGGACGATAAGACCAGAATTACTTACCATGCTGAGAGTAAAAACCCTGCTTCCAGAGAAACAGACTGACAATCCCTGAATTTCATTTCGGTGCCCTGTCATTCCTCCCTCCGGAGCAGCACGGGTGACAGAGGTTCAAACACCCACTCTGGAGGTGTCCCTGCAGCACCCACAGCCCCTCTCAGCCCTCCCGCCGGAGCCCCCCAGGCAGCCCAGCCAGAGCCCCCCAAGCAGCTCAGCCAGAGCCCCCCCAGCAGCTCAGCCGGAGCCCCCCAAGCAGCTCAGCTGGAGCCCCCCAGGCAGCCCAGCCAGAGCCCCCCAAGCCGCTCAGCCGGAGCCCCCCAAGCAGCCCAGCCGGAGCCCCCCAGGCAGCCCAGCCGGAGCCCCCCAAGCAGCCCAGCCGGAGCCCCCCAGGCAGCCCAGCCAGAGCACCCCAGGCAGCTCAGCTGGAGCCCCCCAAGCAGCTCAGCCAGAGCCCCCCAGGCAGCCCAGCCAGAGCACCCCAGGCAGCCCAGCCGGAGCCCCCCAAGCAGCCCAGCCGGAGCACCCCAGGCAGCTCAGCCGGAGCCCCCCAGGCAGCTCAGCCAGAGCCCCCCAGGCAGCTCAGCCAGAGCCCCCCAGGCAGCTCAGCCAGAGCCAGGCTCTGTCCGTGCTGCACGGGGCTGCTGCGAATTGCAGCCTTTTCCCGGCACTGTTCATCACGGGGCAGGGCAGCCAGAAACAGCAAGCCGAGCTGCCAAGCACTGAGCAAGATACAGGGCGTGCCAAGAAGGGGAAAGGATGACAACGGGCCCATCCAGGCAGACACAGCTACGCTAGGCTGAACAGCGTCCTGGCAGGGAAACTGCAGCTCCAGCATTTCAGGCAGCCGGGCACAGCAGGCGGCAGGAAGGGACGGAGCTTGCCCGGGGCTGAGGTTCAAATGACTCTGAGTGACTGAGAGGGAAAGCGCTGGTGAATTGACATGCAGTGGCCTCACTCTAGCCACAGGTAAGGACTCGGTGTTGCAAACACAGCTGGGTTACTGTTGTCCAGAGGGGCTCTGGTGGGGCCAAGTGAGGCCCTGTCAGCCAGGAGATAAGTGGCCGTGGCATCCTCTGGCTCTCTGAGCCCTCCCCGCCTCCCGGTGACAGCGGGGACGGCCGAGGGTGATGTGCATTCACCCCGCAGCTGCTACAGTTCATAGCGCCGATGAGAGTGCATTTGTGCTTAGGCGACTGACCATGCGCTGCAATCACTTGAGGCACGGGCACGCTTTGTTTTCCCCGCCTTACGTCGTGCCACCTTTTGCCACCTTACTGTGGGGACACTGGCAGAGGGATGGAGCAAACAACTGAGGGGCCAGGAACGTCTCAGAGGATTTGGTTCATTGCACGTGAGTTGTAATGCTCAATCCAGCCCAAGCCAAATGCGCAGAAGAGAGGAACGAAACACGCAGGAGATGTTTCCTGTTGGCCATAGGAGCCAGACTGCACAGGTTTATCCTCAGGCATCTCTTTCTAATGGTGTTCTGTAAGTCTCCAACTGCTACGCTGTGAACATCTCTCGAGAAATACTGCCAGACATCACATTCACATTCACAGCTTCGTGCATTGCCAGCTCTTACATCACCTGTTGTTGGCAGGCTCCATCAATGAGGACGGTTTTCTCGCAATTATGTCAGCCAACCTTCTTCTTTATATTGCTGTGTTGTTCTGCATTTGATATCAGCTGATGTGGTTTATGAACTGTTTTCTTGAGAGCTTTCAGTTGACATATTTGCCTGTAGTTTCCAATTTTAATACACCTTGGCTGCAGGTGCAATTCTGTCTTGTGCACATGCACTGCTTTTTTTTTGGAAGTGGGCTGTCAAACAATTAAAGGAAAAGCTAAAGAGCCTCTTTGGGGAGCAACAGCCAGAATCCCTCTAAAATGTTCAGAAAGATATAGGAGGTGGATCCTGCAAGCCTATCAGTCAGCTTCCAAAATCCCCAGTGAGGGCTTGGAGGTTGGGGATGGTTGGTTGGGGATTAGGTGGAAGCTGTTATCACAGGCTGGCTAGGTTATGCATTTCCTTCAATTCAATCCCTACTGTGCACAGAGCAGCAATGTAGCTAACAGCTGCATGTTCTTTGCTTCCCTTTTGAGCCCTGCTTTGGCCAAAAAAGCCTTTATCAGAGGACACATTTGGGTACCTTTGTTCATGAATGATAACTGAGATGGGATACAATTTCTTCTTCATCTCCATTGCCTCTGCCATAAATCCCCATGGAATAAAATCTCCTGGGACTTTGCAGCCCTACAAGTCAATTGCTAAAGGGAATTTAAATAAACAGTGCCGAAGTTTGGCAGCAATCAGTTGTTTGGGTTTTTTTTCCTTTGATGTCCACAGTCTGCAATTGCAGAAAGTCTTACTAGCCCAGCTTGAGGGAAAGGGATGAGTCCTCTCTTCAGTTTTGTGCTCTTTTCTTGAGCATTTGCGTGCTTGTCTTTCCCTTATTCTTTATAATGACCAGAGGATCTCAGCCAGCCATCAGTACGGGAGGGAGCCTGGATGCTGTTCTTGTGGGAAGTCCACATTCCCTGACAGTCTTGCATAACGCAGACTTTCCCTCGGACTCAGTCCAGGATTACTTCCTGCCAGACACTTTTCCTTTAGCAACGGGACCATATGAGGAAAAAATAAACGTTTATTCCCTATTAGGAAAACACCTCATTCTTCCTCTTCCCTTCAAACCTAAGATACATTAAAACTCTCATTATGTAAACATAAAAGAGCACTCTAATGAACCTGTCAGTGTCTTTTTATGACGTCTCAATATTCTGGTTCGACAGGTTTATAAAACACGTGTGCTCTTTGCCTAAAGCGTAACACCTTCCTTCTGCTACCAGCTAATGACATTACTCAAGTAATCTGTGTTATGACACTGAAGGTCATAACACAGATTTAAACACGGGTTTAAATACTGCCGATCAGTCAAATCAAATGTCATCGCAAAAGCAGTGACTTCTTTTCTTACTCATTTTTTATCCTAGAGTTGCTGCTGCTGAGCAGCGCACGTCCCACTGGCATGGATGTCTCAGCGGGTGGGACCTGCCATGCCATTTGTGTTTCAGTGCTGGAAAAACAACCACTTCTGTAATTCTCATACTGCCAAAAATCCACACCGTGGATGAACCACCAAAATACAAGCTGAATTTACTGTATGGCCAGATGAGCGGTCAGAAACCCAATACTTACCTAGAAGAACTGCAAAAACAAACGGCCAAGGGCTCACAGAGGTTCGTTACAGCAGAGTTGTGCATGGCTTTGTCAAAATTATGTCTTAAGCACAGTTTTAATGACCAGGGCTATATTGAAAAGATTTAGTTATCTTTTGGACCACAAACTCTGAGGATGCACAGGCAATGAGACAAAAGCTAATCATATGGCATGAAATACCAATCCTCTTGTTCGTAACTGCTTGCTCTTAATTTGCCTTGTTTCTCCTTGTGAACAACCATGAATCAGACTTTGCGTTCACTGGCAGTGTGAAGTAATAGAATGTTGCACAGCCCTAGGTCAGCTGAAAGCTAAAGCATTCTTCATACAACTGAATTTTCCCAGAAGATTCACAACATGAGCTTGTGAACGTTAATTAATAGGGAACTCGCTTACCCAGGAAAACATACAGCTGAATTTATATCGTGTAACTCCACTGAAAGGGGTCGAATTACAGCCCAGGTGGGCTTTGGCCAGCGCAGAGCAAATGTCCCAGAGGAGAAGAGGTCCTTGGCAGTGCCAGCCTGCAGTGAGTGCCAGACTGCGGTGGCTAGAGGTCTTCAATGCCAGCAGATGCCCCGGTGGCAGACGCCTGCCACATTTCTCCCTTTTTTCCCCATTTACCACTGCTCACCCCTTGCCATTCTGTCTTGGCCCTGCCAGATGCCAGAGGGATAACTAACCTCTGCAGGGTTGCAACTTTTGCCCTTACCACAGGACAATTCATTTTTTCCAAGTAAAAAGTAAGGCAATACCCTTACTCATCCTCCTTGAGATAAAGACAAAAGCCAGGAAACATAAAAAGATAAAAAGAGAAGAAAGATGACCAATAATATACCAATCACATGGTGTCTCTGTAGGAGAGAAGAGAGCTGCTGTATAAAAGAGGTTGCCTGTAACGTCCAAGGATGTTGACACAGCAAACAGAGTGGATGGCCACTCCTCTTCTAGAGAACAGCCTAACTCATTCTCACTCTCTGACTCTCCTGGAAAAAGGAGGAGGATTGCTGGGCTGGGTGGGAAAAATATTTTTTCTGTGAAGAAGTGAGACAGCTGAACTCTGTCTCCCCTCCATGTGTTTTGTGAACTTAATTCCTAGTCATGGCTGGGGTTAGCACAGGTGAGCCCTGGAGGCAGCATAATGTGAGCCACTAAAACAAATCCAACCACTGAACACATTTGTGCCATGACCCAGATTTCATCAATGCATGGAAAGTCCCCAAGTTGAACTAGGAAAATATTCCTCAGATTCATTAGAAAATTAGAGGCAATCAGAGGCTTGAACTCAGCATTGGAAATGCACTCATACCTTATTTGTTCCAAGGACTGTGAGCAAAGTGCAGTGGAGTTCATTAGAAGTTAACCTGATGGGTGTATTATTACTTTAACGTGGCAAACCACAGTAGGAAATCTTGACTATGATTTTGACCGAGATTCCTGTTATAGAACTGATGTTCTCATGACTGGAACCAGTTCAAGCAAGAAGGACACATTTTTTTCAATGTCAACTCACATGTGGCAAAGTAGCCAGATTTTAAGAATTGTAGCTGGTTTTCTTTTTTTTCCTTTTCTTTTTTTCTCTTTTCTTTTTTTCTCTATGCACAGTTAAATGTTATGACCATAAATGCTGAGCCACAGGATAAAAGTAGCATAGGAGGAAGTGGCAAAGAGGAGAAATTACAGTAACAGAACAATTACAGTGACAAGTTGATTGAAAGCTCCTCTGATCTGAGGGATGTGCGCTCAGAAATCTCTCAAGCAATGTCCCTGGCCCTGGCTGTTCCTTTTGATAGTCATAATCCTGGGCCTGCATATCAGTAACAGAAAACCATTAAAATAGCATAATATAAAAGAGTCAGAGCAGTGAAAAACTCAGAAAGGTGGACAGGGAAAAACTGTTGTAGAGACAAAATGGGGAACAGGAGCCCATGTGCACAACTGGCCCTGCAGCTACCAGCCTTGACCAGCTGATTGCCCCAAGGAGCCTGCAGAGTCTGGTCAGAGTGCCAGCAGGAGAGACAACCTTGCGAGACAACCTCGCGTGCACTCCTTGGTGGCCTTGCCTGCACTCTCACAGACTTTTTTGTTTAACCATTGAAAGGCTGGAATGTTCTATGTGTTTTTTTTATGGTGAGGTGTTTTATGACAGTGTTGTGCTTTGGCCTGCTGCTGACAGCAAAGCTTCGAGTCCACAGGTCTGTATAACAAAGCAAACTGGCCAAAGATCAGGGCTGGCGATGTGGGAGCAATGCCAGTTGTTTGCAGTATAAGCATTGTCCGTCGTCATGTCCTGATGTAAAAAATATTCAGCTGTTGTAAATGTGAAACTTGCCATTCCCCACCTTCTAGACAGGTGATTTTTTTTTTCTGTGAGGTGAGACCAGAGGAGTCGGACAACCACTGAGCCCTCCGAGAGCCAAAGAAGACTCAGCCATGTCCCTGTGAGAACAGTTGTCTACCTGCCATTATTTAACGTGTTGTCAACAGTATGTTCTGCACTGTGAAGGCAAAAAAAGGAACAGGAAGATATATTAAGCCTGTCTGTTATGGTGACTGTGTTTAAAAGAACAAAGAGCATTTCATGCTGCCTAGAGTTAGATGCCTAGGGTGGGATTTATCTTTCCTAGCTTTATATGTCTGTCAAGTCAGTCATCTGTATCTGAGCTAGGCTGCCTGCATAGTCAATTGAGGAGAACAGAAGCTTCCAGAGGGCAAATCACTCTGCCTTACTTTAGACACCCATAGCAGTCAAAAGGAGGACCCAACATCTACAAGGTTTTCACTGTATACTGTCTCTGGTTTGGTCCCAGGGACGGGACATCCACAGGCAGCCAGGGCATGTCTTCAGGAGTCTGGTTCATGCAACCCAAGATGATTTGCAATATGATAGCATGCAGCATGTGGGGGTGACTGGGAGACCCATTTCAAAAGCACACTCCTGATGTAGGCAAAGATGCAAATATACACATGCACAATCTCTTCTTTATAGAAGAGAGGGGTTTGGATGAGCATCAAGTACAGGTTGTACCAGGCAGGATATTCTCACTTGGTCTTTATGTACCACTGTAAAGTGTAGGTTATCTACTTGCTTAGCACTTGCATTGGGGAAACATTTATCGCTTATTCATTAAGGAATAGACAAGAATGATCTTTGAGGAAAAACGATTTCCAACTTCGCATTCAGTAAACTCCTTTTCTGTGGACATAGAGACAGCCTTATTTGGCACCCATGAACTTTTTGTTCCATATTTTAGTCAGCGTTATTGCTGCTGTAAATAAATGTTATTGCTATTTATGCTTTGCTTACAGTAGGTGCAGCCAGGACAGCATAATGGGAAGTGGGAAGTGCAGTGCACAGATTCATTCCTGATTTATTTTGATTTAGTTTCTGCCACAACAGTTTTGACAGTGCTCCAGATGTACTAGATATTGTACAATTGCAAAGATCACTGCTGATCTTACAGCTGCACAGAGAGGCCAATACAACAGACAGGGCAGAAGGCAGAGCAATATCAAACATCATGGTGGAAAGGTGAATAATTGCGTTTCTGAAAGCTATTTTCACACACTCATTTTTTCTGAGTTGTTTTATATCCCCTATACACACACACACATACATGGCTATTGCTCTGTGACTGTATTTAGGGGAACTCTTGTTCCTGTTACTATGCATGGTTAATCAGGCTCAAGCTGATGAAATCCTCAGTACTGGGAGGAAAGGTAATTAGTGTGGGTCTCAAGTCAATAGAAGGTCTTCTAGACATGTCCCCCCTTTCACAGAAGTTAATGCCAGGCTGATTTTCAGTAGTTCTGCAGTCCCTATTCCTCCACTTAGTCCAAAATGACCCCTGTGAGAATGCAGGGAGGTACCTTACAGTAGCGGGCACTGCCTGTGTCAGCAAATGAGGCTCCTACACAGGCAAGAACAGAGTACAAATCAAGTGCACCAGGACTCGGAACAGTTCTCTGGATTTGGCATTTAAAAATGGTAATTAATCTCAGTGAAACTGAAAGGGAGACTTGAAGCGTGTTGATTTGAAGCTGTGTGTTGGTTGATACCTCATTCTGAAAACTGCCAGCAGGACATTTACATGGTGCACGGTGTCTCTGAGTTGAGAGTGCAGAATCACTTAGTGTCACATGCTCCATGCCAGAACAGTTGGGAACCTCTTGGGAAGTCTTTTGTTCTAACATTATTTAAGATATGGGTTCGGTAATGCTTTTAATGAGAATACCTAAAATGTACAAAGGGTCAATCACCCTGTAAAGGAACAGGAAATCGTTGCAAAATGCAAAGGGAGGGGCTAGTGTTTGAGAAGTCCAAGGAAATGTGTTGCCTTAAGTAACTGCTGATGTCTTCTGTGACTAATGTATTATTGTTCATAGAACAACACAGGTTATACACTTGCCCATACTGCTTAATGAGGTATTGAACCAAACATTTCCGTATCTTAAAGAAACCTTATTTTTCTTCTGAAGCTTCTGCAACCAGATTCAAGGGAAAACTTGTCTCTGAACTGCTGTAATGTCTGAGAAAGCAGTAAGATATGAAATGGTTAATCACAGAGAAGAAAGTCTTGCATTTCAGCAGCGAATACATTTTGTCAGTGCAGGAAAGTAGAGCTGGCACTGTGCAACTTTGAATTTGCAACTGTGCTCTTGCACTCAAAATTGCCTGAAGGCATTTGCAATCAAATTCAGACAGGTGCAAAGACAGAGTAGCAGTTCCAATGCAAAGAAATGCAAATGTTGTATGGAGGGAGGGCGGGGGGATAAAAATGTTTTAAAGAAGTGTCCAAACAAGAAAAGGAAAGAGGCTTAGTGCGTGAGAAAGTGGAGATAGCACCCACAATGAAGAAATGCATGGTAAAACACCCAGGAGGACAAATATCCCAAGCAAGCAGTCCGCCTGAAGCTAGGAGAAGACAAGAAGCAAAGCAGATAGAAATGTAATTGGAGAGGAAAAATATTTAGGTCTGTTGTGGAGGAAAAAGTAGTAGAGTTTTTTGAATTCAAGCATTGGACAACTGTAGTAAATGTTGGAGTGACAACCAGAAATATGAGACTGGACAGTAGGCAAAAGGTCAGAAGTGAAGAGAGAGATTTGTGAGTCACCATTCAGGTAGCACCTGTAAGTACTGGAGCGCATGAGGTCACAAAGAATTGTACACATGGGAGCCCATAATAAATCCTCATCCTCCTTCACCTTTCAGTTAGTTGGGTTAATTCCAGGTCAAAGCCAGGGATTCTTTAAGGTCCTGGTTGTCTTCTACCTACCTTCAGCACCCCCTTCTTAGATGCCCTTCTTCTTTCACTTTTATGCTATAGCCATGGTGACATGACAGCACAGCCAGCTCTTATACTCCAGGAAGTGCCTCAAACAATGTAATGTTTACATACAGAAATATCAGGGGTAACATCTGAAGCACCTGCTCCTCCCAGAAAGTAAGATGTTGAGGTCAAAGCTCTGGCATTCCAATAGTGCTGTGTGGACATAGCAGGTACCTAGGACTGGTGCTGTCAGCAGAACATCTCCCAGTCATGCTTCACTACCATGAAAGGAGGACAGGTAAGTAGCAGTTGCTTTTCTGCTTCTCACATGCAGGAAATTCAACTGTTTACCAATAGCACAGTTTCACAGCAACTAAATCCAGGTTTTGCAGCAATGCTCAGACTAACTTGTTATGGCTTGTCACATCATTGAAAGTCAAACTGGCAAATTCCTTTTCTAAACTCCTCAGGATTTATGAATTTGTAAAAAAAAAGTTACATATAGATGACGCCCTTAATTTTTGTGTGCCTTTGATGCAAACTCCTCTTCTGCTTGTTCTTTTTCTCTGTTCATCCATGTAGACTGCAAAACTGTCGCCATTATTTTCTCTGTACTTGTTAATGCTAAGAACGTTGGTGCTGCGGTGTAGATTTCAAGCTACAGGAGCTTGGAAATCTAAGTGAATCCCATCCCACATTAGTTTACAGAGACACCCATTAGACAGTCATTTACTCAAAAGAGGAGAATGAAGCTCTCCCGGTCCCTCTCTTTCTTGGAATAGCTTTCATACACATACACAGTCTGAAAGAAAACAAATTCTACATGAGCAAGTTTATGGAAGAAGGTCATGACATTTCCACCGAAAGGACGTGATCTTGTTCCTGTTGAGATTGCTAGTTAAATTAATAGAATCATAGAATCATAGAATAGTTTGGGTTGGAAGGGACCTTTAAAGGTCACCTAGTCCAACCCCCCTGCAATGAGCAGGGACATCTTCAACTAGATCAGGTTGCTCAGAGCCCCGTCCAGCCTGACCTTGAATGCTTCCAGGGATGGGGCATCTACCACCTCTCTGGGCAACCTGTTCCACTGTTTCACCACCCTCACTGTAAAAAATTTCTTCCTTATATTTAGTCTAAATCTATCCTCTTTTAGTTTAAAACCATTACGCCTTGTCCTATCACAATAGGCCTTGCTGAAAAGTTTGTTCTCATCCTTCTTATAGCCCCCCTTTAAGTACTAAAAGGCTGCTATAAGGTCTCCCCAGAGCCTTCTCTTCTCCAGGCTGAACAACCCCAACTGTCTCAGCCTTTCCTCATAGGAGAGGTGTTCAAGCCCTGGGATCATTTTTGTGGCCCTCCTCTGGACCCGCTCCAACAGGTCCATGTCTTCCGTGTGCTGAGGGCTCCAGAGCTGGATGCAGTACTCCAGGTGGGGTCTCACCAGAGCAGAGTAGAGGGGCAGAATCACCTCCCTCGACCTGCTGGCCACGCTTCTTTGGATGCAGCCCAGGATATGGTTGGCCTTCTGGGCTGTGAGCGCACATTGCCAGCTCATGTCCAGCTTTTCATCCACCAGTACCTCCAAGTCCTTCTCTGCAGGTCTTCAACCTGCTCGTGGCTGTTCTTCAGAGACAGCTCTTCACACTCTATCCATTTCTTGATGTAGAGGGCAGGCCCTCCACCCCTCCTTCCTCGGCTGTCCCTTCTGAACAGCTTGTAGCCATCAATAGCTGCACTCCAGTCATGGCATTCATCCCACAAAGTTTCAGTAATGGCAACTAGGTTGTAGCATTCTAACGGCACAGTGGCTTCCAGCTCCTCCTGTTTGTTGTGCAAATTCCCATCAGCTTCAGTCAGATTTAAAGCAGAATGTGAACAAAATCCAGAATGGCTCCCTAGGCTGCCTAATAAATTTTACACAGTTGTTGCTGTTTTTAGAAATTTGGTTTTTAGACAAATGATAGCGATATGGAAAGTGGAGGAGCTAGAAGAGAAACAGGGAACTGTTTTGTCTGGACCAAAGGAATGCTGTTACAACATGTTCTTTAAATAATAAATTGACATTGTGAGTTGAAATGAAATGAAAATATTTTCCTTTCTCAATGTCATTTTGGAACAATCAATTTTTTGTATCTTTCTTCCCATGAAACCAATAATTTTCATCAGAATTCAAGTGTTCTTGCGCAAAAATGCTGCCCTCCCATACTGCGTTTTAAGCAAGCAAACTTTTTCACAGAATTGACAAGCTTTGTTTATTTGTTTACCATTTGGAATTTCCAAGCATATGTCAGGTACATCATTAAAAAACAGAAACAGCTGTTCCTGCTCTGCTGAGTATAAAGAGCAAATTTAAAGACAATGCTGCAATTCCCAAGCTGGTCATCAGGGTTTTGCGGTGAGGATAATCTTGTCGGGCTTTGGGACCTACCTGGCAGCCTCTGGAAGGCAGCGAAGATGACAGGGTACAAGAATCAGGATTTTGATCCTTGCATCTGGCTAGGTTTATTTATGAAAGAGCACAGATACCGGACGAAGGTCAGTGAGAAGGACAATTTTACCCATGTGGGACAAACACGACAGAAGCAGAGCAACCCAGGTGCCCAGACCTGAGGGTACCTCTTTGGATAAACTCAGCTATGACATGTCCAACAGCAGACCCTTCTGGAGCAGCAGCAGGAGGTCAAGCAGCATGGCCAAAGGTGACCTCAGACGCCTCTGTGTAGGCATTTGAATTGCTCCTGGGCCATTTCGCCTTCCTGCCTCCCAGTGCTGCTCCAGTGACCGCCCAGCCCTTGGGAGCACCAAGTGAAGCCACAGGCTGCTTTTCCAGGGAATCATCCCCTCCTGGAGAAAAACAGCTTCCCAGTCACTGTGGGCCAGAGGGGCACTGCGCTGCCAGCCGTGCTCAAGTGTAGGTTGTGGCTGTTTGATCGTTGCCAGAGGAGTAATCAGGACAGAGCCAAGCAAGCAGCAGCTCCTTTTACTCATGGTTTACTCTTTCATCTTTTGATTGTGGCTGCTAATTGAGGTGTTAGCATGGCTGTGGTCGCATCAAACCCAACATCAGGTTTGCCACTGGCTCTACTATGAATCTTGTGGTGTCCAAAGGAAGCCTAAGTGCTAAATGGAGAAAGCTCTTCTAAGAGGGCACAGTCCTAACAAGAGAGAAAACAAGACAAAAGCTCATTATTTTTCAGGTTGAAAATATATAGAGAGACACTGTATTTTTAGGTATTTTTTACTCCTGATCTGTTCTACCTGAAACTGAGTTTCTCTAGCTGGATATCCTCAGCTCCAGCACCTCCCACTCACATCAACTGGGCCCACCGCGGAAATCTGAAAATGGCCTACAACATTTGGAGGCTCTAATACAATTACTGGAAGTACAGCAAGATCCACAGGGCTATCTAGCTGGACCATTAAATTATATTACATGCAGACTACAAAGGGAGAAAGCCAGAGGGGAAAATGAGACTATACATCAGCTTCCATAGTATTGGATTGTATAGTTGCAACCCAGACAAATTAGGCAATCACATGGGGAAATTCGACATCATCTTGTTAAGAGCTTGTTTTCAATCCAGTTCCTAGAGTGCTGTAGGACCCAGACAAATAGAGGTTCTTCGGTTGTTAACCACTCATTGGGTTGCACACTGTGATGACTTCACTAGCTATTTCAATTTGTTCTAACTCAGCCCCAGGGAGAAAAAATGACAGCATAATCGACTTCAGGAAGTTAGTTATTTGGATGAAAACACAAAGCATGAAGTAGCATGAAGACATAATGAGTCTATTTTAAACTGATAATCAAAAATACTTTTGCCTTGAATCTCTTCATCAATGTGCTTTTGCTATTATTTTTCAGTGCCGTGCGGCATAGATAACCTATGAGACTGTCAAATTGTAAGCTGGTTTTCTTTTGGTAGCATGATCACTTCCTGTGTCTGACTACCTCCTTCTGATCGATGGTGAGAACTCTTGAGGAAGTTTGGGGTCAAATACATGGGATGACTTCAATTGGCTGATTAAGCGAGTTATCATTGAGGATGACATTCCAGCCTGAGGTGGTTCCTCATACATGGCACTTAACTGTATGTGTAATGTTAAGAGACTTACCGTAGCTTATAAGCACAAAATGACTAAATCAGGAAGCTGTGTCCCACCTCCATTTTGCATAATTTGCTCCTAGAGTCTCAGTGGTTTGTGACACCACCACAGATGAAGGTATTAGAATGCAAACTTCCTTTAATTATGCAAAACAAAACCAGCACTGCACTGCTTCCAGAAGGATTTAACATCTAGCAATTGTGGGCAATTCAAAAGGTCAAGGGGTTCATGCTAGCTGTGTTGATACTGAGATAGGCATTTGGGCCTTCCACACATTTCTCCTTTCCATTCATCTCCCCATCCTTCAGTCCCCTCCCTCCTGGGTCCTCTTAGCAATCACATGCCACTTGGATGATCCTTAAAGCACTAAAATGCTTTTCATGGAGCTATTACAACAGTGAAAATGGGTCCAGGATACATGATCTGACGTCAAAACCAGTGACTATTGGCAGGGGCTTCTCTTTACTCATCTCCCTGTTGACTACTTTTATTGTCTTCTGATACTTTAAATCAAAGTCTTTCTGCTGACTGGCATGCATTTCCAAGTTGGCTGCTAGGGACATTTGGTTTAGGCAACGTGCCTTATCTGTTTTTTCCCTACGTCAGCTGGTGGAGAAAATCCCACCCATACCAAATATTTAGAAGATACCATTATCTGCCTATCTTTTTTATATGCATTGAGCATCCTTTGTTTGGGACTCAGAAGAGCTGTATGATTCAGGAACAGGAAGAGCCGAGACAGACAGACTGGGACTGTACAGGGAACTGAGGAAACTCTAAACAAGAACAATGTGTCCTGTGTTGTGTCCTGGTTTGGCTTCAGGGTAGTAAGTGTTGATTTATTCTCTGAGGCTTGGACAGGAACTGCATGTGTGTCAGCCAAGAGACTTTGGAATATCTGGGCAACACCTGTGGATTGATTTGCTTTCTTAATGTGCTGGTTTCCAGCCATCCAACTCTGCAAGAACTGCAGACCCTATTACAGTGGATTACAGTCACAGAGGGACTTTTTGGTGTTGTGGGACCAATGCTCTGCTTTCAATTAGAAGAACGCTTCTAATTCTATTAAATGCTTATAGGTATTTTGGAAGGAGTATATATTTTTGTGAATGTTTAGAGTATGGTTTTCATTTCCACTAAACCAACTTTGTGTTGGTCCACTGGTATAAAAGGGTCTTCAGATGATCCTAAAGTGTATTGTACAGTACGGATCTATCATCCCCAGAGCAGTATGAGAAGGCATCATCTGACTCTGAATACTTACTATTAAAACTGAAGGATTTTTCTTAACAAATTTAAAAAAGAGCATTGCAAGAAACTTTCGGAACTTCTGAGGAAAGTTTTAAAAATAGTAGTGATGGTTACTTCACTAGTAACCAGATAATTACTTGAGAGTTACTTTCAAGGGGACAGAGCACACACTGTACAGGGTCAAGCTGGTAATGGCCTGCAGATATTAGTTAATGAAGCAATCCATCAGGACCGGGCACTTGGTGTTTGAGTGATGTTTATTATGGTAATAACCATTGAAGTCAATGTGAATAACTGTGACAATAGCATTGTGGAATTCCAGCCTTATTTCCATATCAAATCACTTTCCGTGACAGGTGAAAGGGTGAGGCTTGTGTTTGCCAGGCACATAAAGTCACAATGGGCAATTGAGGTTATATTGATGCTTTCTCTTTAATATGTCACCTGTGATCAAGATACTGAAAGACAGATTCTGCCTTCAGATACAAGTATGCAAATTTCTTGTCTCAAAACTTTGTCATTGTTCCTGGGAATGCAGCGTCACTGTGCTCAGATGGTATCTTCAGTCACAGCTTGGGCAATCTTCACAGCAGCTTGCACCAGAATAAAGAGACTTTAGTTAGGAGTCCTTTAAGCCAGTTATGCATCAGATAAAGTGAGGGACACCTACATCTGTAGCCAACCTGGCTATGCTAATGTAGCTCTTTTGAATCTCTTTTCATTATTCCCATTAGTAGCATCACAATCAGCACTAAATACCATTTTGACTGTTTTGATAAGAGAAAAAAAGGTGTCCTTTTTTTTTTCCACAGTCATTTTCCTGGCTGGACCGACCTCTGAGCAACGTATTCACAAAGTAAAGATGTTGAGAAAGTTCATGACTGAAAGAGTGATGGTGAAACCACAGCCTTAGGAAACAGGCACAGAGAGTTTCCATAGGCATATGGAAATAACATTTGTGGATGGAGAATTTATATAAATGATTAACACAAAGCTTGGCTGAGACCTCTTCTATAATTAAATATCACTTCCTGCTGGTGCAAGATACCCCATCTCATGTAAATGCACCTGGGAGCTCTGAAGAGGGAAACTGTCTAATGAACAGTCTGATGGATCATCCAGGCTAAACTTGCTGCTTTTGAGGGTTGGAGATGTGCTTGAGCACAATAAACCCACATTGGGTAAGACCTGTCTATAGTTTGCCTTTTGAGAATCACTCAAAGGTTTGATCAGGAACACCAAACCACTAGAGAAGTCCATTGAGTTTGGATAACTCCTATAAGAACATTGGGTTTAGAAGAAGGTCATGTCTAGGATGACAGCCCATCTGCCAAACGTAACGTAGCTAGGTAGCATGCAGTCCCCCTTACTGTGTAGGTGCCTCCTTTTCATTAGTTGCCTCCCTAGCCTGAAACATCCCTTGGAATGGGTCTTCAGGCTCTTACACATGCTCCGAGGCCTGATCTGGGAGATGGCTTGTGAACTGTGTCCAAAGCCTCCCTCTCCCTGCCCTCCAAAATTAGTCATGGTATCTGTTTTGTCCACCTGCTTTCTTCCCCCAAAAATGAGTAGCCTTGGGCTCTACAGTTGAAATTCCCTTTGCTACATCCCGAGGTGCCCTAGCTGCAGGATTTCATATAGTTCAGAAGATTAGGCCATGGAGAAACCAGGAGTGCAGTATCTCAAGGCCTAACGGAGAACCCATGTCCCTGCTTAATGGTTACATGCACCTGGCAGGCAAGGTAGCACCGGATTACAGACCCAGCTCCCTCAGTTCCTCACATGTTGGATCCTTCATGGCTGAGGGAAAACACCAACTCTAGGAAGCCCTCGATACCTGTAGTCCTGTGAAGCACTGAGGGTCAGCCCTGCACACTAAGGATTTGCCTGCAGTCTCCTTTCTTTGCTTCCTCTTGTCCTGAGTTTTGGGACGATCCAGTATCCCCCGAATCAGTGGGAATCTTTCCATCAGCTTGAATGGACGTTAGATCAGACAACATCTGACTGGAAAAAGTGACATCATGCTTCTAATAACACATACATTATGAATAGCTTGGCTTTATGTAGTGCTTTTTAACAGAAAATAGTGTAGTTTTAACCTCTGTGTGCAGGATTTGCTTTTACCAACCACTGGAAAGCAACCACATGTGGGGAGAAATGTGACTGCAATTAAACAGTTCACAGCAAAGTTATGATAGCACATCTCTCCAGTTCATGAAGCTCCAGGCAGCAGATGATATACTAACAACACAGCGAAGATATGTGGTGCAAAGCCAGGTGAAAAGCGTGATCTACATTATTTTTTAAATCTGAATCAGTTGCCCAAGTTGGCATTTTGACTAGAAAAGGTAATTAAGACTTCTTTGGGGTTTTTTTTCCCCTTCTTGTCTCTCCTGCATGAACTTTCATTCCTGAGCAAGTTCAATTTCAACTGTCCTGTTAATCTGACTAATATTTCTCATTTCATCCCCTTCTGCCCTTGTAAAGGAATAGTAAATGAAATCGATGATCAGTCTATGTGCAAATCTATTGCATAGTGACACATTTTTCAATAGACTATATTTGAAAAATTCTTTATATTTTGTAGTCAGAGGATGAAGAAAACTTTTTAGATTTCAAATTTTGAAACACATTCTGAATCATTTGCAGATGGACTCAAAAACCAAAAAGGAATATATCTGCTCTAAAGAGACTATGTCTGTCCCTTGGGATATTCTAATACTAGAACTTAAAGAAAAAAATACCTGCTCTTTTCTCCCTCTTTCAGGCAGCTATGTTCTAGCACAGTAACACTAAACTTTCAGATTATATGCACCTGTCAACACACGCTTGCTCGCTTCTTTCCCTTAATTTTAACAATTATTAGTGTGTTTCCTAGAGATGCTATATTGTGATGAAGGGCTGCTGATTCCAACTTACCTTCATACAAACATGGAGAAAAGGAAGAGTTGTTTCCAAAAAGCTAAAGCGGGACAGATAAAAGCATTGAGTGATTGTAACTGTCCAGGTCATCCATGTGTTTGCACAGCTGAGTCGAAATGCACGGGGTCTGTGTTATGAAGGGGTTGCAGCCGCAGGGTACCTATAAAGGGCACTGAGAGGCTGGAAAGAATGTCTAGGAGGGATTTTCACTTCCAGAATGAAAGCAGTGGGATTTAATTTCAGAGAAAATATGACAGAAGCCTACCCTCCCCTAAATACACATAATGCAAGTCAAGTACTCGGGCACTGGATCCAAAAAACAAAGGCATTGGCAAAGTTAAAGCATTGAGAGATGGGAGGGGCTTTGTCAGTGGTAGATTAGTTTGCTGCAGGCTTCTCGCCATATGCTTCCTAATGCTGCCTCTACTGGCTTGAAATTTACTTCCATAGGACAATCAGTTAATGTTATTAATAATGTTGTTATGAATCTGACATTAAGGATCAAAACCAAGCAGCTAGGATGTGAGTCAGCTGCAGAAAAGGGGCCTGAAAAATGTCTGTCCTTAGGCAGTAACAAAAAACAGAGGAATGGCATTTTCCATCAGATCTGAGCTGAAGGCTTTGCGAAAGACCAGGCAGGACACCGATTCCATTGCGCTCCATCTTTTCCAGGATACGGACTTCTTATAACTGCCTCACTAGATCTCACACTCGGGATGAATTTTGTTTTGGATAAACTGGCTTTCAGCAGTAAACACAAACTTCTCATCCAAATTTTCAGGTCCAAGTGAACATGACTTTGTCCTGTTTATTTCTACAGCACATCTGCCAGATGAAGTCTGTGTTTCCTTGACCTCAGTGATAGCAAGGTTGAGCTCTTCGCAAATATAATTAAAACATTTGTAACAACAGAAGCAGAGCTACACGCCACAGCAGCGACTTCCACAGTCCGCTCTTTTGCCCCCTTGCTGCCTCAGTTTCCCATCTGCTAGCCACTAGTATTTCTAAGCCAGAATGCAGCCTAAACTTACAGTTGCCACAGGAGTTCATGCCACCAATTAGTTTTATATGAATCCGGATAAACTCCAGTTTCTTCTCCTCCCTCAAAGTCTTCAGTTTTTGCTCTCTGACTTCCAGCTCCCCTTTCCCACGCACCCAGACCCAGCGAAACACTCTCGTTTTTAACAGGTTGTCCACTCACTCTGGAGAATAAAACTTCCTTTTGCCCCCTTCCTTTTGGGCTGTGGCAGCAACCTAACAAATCATGCAGTTTTCTTCACAAACTCTTCTGTGGCTCTCAGTCCTTTTCTTCTTCCCATGGTCTAGGCTGTACTCCCTGCTTTTTCAGAGGGATTTCCCCGTCTGTATCAAAACATTCATAGAAAAATCTGCCTTTCCTTTCTTCACTACAGACCTGAGGTTACCCTTACATTTCCTAACAAGCCTGGTGTTAACCAAGTGCTTCCCGCCAGTTGACTTTATATTTATTCCCTTTCCGGGACTGTTAGGCTAGACCTAGCCAAGTGCCAGTCCTAGGCTCCCTTAAAAGACCAGATCACTTGGCTATGCTGGGGAAAATGGAATGGATTAAACCAGGCTGAAATGATCATCATTAGTGGTTTTTATCTTAAGGTGAGAAATGCATATTAATAAAATGCCAAAAGAACATCACCTTCCTCAGTTTTCATATAAAGTTCGTGATATTATATGTTAATATTAATATTTGAAGGAGGTTTGCGTAATTTATGAGCAATTAGCATGTAAGTGATTCCTGCTATAACGGTGAAAAAAATCACTATATTTCTGGAAAAAGTTATAACTTTTCTTGCTCTCTTTTCAGTAAGGCAATTAAATATGAGTTGCCACAAGAACCTAAAGCTTTCCATCAGTAACATGAACTGTATTTGGCTATTTTCTGTACTTTTAAGAACTACTCTGAGGACAAAAACAAGGAAAAAATGTCACCAACTGAATTTTCTGTTTTACATTTATTCTTCTGGAAAACATGCAAAAACCCAATTGCTTCTTCTAAGGGATCTTTTAGGATGTGACAAATAGCGTGCACAGGAAAATCATATGCCTACCTTTGTGTATGTAGGAGTGGAGGATGGTTCGGGATGGCAATCTCCAGCACAGCTGAACTGCTGACAGAGCGCACAAAGCTGCTCTTCACTGGGCAGTCCACCACCCTGGCTGCCAGCCCACTACTGGAGGATCCCCGTTTGGGGTGGCTGCACCTTCAAAGGTGAAGTCCTACCCTTCGGTGCTGGCAAAGTCATGACATTAACCTCTCATCACACGTTGCTTCGTACTCTGCCACTTGGAACATTTTACACAGCAGCGTTGCTGTCTATGCCAGAGCATGTTAGCTTTTTGCTTGTAGTCAGAGACCTGAACTGGGCTTTTCAAGTCCAGTGTCGCAAATTTGCTGGCAGCCACAGCAGTCTCTAAACCATTTCTTTTCCTGTGGGTGTTCAGGACACATTCCACAGGGGTTTTTGTCCCCTCCCTTTAAGTCAATATTTTAAAAATAAATGCTTGAGGAAATTGGACCTTTGGGATTAGGCACAGAGCAAGGGTCACCGGGTGTGAACTCTGCAAATGAAAGCAGCGGCTGACATTACCATGGGTACCTGTTGGGCCTTTTCTGCTGATAATTACACATCTTTAGGTCAGTCAACGTCTGTCTGACTATGACCAGAATCGAGCTAAAAGACATGCAAATGCTACCCTGGGCCGCAGAGGCATTTTAATCTATTGAAGAACATGGATATATGCTTGTATTCTATAACTAATTTACCTTTTTCTCTCCCCTTTTCCTCCATATTTGACGACACTGATTTCTGGTCTGCTTGGAAGCACTAAATACATACAGCATGGCTAGCAGGAATGTGGTGGGTTTGAATGATGTTGTCCCAGAAGGTCCATGACGTCTATCAGCTGAGAGGAGACAGAATCATTGGGGTGCATTGAGACTCATGATTTACACTTAAAAAGGGAACTGTAGGTTGAATAACAACAATGATTTCCTACAGCCCATTAGACTGTGAATAGAAACCCACAGCAAAATGAGTGGAGAAATGTAAAGTTAGGATCTTTAAAATCAGCCTAGGACAATACATTGCATGAAATGCTGCGTAGAGAACAATCTTGCATTGTTACAGGAAAGGGACTAAATGACCAAACCATCTCCAGCTTCTGTGAGAAGCTGGGTCTTGACCTGTTTTTAGCTTGTACAATTAGAATAATTGTTTTGTCAGTTAGTTACTAGAAACTCCCTTTTGCTGGAGAGATTGTTCTTGGCTAACAGCTCCAGGCAAGATCCATTCCTGGTGTGACAGAATTATTCCAAAGATGAATAGAGCGAGTGTGTTTGCTTGTGCCATATATAGTTGTCTGTGTAATAATCTGTGCTTAGTAAATCAAGCCGCTCTGCTAAATATATAGGAAGATCTTTACCTTAAAAAGTCAGCAAGAAAGGAAAAAAAAACAGTAGAATTTGGGCAAATAAATCTCACAGGCTCATATGTTATTCCCAGGTTGGAGTGCTGTACAGAGGAATTCTGCATAAGACACAGTATGGCTCACTGTGAGTGGTAAAATCCAAGTTCTTTAACCTCATCATTTTTTCTGCTGAAGTCAAGGCTTTTTTGTGACATCCTGGTTGATGTCACAAAGAACTACTCCCTGCTGGCTGAAAGATGTCAATAAATAAATAAAAAAAGTAAACCTGATGTTTACAAGTTTCTAACTGGGGAGCTTTAAATGAAAAATTTAATTTCCATTAAATTATGCATTGACCATGATGAAAGTAACATGAAAGCTTTTCAGCTCTTTCTTCTCTAATTTGCCCCCCTGCTATCTCGTGAAAAAGCAAGGTAGGAAAGCAGGAAAATGATATTAGGGACACAAAAAATGACCACCCCCCAACACAAAAATGTTTACATTGAATCAATTCTCATCTCATTTGAATGAAAAATGGAAAGTGTCCAGTGATAGGTTTTGTACAGGAAAGAAAAAGTCATACTTTTCCATCAATGTATTTGCAAAGAAAACTTTTACAGAAGAGTTATGTTATTTGCTTAAGTGCGGAAATGATCATCAGAAGTACTATTTTATTATTAGCAATGACAGAAAGACTTGACTATAAAATGATGTTTCTGTCTCTTTCAAGATACAAGTGCTTCTCTGAGTTGCATTTTAGACAATGCCAAGAAGGAAAACTCTTGACTTAGGTTTTTTAAGTACAATTGTTTATAACAATAGATTTAGCCAGTGATCATGCACCATCTGATATCTGCTATCTGATGTAGTGGGTATCACTAACATTTTTTTCTGACTGAGGAAAAGTTGAGCAGTTTGCAATATACTGTTCTTGAAGGCTAACCTCCCACTGCCTCTTACAAGCTTTCTACTGACATGTGAGATATTAGTATGTGAGAAATAGCACTTACTCTACATTCTGTGAATTGTTTCTCTTGAATATTGGGAAAGGTAAGCTTTCTTCAATACTTTCAACTGTAGTATTATGTTGTCATAAAAAAACGTTAGTTGGGATTGAATTCTACAGAGGCATACTCAGGTTTTCCCGTCTTATGCTGGGAACAGTAATCAGTCACTCCAGTTACACCAAGGCCTGCGTTGTTTAAAGCCCATAAAAAGTGTCTGGTGGTCATGGCCAGCCTTGAGGGAATGAGATCATCAGTGTAAGGAGAGAAGAGAAGGTTATGGCAGCGGGGATGCACACTATGTTTGTCTACAAAGGGATTTGCTACAACAGATAACATAAAATAGGGAAAAGGTTTGATGATACAAATATGTAAAAACAAATTATTATATCTGATTAACTGCAAGAAAAGAAAATTTATAACAAGGGAGAGAACCAAACCTCAACTCTAATTTTGGCTGCTTTTAATGGCTGAAGTAGAGGTTATTTATGGGGGAAAAAAATTATTTTGTTACAAATTCAGTCTTCTGTCAAGAAACGGCAGCAAACATTTGCCCCGACATTCTTTGGACGCTCAGAATTGGGATGAGCGATGTATCACAGAGGCTCTGGGGTTTTCCTGGGGGAGATCCTTCAGTGCAACACGGCAGACAATGCTGGACAATCTCCCCTATCTAGGTGCAGCTACAAGGCCATGACAACAACTGAAGTGGAAAGCACTAATGACTAGTTGAAAAAACTGATGACCTAAGGCCAAGACCTCAGCCAGCCAGTAGCAATGTGGAAATGTCCCTTGCCAAGGTCCTTAAAGTTATCGTAGGATTTCCTTTTTTAGAGTTAGCACAAAATTTTCACTTTTTCTATAGTTATGTATCCTGGATGTTTCTAAAAAATGTGTGTCTAGTGCCTCAATTGATCAGAAAACTATAGTTTTACCACTCTCTTTACAATCTAAGTTCAGCCATTTTTATTGGGTTTTTATTAGGAAAAAAAGATTAGAAATTTAGTCTTGACTCTATAATGCCAATGTCAAACTTCCTGCTCATTTTGATGGAGCCAGAATGTCATGTAGGCATCCTGAATATTTCTTATTTGTTTATGTCCTGCATCAGCTAAACCATCGGCTGCTTGTTGGTGGCTTTAAAATGAATTCAAATAAGTCTCATTCTGTTAAGTGGGTTGGTCCTTCCTTCTTCCTGTGCTGGGTTTGCCCTTGTCATTACAGGCATACAATAAGAAGACTTCTCTGCCACAGATGTTTACAATGCAGTCTGTAAATAATGGATTTCCATTGTTTACTCAGAGTAAAAAAAGACTTTTTTTAATGCAGACCTACACAGTTTGCAGAGCTGGCGTCAGCCTCCCCACGCACAGAGTCTCCTAGCTTCCGGGAAGAAGCCCGGGGCATCCTCCCCTCTTGTAAAATGTTTCTGCCAGAAGCATTTTAAAAACGTTCGACAAAGAGAAACGTGCAAAATGAAGCATTTCAAAGCAGGAGGAAACTAGAAAAGGGGGGTGAAAAATGGAAGCCTCGGTGAAGTGTTTGAGGTCCAGTCTGTAAACGGTGACTCCCACACATAGAATTTGTCTTCATAAGTAGTAAACATTTATATTAAGTTAAAGCTGTACATTTTAAAGTTCTGGTCTGCTAGCTTTGTACCAAAGTATCAAAGACATAATTTACATCAGAAAAAGTTTACAGCCTAAAAGATGTGGGTTTAGTCCTCTGAATTGCTTTCCTTTCTAATTCTGGGAGAGAAGCTGATGCTCAGGAGCAGCTAGTCTGGAGATGGGCGCTCATGATTGTTTCTTGCGTTCAGGTGTGTTTACAGTGACTTCCCTTTATCACTGTGTCCAAATGTTAGCAGTATTTCTGCTAACATTATTAACTGTCATTAATCGAAATGACAGTTTGAGATACACTGGTCAGCAGGAAAAAAAATTGTTACCACTCCCACACCTGTTTTATGATAGCATTTGTATCCAGAGGCTATTTTTCCACTTCTGAGAACTCAAGGGATATAGGCATGATGATACCATGCACTGTTACCTCCTAATTTTGAAGATCCTGGCTATAAGAGTGGAATTCACAGCCTTGTCTGAGCCACTTATTTTCCCAGTGCCGCAAACAGGGAGTTTAGAGGCGGGGAGACTGGACACACAGCACCAGAGCCCCTAAGACAGCCAAGAGGCAAAGGCTGAAGAGTGGGATTTATCTGAAACCCTGTCACTCTCAGGGACTGAGATGCTTTCCTGCAGCTCATCCTGAATAGTATGCCAGGGTGAAAGAGGAAACCGTACTTTGAAGCCACTTCCAAAACTTGGGCACCTGAGTCACCCATTCAAGCACAGACAGCCATCTCGTTCTTCTACAGGCCATACTTGCTGCTGCTCCTGGATGAGATGTTGTCACTCCTATTTTTGTTGAATGCTTGTGGTTAAAGCACTTACCTAGGAGGCAAAGACCTGTGTGTGTTCAGGTCTCTTGAGGCTGAGGGGAACAGGGTGTCACCTTCCACATCCTCAGAAAATGGTCCATGGCAGAGGAAGTAACAAGGTGAGGTGTCTCCTGGTCAAGATTAGCCCCTGGGAAACTCACAGGCCAAGGGGAAACTCACAAGGCTGGAGAGTGATAGTAAGCTGGAGGAGCATAACTCTCTCTTAGTGAGATCTCTTGAGAGCGGTCCCTACCTTTATAGGTTTTATTCATTGACTTTTTAATGCAAAATATACACACGCATTCAAAAAGCCTTTAAGTATCAGACAGATGCAAAGATGCTCACTTTATTCACAATGCCTAAATCTCTTCTTGGATTTGGATTTAGCCTGTTATCACTTTCATATCCTACCTTGAATGCAAAACGTGAGATGTCCCCTTTTGTGCTCGGGTAAGTTTATCCCTGAGCTCTGCCACAACGCTGAACTAGTCTCAGTTTTTCCTTCTTTTGGATATTGTTGATGTCAGTGTGGTGATCTCATACATTCTTCCAATAATACCTTACTTCTTAACACCATAAGTAATAGTACCTCCATGGCAAAAAAAGGGCCAAGCATCTTTGCTCTCTTTTTAAAAGAATTTGGCGAGCAAGGTACAAACAGCAAGAGACCCATCATGAGAGGTCATGCATGAAACATTTCAGAAATCTGGTACCCCACTGCAGAGAGAGTGGAAGCCCACATATCGGAATTGTTTCCTAATCTCCTTTTAACACTAACTTACACAAAATGCACCTGTCCGGAAGTCTGGGCACTTCCTGGGCACTTTTTTTAACATTTACGCAGCAAAGCATGCAGTGCTAACGCCCTAGAGCCACTTTCCAAAATCGCCTTCTTTAACCATGTCTTACATATTTCTTCCCCAAAGTCCAAGAGAATGAACGAACCTTCCAGGATTTCCAGAAAGAGGGCCAGCCTGGATACCATCGGAGAGAAAATCTCACGACATTTCTATTTTCTTCTCTGCCCACGATGCCATGGGGTTTTTTACCCATAAAAAGTGTGTCTCAGTCCTTTCACTGCAACCAGCTGCCATATCTCAAGGAGAGGAAAGCTGTCTCCGGGGCGATAGAGGCCCCCACTGTTAAATGCCGCAGACTTAGAAGATCACATTTTAAGCACAGAACAGAAACTAATTAGAAAAGAGTGCAGGCTAGTACTGAAGGCTGGCCTAATATGTTTTTTTTTCCCTGAAGCAAAGGTTTGCAGTCAGACATATTCTGTACTAATTAGAGTGCCTGAATGGTCCCAACATGTATCTTGCCACAGGAGCTCCCAAAGATTTCCTTGAAATACCAGCACTGCCAACAGTGGGAAAAGGAGAAGCAGCAAAACTGCAGTTAGGCGAGGCCAGGGGATCGGGACGAGTCCCTCGGCTGTGGGGCGGTGCTCACACATTGCTTTGACACAGCTGGCACACGGGCAACTTGGGAGCCCTCCCTTGATAGGTATTTGGCAGCGTGTTGCAGCAAGGAGCTGTAAAGGTCTGTCACAGCGCTTAACTGAGGGGTCCTGCGCTGTCAGCTTAACTGTTGATCACCATCCCGCACCCAGAAACAGTCCCCAGAAGCTACAGGCAAAGGAACAAGTGGCTGAAAGGAAGCTAGAACTGTTGCGCTAAGGGGCAGGGTAAGATACTCCATTTAGCTGAATCAGGACACCATCTGATTATTAGAACCAGCCATAGCTCTTGGACAGAAGACAGAAAAATGTCTCTTCTCAGAAAGATGATGCTGCAGAAATATGTTAAATTCAACTATATTTCAAAAGTGAGATTTAAATATGCTGTCTCAATTTTCCCAATTATGTTTGATGCACTCAAAATATTTTGAATTCCTCATTTAGATGTATTTTCGTGTTTCATTATGAAGTCAATATATCTAAATGCATCACTAAATTAAACATATTAATTAATTTAAAACGTTAATATTTCATAAATTTTATCCGACATTATACTGCAATGTTTCAGCGTTACCGAAGGCAAATGCTGCAGCATTATAGAAAAAACCCTTTTTCCTTGGTGTAACACTAAGAATCTCAGTGTCATGGAAAGTCTGAGTGTGTTGAATTTTCATTCCAGTTCAGAATGGAAACAGATGTCAAATCACTGTGAATTCTTACGGAATAGAAATGCCATCCCTGACTGGCTCTCTGGACTGTAATTGTAGATGGCCCTTAAGCTGAGAATATTGTGAAGGTCAGTACAAGTGGATCTGTGGCAGAGCCTAACAACTAATGGTGCCTTTGATTTAAAAACCAGCAATGTAACCAGCTAGCCAACCAACAAGCAGTAAACCGTCGCTTCCTGAAAGGGGAGAGAGGATTAGAGAAAAGGCACATGAGATCACCATCTTGAAGCATCCTGAGTCAGCAAGTTAGGTGAGAAAGTTTGCTCTGGTCCCGAGAGCTACATCTGCCTCCAGAAGTGCTGACTGGGCTCGTGCCGAGGCTTGCTCACCACCGACCAGGCACCCGCGCGGCTGGGGGACTGCGGCTAGGTCCCGGCACCCAGGCAACGTATGCATTTTGTAGTCACGCTGAACCTACAGTGTCCTTGCTGACACAGGGCGCTTTTAGATAGAGTTGCAAGAAACTGGTGGCTGGAAAGCAGTGAGTATAGCTTGCAACAGCAGCTCCCTGACTGAACTGCTGCTTACTCAGTCACCTGCCTGCTGGCGTGGCCAGCAGATCGCACTGGTGTCTAGCAGGTGCCGCTGCTGGCACTGGGACGGCCAGCAATGACAGCCCTGTTAGCCAGTCCCTGCCCTCGTGGGTACCCGTCTGACCTGCAGAGAAGAGTTTGGAATTTGAGTCGTGGTGTAACAGCTAGCGTAAAAAGAAGTGGGTGGTTAAAATAGCAAGGTGGTGTCTTCCTAGGAACTGAATCAGAGTTTTTAATTGCAATGGGAGTTGCAGCTGGATTAACTGTGTGTGTAATGTGGCCAGATCAAACCAAGATATATTTCCTGCTAACTGCCTGGTGGAGAATTGTCCTGGGCTGCTGCTGCCATCAGTGGAAAGTAGAACACTGCACCGTCACCGGGCACTGCCTGCCGGTGAGGGCAGGGAGCTGGGTGCTCTCTGCTCCCTTGTGAAAGCTCACAGGTGTGAGCAAAGGCTTCTTTCCAGCTCAGAGATTCTCAGAAATGATCTGCATGCCAGCACACACACACTTTGACTCCTTAATCCTAAAACTAACATTGCTTTGTTTATTATTTTCTATCAAAAAGGGTGGCTCATCTATGTACACATTAATTTTCTTTTCCTTTCTCTTTTCCCAAACCCTTAAAGGTTTTGAAGGAACAGGAAGAGTTTTTTATCTCGGAGATACTGCCTTATTTGCTCCACTGGCAAACTAAAATAGCTCCTGAGCAGAAGCACAGGACACAGTTGCCCCATGTCTATCAAAATATCCTATCCATTTCTCCTTCCCCTCCAGCTTGTGTCTGCGGTGCAGGTTTAATCAAGTCATCTTAATGCTCTGCCACTCAGAAGCTGCAGTTACACAGTGTCTCGCAGAGCCTCCTATCTGAAACTGGGCTACAAAGTGCGAGGAAAAGCTTTTATTAGTTTTGATTTGGGGTTTTTTTTCCCTCTTTTCTTAGATTTTGCGCTACAAGTGACTCATTTCTCCTTGTTTTCTTAGTGATAAACCACAAGATGTTAAGAACTTCTGGCCTGGATGCTTATCGTGACCTTAATGACAAACTGTAGGACCCTTTCTTCCTGTGACACATAAACAAC
Organism: Mycteria americana; assembly: GCF_035582795.1. NCBI lineage: Eukaryota > Metazoa > Chordata > Aves > Ciconiiformes > Ciconiidae > Mycteria > Mycteria americana. The sequence goes on from NC_134367.1 coordinate 64,476,251, forward strand.
CCCTTTCTCAAGAAGTCCTGGCTGCTGTGGTAGCAGAAGTTTCTTAGGAAAGCCCAAACAATGGTGTGTCCCCCTCCGCTCAATGAAGCTGCTCTTGAGTCACTGAGGAGGCTTTTTCCTTTCCACAGTATATATTCAAGGGAAGAATCCTTTCCAACCTCACAGCGTTTCTCAGCTTCTGTATGTGGTGTGGAGTGGGGATCTTACAATCAGTAAATAAAATCATAAAACAAACCCAGCCTGCTTTGAGGCCGGGAGACTAGAGTTACAGAAAAGACCACACTGTGTCCCTGAGGCTCAGGAGAAGGGGACAAGACTGCAGCCACCTGGGATTCTCACTACATCTTGAAATGAATAGAAAGCTCCAGTGTTTGTCTGGGTCAAAGGGATGCGAAGGAAACCAGTAACTGTGGTGGGAGGAGGGAGGATAAGAGATTACTGAAGAAGTGCTTCAGATGATGGTCTGTGGCCCTGCTTTCTTCTCTGAGTTGCAGCAGTAGCCCATGCAGACACCTTACTGCTGGCCTGTGTTGCTCTGAGAGTTGCCACAGTAGGGCGATACTCAGAATATCCCCAGGACAGCCTTGCTCAGTGGCTCCCCAAGGGGTTTTCCAAAAAAGCCACAGGATGATTATGTCCCTCAAGGTCTACGACAACCCTGCCAGGGAAGAACTGAGAGGCACAGAGGTGTCAGTAACATCAGGTATGTGCCACTGCAAGCGATCTTCTGGACTCCCTGTCCTATGCTTTTACCATTGTGTAAGACTCCCTCCCTCTCAGCCCTGTAGTCCTAACTTGTTTCTCTGTATACTACTTAAATTCTGGTTTTCAGATGCAAAAAGACCTCATGCTGTGTTGCAGACAACTCCGAAGCAGGTCCAGAAGGTCACATTGAAACAAGAAGCAAACCTTTCCCAGAATAGGTAAAGCTGCCCTAGCACTTCAGATGCTTTCTTATCCCTAAGCTGATGATTTTGTTTGCCACCGAAATGAGATGACACCAGCTTGCGTGACTCCATTTCCTCAACATTCAGTTTGCCTGGTGCGTGTCCAGCTGGCTTCAGTGCGCGCATAGGGTGCTGCGGGCACGTGTACCCTGCATTGCCAAGAGCCTTGGAGCAAGGCTCTAAGTCGCTGCCATCCCCAGTTATGCTCCCTGGCTGCACTTGCCGGCTGGATGGTCTCAGAAAAACCACCGACTGCAATGCACCATCGTGCTTCAAACCCGGCAAGCAGGTGAGCCAGGGCACAGGGAAATATCACTGGACCCTGGCCAGCATTTGGGGATTTTAACTTGTAGGAAGGCAAAATAACACTTGCAAAAAACAGTCAGGGTGCCGCGTCAGGCCTTTTCTATCCCTTTTATATTTATAACTGTGATGTGAACTGTCATGGGGTTCATTTATATACAACTTTTAGAAGGCAGCTTACAGTGTAGCTCTGCCATAGAAGTCCATGTTTTTGTAAGACCTTATTCTGAAGATTTATCTCCTCTCCTTCAACATAAGGCAAACAGCACTATAAACCAGGGAATTTCTGTGCAGGGCAGCGTGCTTTGAGGCAGTACAGTAAAGCAATTGGGTCTGTTTTATCTATTGTTACCTTAATAGGAATAATTTTGTTTCTCATTTTTGGGGTCAGAAAGGGAGAGGAAGGAAGGGAGAAAAGGAATTGCCTCTGTAATTCACGTCACCTGACAAAGCTAGAAGTGCCTGGTTATTCCTTAGAAAATGAAAAAAAAAAATCTACAGGAATGGGGTAAAGACTTTATCATTTTGGCTGGCTAATGTGTCCAATTGCAGCTTTCAGTAAACACAAGTGGAAAAATAAGTTCAGCTGCAGGCTGGACAACAAGCCTAGAGGTGGTCTGATTTATGCAGGCTGTTTGAAGTATATATTTGAAGAAGACCTGGGAAAGAGGCTGAAGCTGGCAGCCCCTCTGCAAGTGATTAGTACCCAACCCTGCCCTCACCATAGAACAGCAGCTCTGCAGGGAGGGACCAAGAGCCAGATATTCCACTTTAGATGCTATAATCATCCTGGTTATAGAAGTATATAAATACATGATAGTGTGCAAAGGAAGCAGCTGTGCAGACAGAGATTAAGTTATAACTAGAAGGAGGGAAAATATCAGCGAGCTATGAGGCAGCCAGCAGAAGCCAAATGGACTTCATCAGTCCTCCAGCCGCATACCTACCGGTGCTCGAGTTCCTTGTTCATGGAGCACTGGCACAGGCCTTAGCTGACTCCGCATGTCCCGTCCAAGACATGTTTTCAGCACTGACAATTGGCAGCCAGGAATCTTTAGGGCTTCTAAATAACCACTTATAGCTCCACTTACTCTCTAATGACCATTCGTCTTCTATGCCTGGGCATCTCTTTTGTTACTCACCCACAACCTCATTTCGCTGCTTTTTTCCCTGCTCTATCTGACTTGTTCTGGAGAGGTTTCTTGGTTAACAAGCAAATGTGTCAGCTGCAAGTCAGTATTGTATTATATTATATTGTATTATATGATACTATATTATGGTGGGCAGTGATGATTTTCATGTAGAAAGAGATAGCATATATCTCAAGTTACATAAATATATCCAATTATAAAGCCATTACAGCAATAAAATAAAAAGTCAACCCATACCTTGAGCACATTTTGGGTTAAACATACAGCTAGCATTATGTGAGTAAGAATAAAAGGCACCAGGTGTTTTCTTTGCTTGATGCATCCTTTGCAAAGAAGCTAGCCATGGCATCTGCTCATAAATATTGGAAAGGTTACTTCCCACCAGGTCTGGTCTTCCCAAAGGGGATAAAGAGGAATATGGACCCATGGCCTAAAACTACTGCTGATCCAGTCACCAGAAGTGAAGGACAGCAAGGAGACACTATTAGTTGAATTTGATTTAGATGCCCAAGTTGTGAACCGGACACTTAAGGTATGGGAGATGCAGAAACATCCAAGTTCATACCCCCTGTGCCAGGTCCAGAACCAGAAGTGCCAGGTCATTTACAAGCTTAAAAGCCATCTCGGCCAAGTGCTGGCACACAGCATCCTCCAGCTAATGAATCCTGTTAGACTGGGCTGCACAATGTGTGGAACTTACTGGCTTGGGTCTCTTCAATACACCAAATTTCTTGGGATGAACACACCCTGAGTAGACTGATGTAATGACAACTACTGGCTCAAGGCTACATTCAAGCTTATAATGTTTGTCTAGACAACATCATTGGTTAATATCTCAATCTATTTTTAATTGGAAAATAGTCTGTGTTTTTGCAAAATAGCATTATTTATTCCAGTTTCTCTAGATTTTTTTTTAAATTAACAATACAGAAAAAACCCATACAAATACATCTGGATCCTCTCATTTCAGTATATACATGTTTTCAGCTTTTGTGGAGTAAATCTGTATGTCTGCTACTCCACACTCATACCACTATGGCTTGGAGCAGAACTTGGCTGTAATTTAGACTGGATCTCTGGGGTACGGATGTGTTGTAACTAGTTCTGCTGACTTCAGAGTCAGCCTTACAATTCATTATTCCTAAAGGCTTCCTCAGAAGTCCAATGATTACTGAGAAATCTCAACTTTCGTTTAAGTGAAAGCCAAGAGGTTTTAGACACACCACTGAAAGTCCAAAATATGCGAATCCTCAATTAATAATTTAGAAAAAGGACAAACTCAGCATGGCTATTCTTTAAAATCATATGTTTTAAAATCACATAACTTGGTGGGTGTTGGGGGTGTGGTTTCAGTTCTTGGTTTGGCACCGATGCACTCTGTATTCTTCTTTGCCCAGCATTATTCAGACATGGTAGTAAGCCACAAAAGAGTCACAGCAGAATTTACAGCAGAATTTACAAAGAGAGCATAGCGACCCCTCTCCTCAATGGTGTTCATGTGCCCAGCACCCCCAAAAGGCAGATGGTATTAACAGGAAACTTATAAAACGATCTATAATGGAGCAAGAAGGTGAAAGGCCAGCCCCGTGATGTACGTAGAGGGTAGGTTTGTAACAAACGGCTTCCTAAAACAGATGAACGAACAGGTGGTCTCAGGGCAGGGTTTATCTCAGAAAAACTGTCATGTCCCTTCTCAGTCTTAGACAAGACATGTCAGACTAAATAACAGCAGTGAAAGACTCGTTTGTCTGCTGCTCTTCAAAGTGGTCCTTTCTAGTGAAGTTTGTGATATATTGATTTACAGCTGTAGTGAGATCTTGCCATGCTCTCATACCTCGTCTGCTGGGTACATGTAGAGCAGCAGTTTTGAGCATGGTCAAGGCAACCATGCACTTGATGACTAGACTACCTTTCTGGAAGACATGAGTGCACAGTGGCTTGAGAGGTCTTCCTAGGATTTTGGTTTTCTTCTTTACAGTGTCATTTTTGGTCAAGGGCTGATCTGCATATTAATGGTGTTGATTTGCATTCAGTTTTTGTGGCTACACTTTTGCCTATAATGAGCCCAAACCAAGCACTTTGGAAAAAATGTGGCTCTAAATCTGCACATTCCAGTTTTTGCTCCTCTGTAGCTTGGTTCTTCTAACCCCTGAAGAATTGTTTGTTTGTTTGTTTGTTTGAAAAAGCAAAAGCCATATATAAACTTGCTGTTCCCAGAAATCTCTTAAAAACGCCAAATGGCACAAGTTTATACAATAGCAAATGCCCCACTAATGCAATTAGGAGGTGAGAATCTCTCCTGCATTAATCCAGCGTTATGCTAGTGTAAGTCTGCTTGTGCCAGTAGATTTCATGCAGTGGAAAACTGAAGCAGTATAGTGGTGAACAGGCCCAGTGGTTTGGTTCATATGCAAGTATGAAATACTTAGGAGTTATTGTGCAAGTTCCCGCTGTGTTTATGAGGGAAAATATTTTCCATGCACCATTCAACATGATGCCCCTGCACCAAAAAAAAGCTGTTTCTTCCAATAGACACAACCTCTGAAATACCAAGTATCCAGACAAGCAGCAAGGGCTGGATAAAACTAATGTCATTTCCTTGTTTGTAATATTTTTTTCTTAGTCATGCACATCTTCTTCACACACACAAGATAAATGTCAATATTGTACTAGAAAAGTAAGATGGAGAACACTGCAATTTTATCTGGGTCATTCAAATAAGATACTTATAAATAGGGAAACACAGGAAATTGCTGCTGTTGCAGAATGTTCCCTCTGTCAGCTTTCTCAGATGTGTCCACTGAAAGATTCCCAGCATGTTCCCCGTCCTTGCCTGCCTGCCATTTGCCAACTGTTCTCACCATTCCCCTCCTATCTCATTTGTCCCCTTTCTCTGCCCTTCTTCTTCCTCCTTTAGGATCATGTCTCTGTGGCTCTGATTGTGTTTTACCCTTTCCATTGCAATCTCTCCCTCTGTCCCATCAAGCCAAATGCGAATCCCATACCCCTGCCATCCTGCTTTTGCCTGGCCTGGCCTCTCTTCACCTTGCCACCAGCCCTGGCTTCTCTCCAGCCTTACACTCTTCACCTCATACGTCTGGTCCCCTTAACACCTTAATCGTCTCATGCTTATTGCTCTCTTGCATTGTTTCTTGAGAGCCAGCTTCATTTCTACCATGATCTGCCACCGTTGAACTCAACATGACCTGCTCCCTTCAGCTGCTGGCTATGCTAAACACCTGGACCTACCTGATAGTCCTTCTGCTGCTCCTTTCTTCTCTCACACTCCGCAGGCTGTAATAATCCGCTTCTCCTCTTTCATTTCTTCTCTCTCCAGTTTTCCCCGCTCTCCCTCCTATCTGACTCCTTATCTGCCCTTCTCAACGTTTCTGTCATCCACTGACTACCCAGGTCCTTCCTCTTTGATTTGTGTTTGCTTGGAAATGAGAACTTTTATAATTTACTTCATGCTACCCTTTACATTAGGTAGTTAGCACTAGGAAGTTCTCTATAAACAACCACAAGAAACTGTTCTTCAGATTCCCATGTAGATTTTTTTTTGCGGAACGCTTGGCAGTGGCTGAGCTGCTGATGTGCTTAGGCAATTATCCAAGACGTGTTGGTCAGTACTGTGTTACTGGACCTATTATTCTGGATGTATCCATCTTTTGCCTCTCAATTTTCAGTTACCTTATAGCTCTTTGTAAAACACCCCCCCCCCCTGTTTTTCCCCTGCGTTATTATATTGCCTGACACTAAGGAGATTTGATCTTTTTCTTGCGTTTTCAAACTCCATGGCAATGAAAATAATAAAGAATATCATTTCAAAACATGATAGCAAGACATATGGTAAATACAGAAAATGCAAAGGAAAACAAAACAAAACTGAACAAACCTTACACTGCAAATATTCAGAAACATGGTTCCTTTCTATCTGGGAAAATATACCTCAGAGGAAGAAGGCATAGTTTTCTGGACACATGAATAATCACTTTTGAAGCATGATACAGTATTATGTTTCGGCAACTTAACAGTGATTTAACTGTTTCTGCAGTACTTGTGTGGCCTCCCCAAAACCAGAAATGAGTTTTAACAGGGCCTTTGTCCAGCTCTCTAGGTGGTAGCCAGCAGTCCAGGAGAATTCCTGCAGCACAGGCAGAGCCTGCTCTTTTTCCACTGTAAGGACTTCTACAGGCAGAGAGTGCGGAGCAGATTAGCCAGGTGGTTTTAAGTGAAACAGCTAGGGTACTGGGAGGTATTTCATTGTCATAGTATGCAGCTCTCCTTGGTTTAATTTAACATGAGAACGGGCAACCTGCCATGTTGATATAACCTCAGCGGCACTGTGAGAATGAAAAGGACTCTTCTCTGATGTAATCTAACCTCAGAATCTTTCATTTTCTATTGCCAGAGTAGCTCTCATGAACATATGAATGCAACTTCAGCTGCCCCAGATTTAGATAGATAATGGTTTTAGTGTTAGAGAGCCTCAGGCAGAATTCCACAACATTTGGCGACCAGCAGGAGAGACAGAGGAACAGAAACTGAGTTTCTTCTGAGACATTTACATCTTTTCTCTGTGCGCTGGTCTGGAAAAGTATCTAATGCTAACAAACGCCCTTTATACATACTTCTGGTAGCCGAAACTGCAACCACTTCCCGTGCTTTACTTCTACTGTTTCTGTTTTCAGCCAAGCACAGATCTAGAGGTGGAACTGAAAGGACTTCAGTGTCCCCCACCTGTTTTAGGAGAGGTTGGAGGGATGCAAGCTCCTTCACCATTTGACAGTATAAAGTGCCATGGTGTCTGTGCTCCGTCGTTTGGCTTGGTGTTGGATCTACCTCTGTTTCACAAATTCTGCAAAAAGCTAGCTTTTATCAATTTGAAAAGCAAATATATAACTCTTGTCTTGGAGATTACATTCAGTAGAAATGTTTCTACATGAAAATTCCTGAGAGGGAGACAATGCAGTAAGATCAAGATCCAGCGCGAGTCCATAAAAAGTTACGGACCACAAAAGACGTGAAGCTAGACTTCGAAAGTCCACCTCTGACATGCTCACATCAGTGGTGCAAGAACAACCTAAGCCTACCGAGACAGCTCCAGATCAACCTCCTAGGAGGGTTTTTTACTCACGTAGGGTTCTCTGTAAGTCCTCAGAATAACATGCTAGTGCTATTAAAGCCATCTGCAGAGGGTCTGTAGAGAGAAACATTTAGCAGATGGGATTGGATTCAGCTCCTGTAATGCCAGCCATCAAAAACTTAAGCAGCTAGCCTAGGGTCCCTAGTCAGGCAGTGATGTGCCCCTAGTGAGTGATTCATCCCCTTATAGGATGTGATAAGAGGGTCTTTGTCCCATCTTGGGTTGTGGTAAGAGGCTACTTTCTCTTCTGTGACTATACACTACAGACTATTCCTAACACTGAGACTGAAGAAATCGCAATATGAACTGTTAGAATAGGAAAAAAATGTCCCTGCTCCTCTGCTCCTCTGCCCCATTTTGCAGTTGTAGTAATTTCTGTCAAATGTTTTGGAAATGCTGATGGAGGATACTGGTAGGTAGCAATTGATTTTGGTGGCTGAGCCTCAGCAAAAAAGCAGCTCCCAGCCAACAACATTTCAAACTTTCTGAAAAGCTCTGCTGAGACCTTGTTCAAGAAGGCTGGGAACTAGGGCCAATCACAAATCCTGATCTTCCCCAACCCCTTTTTCTGGGAGATGTCTACTCACAGCCAAACTAACTAGCAGTTCTGAAGAAGGGGATGCCTCAGCATAATGCACAAGGAAATCTGTGTGTTGGTCACTCCTGTACCTTTTCTGTGGGTAAACAAAGGACTAACCTTCGGGACCATCAACCAATGACTTCCTGAAACTGCATTTACTTCATATGTGAAGCAAATTGAAGCTCCACAGCTCAGCTGCATTCTGATTCAGGACCGAATTCCGAGCACCACACAACACAATGTCTTTCATTCCAACTGTTCACCTGTAATAAGGATTCAAGTTCATTATTGAACATAGATCTGGCTGAATTCCCATGCAATTGCAGTTTCGATTCATTGCTCTCTTGTGACCAATCTCCGGTACAAAACACATATGCACACATGCATGCATGCATACAGATACTGTGCTGCAAACTCAAGTGTTCAAGAAACCAGCAAATTCCAGAATTACAGTCTTCTTTCTTGTTTCAGCTGTCCTGGATGTATACCTTATGGCAAAGATTTTTTTGATTACAACTACAGATTACACTGGCCCTTGCCTCGCTCAGGGCCTGAAATATGCGATGCTCAGTTGATGAGCAGCTACTGGATGTTACATTTTTTCCTCCTCATCTAGTGGCTCTCATTCTGCACAAGCCAAATCCCGTTCCAAGGGCAATATTATTTATTAGCTCATGAGCTAATAAATGACCTCTGCAAGTCATCACCAGGAGATCCAAGAGCCTCTACAGTCACCAGTGAATTTGTTCTCATATTGGGAGGGGAAGAACTGGGGAAGCTGGAAGGAAGCAACCTGGACTTTCATGTTTCAGTGTCTGGTAACAGATGTCTAGAACATGTATTCAAAGCATGCCACATAGGGAAATATTGTGATCAATGGCAAATCTTTAGTCAAAGCAATTCACCCAGCATCACTGAGCCCACTCTACAAAGAACTGGAATCACCTCTGTTATTTCATGTGATAAAAGTACTTATTTACAGTTCCCTCCACACACACAGAGTTTATTACTCTTTAGATTAGAAGTCTAAGCGGGGCTAAGAGTCTTTTGATTCACTATTTTATTAATATTTTTGGAAGGACACTTTTGGATAAAAATGGGGCAGGAAAACAAAGCACGAGCTTTTACAAAACAAAGTAACAAGCAACTGACTTAAATTACGCCTAGTACCCTTGCTTTTCATATATATGCATCCCAAGCCCCCACCCTTCCCCACGTTTATTTCCCCCCGTTGCTACATCCGCAGGGCTCAGTAGCTTCAGTTGAAGTTTCAGGTGCTTCTGAAAGCCAGGCTGCCCCTCTCTCGCTGCCGCTTCTGCTGATGCTGGGGAGCACAGGCATGTGATGTGCTGCCGCCTCAGCTATGGATAGTCAGCAGTGGTACCGTTCAAGCCTCCGGCCGGGATGGCCACCTCTGAGGACTGAGTGACTTGGGACAGACAGTCCTTGGCAGGAGCTAAACCTTAATGAGCTTAAAATGCATTGAAGAGTTTGGCAAATACAAAGCCAGGCCCCAGAATAAGTAGTTGCAGAAAGTTTCCAATGCGAAATGTTTACAAGACAATTATTTACATTATCTGGATGGTTTTAATTGCAGGACAGTTCAGACCAGTTGCTTAAGTTTTCCCAAGGGGTAATTAGTCACCCTGTGAATTTGCATATTTTCCATTGCTGTATTGAAGCAAATCAGCCGTACTTATCAGAAGATTGACCTGGCAACCTCTGTTCTTGGCAGATTAGAGTTTAGGTTTCATCATGACAGTATCTAATGTATTAGCAAACGTTCCACTGTAGTGCTACAGCAGGCAAACTTGGAGAACATCACAGGGCCCCTCATTTTAAATGTAAGAAATTTCAAGCACAGACAGAAGAAAGGGACCAGTTTCTACAGCCACTACTCATGACAGCTGCAGCACATTTCAACATCTTATAAATATATTAATATTCTAACCTCTGTCAGTGTGGCAAAAGGACTTGTTCATCTTATTCATAGTAATAAGTACAATAATCACATGAACTTCCTATGTCCATATGATATGCAGACTGCCATATGTTATACAGACTGTGCTTTTGGTTCTGCTCAGATGTACTAAACTGAATGGAGGTAGATTCATTCCCACCATAATTCCTCAGAAGTAAATGAGTTTCACAAAGAAATATGGCATGGTACATTCCAGATAGCTCATTTTATGTTATTTTATCAACTGTGTTCTTTTGCCTGGTCACGGGAGGCACAGAGATATCCACAGCTGCGATTATCAGCCATTTTTATTTAACAATCAAAACCATAATATAAATAGAAAAATACCAAATACTATCAATATATAAGAAATGATGTATTACCTATTCTTACAGATTTCACAGTAGAAAAGAAACTATATTTTTTTCAAATGAGTTTGTAAATGGCAGCTTTTTTTTAAGATTCTCATATTGTTTCACTTTATTCACATTTTCCACTGGTTTAAATTCTGATTTCTATTACCAGAGCAATGATTGCTTCCACTGAGAAAAGGTGATAATGGGCATAAATCACAGTAAATTTAAATTGTGATAGATATTTAAATAAGTACATTACATTCTTTCAAAAGGACCTAAAATTGGTACTTATCAAAGTAGAAAATTGTAAAATGACAACTGGCATTATTCAAGTGCCGTCTAGCCTGGTTAGATGGGTTATCCTTGAGCCTATGTGTACTTGTATTATGAAGTGAAATGCAAACTAGACAAAGTAGAACATTTTGCGTCTTTTAAGTTACTTTTGTTAATACTGAAGTTGAAATCTCTGAATACTCAGAACAAGCAAACCCTAAGTTTTTATATATAAGACAAGGACAGTTAATGAGTGACAGACACATTTTCAGATATCCTTGTCTTATGAAGCAGGTCAGAATCTGATATTATACAATAGCTCACACATGTATATATGTATAGACACATATATAAACATAAAATATCTTCAATAAAAACTGAATGGCACGTTTAGGCTGATTAATTTCCATTGCTTTATATATGAAAACAAATTCTCCTTTTCTTGGCATCTGTGCCTTTGCTTTACCATGTAATGAAGCTAACCATTTGGGTCAGTTAGTTTTTCCTTTGGTCATTTTTGAAGCCCCTGTTATATAGAAGGTCAGATGTCACGATCAGTATAGTCTCTTTGGTCTGAAAATTAGGGAAAAGTGTTGATTTTCAGACAGAGAAAAAAACCACGCGACCAGATTCTCTTCTGCTGACAGCCTCCAGCAGGCAGTGGGGGATCTCTAGGGAGCGGACGGCTGCTGACACCCTGAAGCACTCACCAGCAGCCCATTTATCACGTGCAAGGAACAGAACTGAGGAGAGGCTCATATTGCACACACCATGTCTGTGATAAAGATATCCTCTCTGCAGAAGACAGGAGTGAACTACTGCCCTGCAAATGCTTCACATGTTCACTCTCTCTCCTAATGTACAGTTTGCACCAGGGAATAGGAGAGAGAGCCGGCCTGGAGCAAGAGCCACTTCTCTGTACCAGTTCTGCAGGATCCAGCTGATCTTGCAGGAATTCCTTGCTGAGCCAGGTTTCGGCTCCTTCAGACCATCTGAGCACTGCCGAGACCCTGGCTCTTTGCCTGCCTGCCACATTGCCTCCCAGAGTACTTACGAAGCACACAGCAGAATGTCTCACTTGTTGCCTTTTGCCCTGCCACCCTTTTAAAAGTCCAGAGCAACTGAGGTAAAGCAGGAGAGCTGCAAAACCTGATGAAGAACAGCAAGAAAACTGAGGGAGCTCGCCCATTTTTCTCACTTGGGATAGAAGCATCAGGATACTCGCAGCCTGCTGGACAACCACGGGAAATCAGCAAAGTTCAGTAAGTTGTGAATAAGCACACATGCATACATGTAAATTCATTTATACATGTAGTTATTCCTTGCTTTCCGAAATTCTATCCATACTAAGTTTAAATCCAAGCAATAATATACCACAAAAGAAAGAGCTTGCAGATCTCTGGGGTTAACGTGGAAATTAATGACCTTGAAAGGGTGTTTTCTGGAGGGAGGGAGGATGCAATTCAGTAGTAGAACTTCATCTGAATCACGTCAATGCAATGTTATAGAGGAAGAACCTTCATTGTTCAGCAATAGCCTGACACCAGAGGCTAGATATTTAAATCGATGCTCTAATTGTTGAAGTCAATTTCTTTAAATTTTTTGTTATGTACCATGTTTCCAAAAGAGAGAACAATTGTTTACTGTAGGTGTCCTTTTATGAATCATCAAGAGTCAGTGAAAATGTACTCATGTTGCAATCCTTAAAATAATAAATTAGTAATAGGGACCTACATACTAAAGTGCTTTGCATGTCATACCTTCTGTTCTTGTTACTTGTCAGGGACATTTCACAGCTTGTGGCAAAAAAATGATTTCTCCGCTTTAAAATAAAGCAAGTTGATGCCTGCTTTATTTCAATGTGCTTAGCGAAATACGAGCTTTTACTGAAGGTATCAAGAATCACCCAGAGCACTTAAGAGTTTCAGCCTTCTGCTACAGGCAGCAAAGTGACCATGATTTTATTGCCTACTTTGGCTTTGCCAGAGAGGCAGGCTGGCTTCTGCTGCAGGTCATGGAGACTTTTGTAGGGCTGGGTAGTAGCTACTTACTGTAGCTGTAGTAGCTACCTAGAGGGGCAACTACCCTAGAGAGGTACCCTTCTCTAGAGGCAACAGGGTCATCCTGGCCCCGCAGCTGCCATCCCTCTTCTCAGGTCAGTCACTGGTGGTAGCACGGTCAGGAAGCTCAAGTCATCAGGCCTCTTCTCTACCTTTCTTTGTACACAGCTTGTAAATTCATTGTCATTTTGTTCTGCTTGTGCAGCAGCAAACATAGTGGATGTGCAGGTTTGTAAATGTGCAGTAGATAATAACAGCAACCTAAATAATGGTCACTGCATCCAAATAAAAGTTTAGATGTGCTGCAGGTATGTTAATGGGAGAGAAAAAAAAAGCGATGGCTCACATGAAGCTGAGAAGTGATTCAGTTTTCATAAGAAATGTTGTGAATACTTTTTCCACAAGCCATCCAGCTCTACCCATGAATAAAATTGGTTCTAGTGGCAGTCAAACTGTGCATGGTCACAGCTCACTGTTCTCTGGTGAACGAACGTGATGGGGATGTCTCCATTTGCACAGTACAGCAGTCCACTGGCATTTAACTCTACGCAAAACCAGCTCTTCCACAGAGTGCTCAACACTGGTTGGGAATACGGACGTAAGAATCATGTTTAACAAACACAGGTGATCTGCAAAGCTTTAGCAAAGATTCCTTTATATTGGCAAAGCTAAATCTACCTACCACTAGGGCAGGGAAGGGTTTATGGATGCAGTTATGTCTGTTAATCCATGCCAGCAAACACTTTGAAGCATAGTAAAAGCCCAAAGCTAAAGAGCACAGTATATTTGTGAACGCATTTCCACCAAACATGACATAAAGAAGTATTCTTCCTGTCTAACGTTAGCTGAATTAAAGGAAGGATATTTTGTCCCTTTATTTAAACCATGAATAAAAATAGAATAATAATAAAACTGTGCATAATCCAAGAGCTGCAAAAGGCACGTTCAGTAAAAATTCTAGTGGCTCCTCCTTGTCCCCCTTCTTGAGTCCCTTTCACCTGTCCCAGAGCTACATCTGGAAAAAGAATAGGAGTACAGTCTCCTGAAAGAGCTTGTTTTGCTGAAGTTGGCACGGGAGCACTGGGCAAGACTTCAAACTCAGGCATCAGCTGAGGATTACGTAAAGTCTATTCTTTTCATTGTTTCTGCCGATCTTTAAGCTGTTAGTATATAGAGTCAGTGTGACTTGATTCCTTTGAATGGAAAACAACACAATGGTTTCATGATGAAAATGGTTGTGCTGATTAGGAAAGCGGTTTTCTGTCACGAAAGCAAATACATGGCCACACTTCCATGCAGGTACGGAATGCCATGTGCTTACTTTTCCTCTTTCTTTTTATGCAGGCAAAACAATACCCTCAACTCTTGCTTGCTATGGAGGGTTTTTATGTACGATGTGGACTCAAGAGCTCTTTGAAGACTGAGGTTTGGGGAGAGTCATCAAAAGCTGTTTTCCTTTGGATTTTGCCTTGCAGGTGACTGACCTTTTAACAGAAATCTATTCATTTCTGTCTTCCCACCAACCTATACAAGCAAATCATCCTTTCCTCCTACTAGCTGAACCAGATTGTCTTGAATTAATCAAATCTAGCCAAGGAAGCACAGTAAACGGGTGTGGGAGTGACAGTACAGGGGAAACAGGGATCCATCTCAGCACCTGTTGTTACTGGCATGCTTCCCATCACCTATAAATCACAATAAACCACGGAGTGATATTCACATGCTGTGCTGGAGGAAGGAAAGCATCTTATTTGGTACCTTTTACTGAAAGCAGGTGAGGAGGCTGCGAAGGGCGTGGATAGTACTGAGCCTGTATGGGAGGCCGTATTGCGCAGGAGCCACGGCAGCTCATGATGGGTGGATGGTCTTACAGCTCTCATCTTCACTGCCGTATTACATCTACGCTGCTGCCCTAGGTTGGGTTTCAGTCGAGATCACCATGGTGCTTCTTCTTTTTTGACCTATCTTCTGTAATGAGCCTAAGTCTCTTTCTCATCTCCCATTATTTACAAAATTTGCAGAAAGTTAAGTATCTTTGCAGCGTATCTGCACCTCAGCCAAGACAGCCTCAAATCAGACAGTGATCACAAAAACTGTTGATGGGGATTGGGCAAGGTGCACACAGTTATACAGAGCACTCACATAAGCTTGTGTTTCTCTGGGAAGCCAAGCTGGGAAAATCCCAAGTGGTCCAGGATGCTCACAACATATTTTTTTCTCATGTTTTGGTTTTTATGTTTTTCTTTTTTTTTAATGAAATAGCTGACTAACCTCATTTTCTGCTAAGTTGAAACACTGTGATCAATTGAAAATGAAATATTTCATTTTTTCTTTTGGGAGATACTTCACCTGGTAAAATCAGATCTGTTTCAAAACACAACCCTTCAACTTCAGCTCATTGATTCAAATGCAAACTGCTTGTTTGCTTGAAACCATTTACTGATTTAGATCCAACTTCACAAATAGTTTCCATTCTCCCTGAGTGCACTTTCTGGCAAAGCAATTCCTTACAGCTCAAAAGAAAAGTATATAAGGGTATAACATAAATGGTAGCTACACACAAAGAAGGAACAAAAGTGCATAAAGGTGTGGAGGAGGTAGGGGATCTTGAACTAGTTTTATTTTAAATTCCTTCAGATTGGAAAACTTAGGAAGGGTGATTCTTACGTGCCCTCGTGAATGGGGCAATGAATGATTTATGTGAGAATTGAGACAGGCCTTTCCTCCCTGCTTTTGCCACAGTGGTATTCTGACCAGAAGTGACTGGCATTGAAATTCCCACGTGCTTCATTTCTGACAGCAACCCTAGAGACTTCAATTTCTCTCTCCCAGTCTCCTGCTGCAGAGCATTGGCAGCTCCTCAGTGGTTCCTTGGTCCCGTGCAGCTGGTGCAGCAGGACTCCGGGAAGGCTTGGCACTGCAAGCGCTGGGGATGTTCTGGGGGAGGTGATGCTGCTCCCTTCCAGCCCCCCGACTACTGCCCAGCATATCCTGTGCTGCCCCAGTACGTGCTGCTGCGTCAGGGGACAATGGCCACTTTGGGGCTGAAACTCTGAAACTTTCAACTTGTAAGGAGAAAAGTCCTCACAGGGGAAGCAAGAGACACACTGTATGCCCCATCTTTCAGGGGGAGGAATTACAGCAGCGCAAGTTTTAGCTCTCTTAGTCAACACTTGCACAGACAGTTCAACAACATCTCTGAGGACCTCCCAGACCCAAAGATCAGCTGAAGCATTCAAATCTGCTCTGTGTGACCATTGTTTGGCAAACCTCCCTTTGATTCAATTATAAATTACAGTGCAGGACCAGGAAACGAAAAAACAAACCCCAACCTATTTAGAAAGAAGCCAAGCCTGGCCTTTACATAACAACCATGACTCGCTTTTGGAAAATACTTGAAAGCAAAGGTTGGACAAATCAAAGACCACAGAACAGCAGGAGTATGTTTTCTTTTGTCCTGTTCACTGTACTGTGTAACTTTCTGACCAAATACTGCTAGAACTGGCTCTTGTTGGCATCAACAGGTAATTAACTGACAACAAGTATACGCACTTATGAGATGAATTTCTAATCCTTCAAAAAAGTAGCGCTATTGCCTTGCTTCCAAACAAAGGGTGAGAGAGGTTTAGAGAAAGAAAGTGCAGTGCACTGATTAACTAATAGGATTAGAAATCCAAAGGTACAGACTAGTTTGAACAACATACTTTTCACAATATTTGATTTGATAAGCCACATCAACTAGAAAAACATCCTAAACCATAACCAAGCATGAGATTAAGAAAAATAATGGGATTTCCAAAGAAGCATAGGAGCAAAATGTTCAATAAACATTGATAAAGAGTGTTTGGGAACCAAGAGTAAAACTTGTTGAAAATTTTCTGGTAGAAAACTAGTCTGATACAACGCAGTGATTCAGTGAAATCAAAACATTTCACAGGAATGTAAATAACTGTTGGACCCTTTCTCTAAAAATTCATAAACATACATGTGAAGCATCTGATGGACTTGTGTAGAAACAAGGAGTCAAAATGAAACATTCTGACATAGCAATTTTATAAGGCCCTTTTGATATTTTGTGGGCCATTTTGAAATATCATTTTGCCCAACTGGGGCTAAAAGTAAAAGCTGAAATGTCCACATTTTTCATAGAATGGACGTAGTCCTTTGCAAACCCCTCTAATCAAAAGATAGATGAGTATGCTTGTTAGCAGTCACTGCCACCCCAAGTACTTATCAGAGACTCTGGAAAAAATGTTCCCAGAGATGGAGTGGCACTGAAGAGAGGTTCAAATTCTCAGAATTAACCAGGGGCAAATGGGGACATATATCTCCTAGTCAATTGTCAAAAGAATACCTGGGATTATATGGTCAAGCAACCAACTAGAAACAGTATGAAATGAAAATACCATTCATTTTTAACACCACCACCACAGCAGATCACCAGACTATACAGCCAGTCTGTAAGGTAAGCTATATAATATTGTTACCATGGTTCCAGAACAATTAAGTAGAATTATTGAAACTAGCCTGTGCTCAGACTACCACTAATTTCACGTGTCTTCCTTTGTTTGTACTGTTCCAGGTCATAAGAATGGCCGGATCAAATGACAATGAGACAGTTGTGTCCAAATTTCTATGTAGTATATACAGATGAGAAATTTGATCTTGAAGGTGTGGAGAGCTATGTGTCACTAATGCAGGAAAGCGTCTTGGGAAACTGCATGCAAAATTCAGATATCTACAACTGGATATGCAGCTACTTAAAATGTAACTTTTTTTTTTTTTGCTGTGGCAAGTATTCTACCATTGCACACATATAATGAAATCTTCACATACTGCTGCATCATCATGTCTGCTTTCATTTCTTAGCTGCTCCCTCAGAGGATCAGTTCTGCTCCATTTAGGACCAAAACCTGAGAGCATTCCCTGAATTGTACACGGGCTTGTGCTGACAGCAGAGACAGTGGCACAGTCACAAGATTTTGGAATGAGCTTTGCACTGAAGTTCTTTAACCTACAAAACAACTGAACAGCAGTCATGGTAGCACAGAGCTCAGGCAGGCTGGTTTACCAGGCTCCTCAGCAAACTAGCCATGCATCTATAGCCCGCCTGTGCCTCTCTCCCCAGCAGTGTAGACATAGCTTCCTATGTCACAGGGAACTCAGAAGTATAAGAATAGCAAAACAGCATGAAAAAATACAAACATGAAGTCATGCTTGACAGGTTGCAGTTCCATTCAAACAGTATTTATCTCAGTTACCCACACCCTTTGCAAATAAGCTATTTTTTTTAAGCAATGCTTAATACATTTCCAGTGTATCTGGGGTGGGCATTTGCTTACATAGGTAAACGTAACACCAGTGTGTGCAGGAGGGCCTTTCCAGGGTGTTACAGATTGTGTCTGCATTAGCATGTAATTCTGTGCAACAGGAGGGGATCAGTAAATTAAAGCTTCCCCTTTTGTTCCTAGTCCACCAGGATGCGAACCCAAACAAAGCACAGCCAGGGAACAACCAGGGTATTTGTGCAAAACACACTGCTGCTCCAAGCCGAAGTGTCAGCCCAGCCACACCTGCCTTTCCAGAGGGCCTCAGCAACTTGGCTTATCAGGGCTTTTGCTGTGAAGGAGAAGATACAGAAAAGTCAGTCTTGCCACTAACAAACCTAAACGTAGACACAACCTCCTGCTTTTCTACACACATCTCCCTTGCAGGTAGCTTCAGTTCTCTAGCAAGGGCATCCAGCCTGTCAGACTTGGGGCTACTTTTTTTTTTCAGTCATGCCATACAAACAGTTTTGTAACAGTGAGTTATTTAGAGGCATCTTTCTAGTCACCTGGCAAAATTTGGCCCTAAGCTTCTGCATCAAATCATTCTCCGCTCTAGAGCTCACTGAAAGCAACAGCATGACACCGGGATGTAATGCAGCTCTTTGTGTTACAGCAGTTATAATCAAACTATTGTTCTTCATGCTTTAATGGAGTTCCTAGAAAAGCAGATTTGAAAAAGAGGGTTAAGACTAGGTTTATAAAACTTAAGTATGTACCTAATCTGTCTGGGAAAATTCTTAATTCACTTTGCACATTTTCAAAGCTGTCTCCAACCTTAATGTCAGAGCAGCATGCAGAGTCTGGAACTATGTAAATAATGGCTCCACTTATTAAAAAAAACACAGAAAAGTTTATATTTAAAGCTTTCTTTTTGTATGCTAAATATATATACAAAGGTATAGTGTATATTGTGTGTATGTGTATATGTATATAAAAACACACATACCTACCTAGCACTGTAATAAAACAACATTGGTTAATAATGAAGTTGCCACTTTCCAGAACACCACTGTAAAAATTTCAAAGCCAGGCTTCAAGAGCTCTGCCTGACCATTCTACCAAGAATATGAAGACAAATGGGCATTGACCACTTCTACATCACCAAGAAACTGGATCCTCTTTTCAGCTGACATTAAGCCTGTCAAAGCTCTATGAAGGAACCAGTGGGACTATAGCAGTGTTCACCAGCTGAGGTGCTGCCTTCCGATTCTCTCTTAGTTACTCCAACTTTACGTTTTTTGACCTAGCTGTCTGTCTGTGGTATCACTCTTGGTCTCTGTCAGTGCTGAGGGAGCCTTCAAAGATAAAATATTACTGACCACAAAGACAATTCATATAGCAACTGAGGGCTGCCCCTAATAACAGGTACAGGCTACGTCTGTACAGGACAGTGCCGTATTGACGTGTCCTTTAAGTGCCACAGTACCTAGCTTTTAGGTGGCTGCCTTGCAGTGCAGAGTTCAATGTTAGACTCCTAGACTCACTGGACAGTACAGGGGGACAAATGGCTGCTTCAAAATGGCATTCAAGGCAGGCAGAGTTTCCTAGAGTCTCCTAGGAATTTCTTAGTTTCACTGAGATTTGCTCAATGAACTGCTACCTAGAACCAACTAATAGGAAAGGCTGGAAACCAAACCACTTCCTAAAATGCATCCCTGCTGGTCCATGGCTTGCTGGGCAAAGGTGGTGATACTAAGCTAATGTGAGTAAAAGGGGGCTAAGGCACTGGTCCTCATTTGGCCGTGTTTTTTGAAGGAAGCCACAACTGTGTTAGTAAAGTGTTCATTCATCTGTTAGTGTGCAAGATCTACTCTGGGAAATATTTCGCAGGTTGTATCGTGATCAGAGGATGTGGTGGAAGAATATACAGGGTGGGATTTAGCTGAATATACAGGGTGGGAGCAGAGATTGCAATGTAGAGGTGGGATTCCCACATAAACTGGTGATAACTACCAAATCATTGCAGGTGTTTTGGCTATCTAAGCCTCTTGCCTTTGGCTTTCTGTTAGGCTTGATGTTACACTGTCTTCAACTCTTCCTAAAACCCATAGGAACAGAACTATCTTTGAGGCTCCAGAGCATGATATGAATTGTCCCATGGGTTCAAAAGCTATCATGAGGAGGTAGACAGACAGTGCAATCTCATGAATTTTTTTCCTTAGAAAACCAGACTAACGAGCCTGTCAGGGAGCTTAGGTACTTTCAGGATTTGACAGGAGGTTAGCAGGAGTTCTCAGCTTTACTTAAATATTTACCTAAGTACTTCCTTTAATAATACATACTTGAATACTGTCTAAGTCCCTTCTTTAATCATATTCTTAGAATTTCTTAGCTTTTTTTTTACCCATTGCAATAACAAGCTAGTTCATGACACAAAGCCATCCGTCTGGCCCACTGGTGAACAGCAGACAAGCTTCTGCATGTTGCAGAAGGACATGGCCTTTTACAAGGTAAACTTTTTATCTCGCCTAATTGCTGAGCCAGGAGGGTTGGAGCCAGCAGAGTGGTGGAGTGGGGCTGGGGAAATGGCTGCGGAAAGTACAGGGGGGACGGGGGGACACAACCCCTTCCCCTTGTGCTCCCTCAGTGAGGAGAAAGCCAGCTGAGAGTGGGTTCTTGCTCACAAGCTACACAGTAAAAAGCGATTTGGTATCTTGTATTTTTACATCTGCCAAAGCAGAATGCCACACATGAGAGGCATCCTCTTCCCCCATTTCCTCCCTCCACCCAGTTTTCGGCTGTTCCCAACCTTCTCAGGTTTGACAGTACATTAAGGAGAGTTTCAGGACATTGCTGCCACAGATTACTAGGTTTTAGCAGACCTAGCGTAGGAAAACAATTCCTTCAAGGTGCGAAGTCAAATTTAGAGGTAGTCCAAGCTGAGAAAGAAGGCACTGATGTGCTGTCTGCCTTTTAGTTGTTTTTGGCTATTATTTGAGTCTAATTCACTGTGTAAGTGGAACGACTACGTCGAGAAGTTACGTTTTGTGCAGCTTACAGAGATGGTCCCCATGCAATTTCCTATTCCCAGCACATCTGAATGAGTTACAAGTTAAATCAGTCATTTTGAAAAGCGACTACAATTTTCAGTAATTTTGCAGTCATTTTTCAGTCATCCAGTTAGCGGAATGAGTAGCAGGCTTTCAGTGACCTGACTAGTCTTCTAGCTCGGTTTTTATCCAGTTGTTTTAAGAAGTGCCAAGATGTTTCAAGCAGCTCATGAAACGTCTGGGTGACCGTTCCCATCACACTGTGAAACCAGCCATTACTATGCTTTCGTTCTGAAAAGCGACTCTCCTGGGCTGCAAGGGGCCCAGACGCGGTGTGACTCAGGTGCCAGCCCCTCTGGATGAGGCAGGGCTGAGCCTGGGCTCTGTGCAAGACTCTTCTCCGGCATCTTCCCGGTGGAGAACAGCGTTGTGTAAAATGTCACTATACACTTGGCAACAGGAGGAGAAAATAGACAGATGCAAATGTTCAAAAAGGAAATCGGAGCGTAACAGATGATGTTGCAGTAGTCTTCGAGGGGAAAATAAGCACTGGCTCCTCTTCAATTGCCTGTCAACGTGCCCGCTCACATCTCCAACACTTAGCCTGGGGAGCGGCTTTTCCCTCTGCAGTGTCCGTGCCCCGTGCACGTGCTGCGTCCCACATGCGCTGGGCACGCTGCTCCTCCTCCCCCAGCTTGGGAAAATGCTCCCCTTGCCTGCTTCCTCCTGATTTCCTCCTGCTGGCCCTTTTCTTTTTTCCTTCCCTCCTCTGCCTTTATAGTTAATTCTTTCAACTTGTTTGTGAGTTAAAAACAAAAATTATTTCTTTCTGGCAGAAGACCCTGTATCTTCTGGGGCAGTTTTCATGCTACACGGTGCTTATGCAGGTTAAGGCCTCTCCATCCCCTTCCTCCCCAGTCCTCCACCTTCCCCCGTCTTTCCTTGCTCCCCTCAAGCTGTGGAGCCGAGTGTCAATTATATTTTTTACTTTTTTTCATTGGATTTAAATTCTTTGTACATCTTTCTCTGACCAGTAATTTATATATTCATATATTAACTAAAGCTCAGTTATGACTTTTATTAGGCTGTTTTACACTCTCTAGCTTCCTCCAGATCCCCAGGTTTCCAGTCTCTGTGAGCTGTGGTAGCCAGGGGCTGGTGGTGGGCACTCACGTTGCGTTCTTTTATTGCCTCGGGGAAGTCCTGCAGTTCTCAGCCTTTCGCCCACCCACTCGGACACTTGCAGCCCTCTCACGGTACCAGTTTCCCAGCATGGCTACTGGGGGCAGAGGCGGCTCCAACAGTAGGCGCAGCTCCCATAAAGGGGAGACAGGAGGGGACTGCCTTGTGCCAGACCCTGTAGATCAGGGTGTGCACCCTGGCTCGTGTCCTGGGGCTGGCTGGAAGACACAGGCTTTCCCCACTGCTGCAATTTCCCACTGGCTCTGAAGCAGCTGGAAAGAAGGCACAGTGCTGCCCGGGGAGCAGATGCATGTTGGCTCCTAGTGCTTAGCTGAGTCAAGTTAACAGAGGGAGTTAATGGAGAGGGTTTTAAAGCTCACCTCAAATCCTCTCCTCAGGGAAATCCAAATGTGAGTGCAGCTCATCTGTGCCTACACATTCAGACTTCATAGCAACATGCACCAAGTCCTGAGAGCTAATTGTATATAGTTAGCTCTGTTCGTTAGCTGGGCTGCTCTCCGAATTTGAAAGGCATCCGTTCAAGTAAGTGGCTGTATGTGTAACAACAGAGGCTCCTGCTCCAAGTGCCAGCAGTTTCCTGGAGGGTTTCATATAGCTCTGAAGATATGCAAAAAAGAAATCCAGCAGAGCAGCATGTTCTGTGTTTACCTTTCTTCCCCTTTTCACCTTGCCTATTTCCTTTTTAACCATTTATGATCAAGTAATTAGTGTTGACCCAGTTGCACTGGATTCTTTAGCTACAGTTTGTTTTCTTAACTGAAAGAGCTCTATTTAACCTCAAGGCCTAGCCAGAGAAATGCTCTAAAAAGCTCTTCAGAGATGAGGATGCATATGGTTTTATTTATACTCTAATAGAACTTCACGTCTCTTATATTGTTCAGTGCACCAGGTATATCAACTAATACTTGTATTTAATACTCTAGCTGAACAGTAGAGCACCCTGGAGAAGATTTATAGGTTTTTAACCTGTTAACTGGTTCTGAAAGCAAGAAGAAGGAGGAGCAGATCACATTTCTAATCAGAGTTCAGAAGCCCCACAGGAACCTTGCCCTGCCCAGGTAGAGTGACCTGCACCAGAGGGCCATGAGGGGAGGCTCTGCTCAGAGTAGCATCCACACAGCTGTGTACCCGTCAGGCCTTCTGGAAGGAGATGAGGACTTGGTTCAGTACTTGTTTGAGCTTTAGCAATTGACAGAGGAAGAAAACAGAGAGGGGCTGACTCATGGAACGGAGACCCATGTCAGTGTGTGCAAGCAGGAGAAACCTTGGTGGCTTCTGATCCTTAGTTTTCTGATCCCTTTATTCACTATTTCTTCTTCTATTGTCCATCTCTGAAAATCACCTGCCTAGAGGGTGTGAAAATGTTTGTTATTCCAGGCATAGAGTTTCTTCCTCCAAAATGGGGTTCGTACAGTCTTTTGTTTTTCAGTTTATATGGTCTTAAAAAACATATTTCTCAAGAGAGCAGAGAAGGTCTTATGATACTACAAAGCTGGCTAAAGAAAGAGAACAGCTATTTCCAAACAAGCAGCAAATTATAGTAGTTGTATGTGCTGGATGGAAAAATTTCTTTCGTATTTCACTGAACTCCACATGACTGAATCAGCTGAGTCAACTCAAGTGGCTCTTCCCAGAAAAGATAAGTGGCCACTTATTTCCCATTGCCACATAAAGTGTTTCTCAAATGTACCTGAAAGTTATAAATAAAGACAAAGGACAGTGAAGAACTTTCTTTTGATTTTCTTCAGATGGGACAAAGTTGCAATTGTTAGTGCTGTGGAACAAACCGAGAGTCCTGTCTAACATAAAAATGCCTTTCAAGGAAAATTAAAGCTTTTGTGCAAATTCCTACAACATGTTTCCAGATGCCACATCCAGCCAATCTGTCAAATAGTTGATATAACGCAGGCTTTCCTCTTGGTCTTCCTAGAGAATGTTTCCCCATTAGAGACCTTCCAACTGTTTCTCTTGTTTCTACTGTTTCTAGATTTCTTTTATCCCCTTTGCCAAAGGCACCTTTCCAATCACATTCCCTCAAGACACAGATTCCAAAACCTTTGCTCTCACTTGGCAAGGATCTCTTGACCCTTCAAAAGGTGTCTCCTGTACAACTGGCCCTAGTAACATCACTGGAGGTCATTTCTCATCACGGAGATGTGGGGGTACATGCAGGGTAGTATTTGGCCTTGGCCGTAGTCTTGCTGTGTCCTATAGGTAAGTAGCGCTCAGAATAAGTGAGAGAATCTGTTCCTTGTAGACTGACTACAGGAATGTGAAGCCAGATATTATCATTTCTACATTCTGTGGATATGACCACAAAGCACCCAGCATAATGATCAGGTCCTTGCTTATCTGAAGATTATTCTAAGGAAGAATAATGTGTTATTTATTTAATGATGTCAAAATGTTGTTGTCCTTGACTCCCACTGCTTTTAAAAATGAAAAATAACTCCTTTGCAGACACTGGGTAGGGTTTAGAAATTCATGTTATACTTTCAAGGTTAATTTGGCAAGGAACTAAGGCAGAAAGCTCAGTGGAGGAGACTAAGGCAGGTTGTTTGATAAAAGCCTCTGCAGATTAGATCACTGCTCTGCTTCCCCTTGTGACGCTAATGGAAATGAAGGCACACAAGGACGTGTGCCTGTTATTAACACAGGCACTTGTACGTTTCTTCACTCTTCTCTTTCAGAGGCAAAAGATGAGGGGTCAGAGGAGGTCACAGTAGCTCTTTATGCTTTTTTTTCCCCGTGTTTGCTTCTCCTGAGGAGGATAACAAGCGGTTTTAACAAACCCTGAAGCTTCACAATCACTTAGATTGCCCAACATCTTAATTGCTTTCTGTGGTATGTATCAGTGAGAGCGTGATAAGGCTAAAACTCAATCCGAAACCCCGTGAGTGTCGACAGATGTAGGAATCTGACCAGGAGGCAGGGCGCCGCCGTATCCTTTCCGCTGGGCTCTGCCAGCACCCTAAGCCAAACACCATGAGTTTTGGAGAGTTCATAATCAGTCAAGATCTGCATCAAAAATGTGCAGCTCAGATCCACTTTTTGGTCAAAAATATGCCAGGCCACATGCCAGAGGACACATACCTAATTACCAGGCTGTGCTGATTATTCCTTCTTCTCTACTTTTCTCAGTAAATTTAGAATAAATTATATCTTTGGCAAATTACACAAAGAGATGATTATACATTTAATTAGATGTTTACCTCTCATTTTCTTCATGCAATAGTAACTAGTGCAGATTACAGGAACTCAGAATAATTTTTCTGTAAGGCCACATTTTCCCAGGGTTAGATGCAATGAAAAAAAAACCAAAACCAGTAAGGCTTTTGGTTAGGGGAATATTTATAACATATTCGGGGTTTTTTCTTCCTTTAATATGAAAATGAGTAGTATCAGGGGATAGTGTCTCGGCTATTTGCAATCCATTGGAAAATGCATATTAGAGGGGAAAACATATAATTTATTAAATGTATTGCTTAAGGTGAGAAACTTGAAATTGAGTTTTGTAAGTCTGGGGATTTTGGGTTATACTTGGCATAGGCTACTCAGTCTGCTGAATTATTCAGTGCTAAGCCTGCCAGTGGGAATAACAAGAAAACAGACATAGATTTTGAAATGTGTTTTCATTTGATTGGGAAAAAAAAAGTTTAAAAATTAAATGCTACACTCAAAAAAAGCTTTATTCCCTCCTCATTGAACAACTGTTGATGAATAACTGCGGTTCTGCCTGTGAAAGGAGTACCCATGTGTATTCACTTAGTGGCACTTAAACAAGAATGTTATAAGAGACTGTACTGGCCATTACACTGACACGAATTTTAAATATAATTAGAAATTGCTTCCCATTGCAACCATTTTTTCCCCAAGTAATCAAAAAGTAAACATATGTTAGAAGATAAGGACAGAAGGTGGTTAAAATGCTGATATCTCTTACACCTGTTTGAGGAAATCAACCTAAAAGGAAAACCAATCTCTTAGGATTGCTCTTTCACTGTAAAATCAGTTCCCTATGTTAGAAAAGCACTCCGATTTCCTTCAGAAATGGAAAGAATTGTGCAAATAGTAATTTTTACTCAGATTTAAATGTTGTCAGAGGAAAGTCTGCATTTGCTTTAATGGAAGCTAAATCTGGCTTTTTGTTATCCAAGTATCAGATTACCTAGTGTCTGAAAGATTGCTTATGTATATAAAGCAAAACGATTTCTTGGCAACAAAAATCTTCAACCATCACAAAGAAAGAACTGTTTCAGGAACTGAAGTAAAAACTCTTATTTTGTCAAATCCTATTTTTTTCATCATCAATAGGGGGGTAACTCCCCTTGATAACAGCAGGCTCTTTTTCTCCTCATCACAGGGTTGGGTAAGACCTCAGGAGATAGAAGGGATCAAAGTAACTAAGGCCACACTCCATCATCTTACCTATGCCGAGTCACCCTGTTTAGTTGGAAACAGAAATTGCTAGCAAGGGGCAAAAAAAAGCATCTGAATCTGAAAGCTTTACATTCCTGTCCATCCCATTTTTCCCAAACCCTACAATATTCCACCCACAGCTCTCCTGTGCCCTACGACCAACACTTCAAATAATCTCAACGAGAAGGGATGAAGACAGAGCCTCTGCCTGTGGTTTCAGCCTCACACTTCTGGTTCTGCACTTGCTCAGCAAATATAATCCCCCAAAACTGAGGAAGTGAAGGTAATGAAATGACTTCTTGGCAAAACACCGGGAAGTCTAATGAATAAAAAAAAAATGTAGCAAAATTCCCAGGTCCTTCAAAGTGTGAGCATGGTCCTCCACACTCAGAGTCCTTCACGCAAAACCCCATGCAGAATGGTGCACCACAGGAGCATCGCATTCAAGTATGGGGCAGAGCAAGTCAAAGCCTCCACTGGAACAAACCAAAACATTGCAACAAAGCCAGCATGGTGGACCTGCATGTGGACCTTGATCAGTGTGGAGCTGCTGTGTGACTAGGTAGTAGCACAGCACCTTACACAATGATTAAGAAAAAGGAGGTACCAGGCTGTTGAATTTTACATCTGCCCATTTCATCATATGACACTTTTCCTTGTCTTCGGATAACACTGAATGGATTCACAGACATCATGGTAAGACAGTGCCAATGCGTTCATTCACAGAGAGCTAAGAGTTACAGCAAAGCAAAAAGCTGATTTCTGGACATCCACTTCCTTAAGCTGTAGGAAATAATTGACTTTCACAATGAGACAGCTTCTCTGAGTTTCATATGTGCGTGCTTTCTCTGAATCACTGTTTTTGACATTTTATTTAATATGTCATATATTTGTACTACAATTCACAGCTATACATCATGATAGCACTAATCTTTCAATAATATACTATTTTATCTATTCTTCATCATGTTTTTGTAAAAAGGAAAATGCTCTTTGTATTTTCTTTGATTAATTTTAACAACAAGGGCAGCAGTTGTCAGGCCTAGAAACAGCACTTTTGCAGATTAAAAAGGCTGTGGAAAATGTCTAGGTTTGTCCAAGGAGAGACATTCTAGGTGAGGAAGAAACCAGTGGAACAATTTTAAGAGAAACACAGAAATATCTGTTTAATCAGCATGTACAGCTCCTTTTGGAAGAAAAAGTTCTGCTTTTTTAATACAAGCTAGCATTTCGCATGTTCAGAGAGTTCACCAAACAGTGACTAACAAACATACTTTTGCAAAGCTTTCTGAAGATCTTTTTATTTAGCAATATAAGGCAAATATTTCAGCTTGATGACACTAGATTAGAAGTATGGAATAACAAATACCAATTGGATTTTTTTCACCCTAGGACTTGAGAAATATCCCCAAGCTGACTAATAACCCTGGTCACTTCCCTTCTGTCTCACTCTTGTCCCGTCTGTGAAGGGCTCTTAAATATTTGTCAAATGCAAACAAGAAATAAGAAATGGGAAAGGCGTGGCTATATACAGGAAAATGGATATCTATAATTTTTAAGGACAAAAAAAGGGAGAAGTATAAATTACACACATTAGCCTGCTCCAGGGCTATGGAATTCAGCTGGAGCTTTTCCATCAGCCTCGATGACCTTTGGACCAGACTGTTGTGATGAAGTGCAGAGTTCTTACCTCATGCAGAAACTGCCTGTTCAACCCCAAAGCCCGTCTCTGTGCTGGAGCCCTCCCACCACAGCTGGGGCTGCATTCAGATGACACTTCAACCAGGACACCTGAGCTGAAATCCGACCTATTTAGCAAACACCACATATTGTTTATTGAAGCAGATACCCCACTTAGAATGCAAGCATCGTGTGGATGGCCTCTGTCCAACCCTCCTTTGAGTCCAACTAACTGGAATCAAATTCATCCGTCTACTCCTTCTGCTCTGTGGCAGTCTGGCAACACAACGCAGTTGGGAACTTAAGGGGTCACTTGGAACTTACTTGGCCCAGGTATAAAAGGTTATAAAAGGCACTGGGCAAGGTAGCGTGATCTAGCCAGCACAGTCATTTTACGGTAGGGTCATGACTTTTAAAGCTTTATTTTTCCATAGGTGACCCCCTTGCTCTGTGCAGCAGTGAGAACAAGGGACTGGACAGTGGATGACAGCTTGCATTTCTCACAGGAATTTTTCCACTGTGTTTCCTGCTCTGTAGAAGGTGAAATAATTCACTTGAATTTCCCCAGCTTGTTTGCAACTCTATAAAAGACAAAACTGATATGGAAACAGAGTGCTTACAGGCAAGATGAAATAAGAGTGGTGCACTTTTGTAGTCTTTTCCAAATACAATAAATTAGAGGTGTGGTTTGTTGTTTTTTGTTTTGGGGTTTTTTTAAAGGAAAACAGCTCTTGAAAAATTCTGGTCATTCAGAAATTACCCGAATCTTTCACCATTTGAAATCTTTTAGCAACTTAAATGATATAATCTCTTTAGCAGGAACCTTTTCTAAACAATTCCTAAAATAATACTAACTGCTTTTTTTCTTTTTTTTTCTTTTTTTTTTTTTTTAAGTGAACCTACTCAATCTTGAAACAAGCTTAGACTGATATTCTGAACAATCTTTATGTTCTTTCACTGTGTAATGAAGTACTCCCTTGGGCTTACCCAGAACTGGGTGAATGTACATGAAAAATAATATGAGCTGTTACAGTACTCTCAGTTTAACTGGAATAAAGGTTTAACTGGAATAAAGACAAGATTTTTTTTCAGAAGTATTCATCCATTTGGAAACACACAGTTCAGTAAGTAAATGAATACATGGGTCCTCATATAAAATCACCTTCCATAACACCTGTAATTAACCAATTTCCAGTAATTTCCCTACATAACTCTCCATGCTGTTTTCATCTTCTTCCCATAGCCCTGGAAACCATGCCTGTTCCATTTGGTAGCTGGTTCTTACTGGTGTGTAAGCATCTCAGCACTTCACTAGGTCACATTTCTTCTTACTGACAGTTATACACTTTCCAGCACAAACCACAAGAGCAAAGCAGACTTCTGTCTGCTTTGCAACAACTCAACTTTTGGAACAATTTGAAAACCTAGAGGCTTTCAGAGCTTCTTTCACCTTGCCCTTTTTGTTATACCACCACACTCACTGCTTATTCAGAAAGATAAGAGAAGTTGGGGTCTTTCCACAGTTTGGTCTTTTTGTTCCTATATTAACTTGCATGTTTTAGCTTCACACTTTTAGTTATTGAAAATGCTAGCATATTGTGTCTTGGAAAGATCATTCAAAAACCTAAACTTAGAAACACTATGTCACATCTGGTTCCTCAGCTCAAGACAGCCTAATAATTGTGGTATAGAAAATTAACTCCAGATTTCTGAGTATTAATTGTATTTATTAACGTCTGTGCATTGACAGCATTAATCACTATAGTGCAACTGATGGTATCACTTGAATCAAAATGAGTTGTGCTATATGAACCCAAATTGCTCTCTTGCACTTGAGAATGAGAATAAAACCCCTGGCAGGTATCCCTTGCTGATGTTTGCACAAACGGCAAAACAGGCTCTGAAGGGCTAGTACATACAATGTCATGCCACCCTCTATCAGTCCTAAAAGTTAGAGCCATTCTGGGGCAATGCACAGATGGCAAAGGGCCATTACTGGCCAGCACAGAGTAGGACAGCCATCAGGGTGCACCAATATGTTTGAGTGCTGGGACTCCTAAATTAGAGTCACAGCTGACCCTTTTGTGCTTTCCCTTCAACTAAACCAATAGAAACTGAATATATACATGCATAAATATATGTACATGTTTATATTTGTAAACATTTCCTGCCAGGAGCCAGATTTTCCTTTCCCATGTATTAATTTTCTCTCTCTCACACACACATTCCTTAAACCATAATTCATCAATACTTGGAGGAGCCTTAAGTTTTTTTTGCTTGGACATGGCCTACCATTACAGTCCATGCCCAGAGCTTCCATGCCTTTATGAAATGTAAACAGCAACTACACTAAGAGTAATAAATATAGGATATATCCTACAAACTAATGCTGGAAGGCAGAGTTATAATTTTTTTTCAAATCAATTTCATGAAAAAAAAAAAAGTTACATCCTCTTCAGATACCCCTTAATATTTCACATTGGTAAGTTTACTAGACATTTAACGTATGATATAAACCAGCAGACAGATCAATGAAGACACATTTTAGGTAGTCTGGGTGTCTGCCAGCTGTTTTCTTCTCCTCGTAAAGGTGCTGTAGGACCACTGCTCATGATCCACACCGATTCAGCCACGCGCCTCTGGTACCCAGTGACTGGGCTCCCATTGCTCCAGGTCCTTCGGCTAGCATCGCGCGGCTCCTCATAACTCAGCTGGTGACTTCTGCTTGATGGCACCCAACGCTAAACGCAAAGCTGTTTGAACAGCTTCTCTCAGAGCAGGGTGCCTTGCCCGTTGCAGCAGTGCCTTTGAGCTGTCGCGGCACGTGGTGCAGCAAAAAAATCCAAAGGAGGGAATGGAGCCTGCAGCCCACCACAGCCCCATGTAAATGGCGCTGCGGCTTCCCGTCTCGTAGGAAGTGCCCGCTCCGTGACCTGTCGTTTCTGCTGTCTGGACGGCTGTCTCTTTGCTTCCTGCAGCAAAATAAAACAGCACCAAAGGACAGTGTCTCTCTCTTCCTTTTGTTTCACTACTTCTCTTCCACAGGGGCTCTCTGAATTTCTGTGCCCAGCTGGAGTTAATACACCCAGAGTCTCTGCAAAGAAGGCTGGGGAAGTGGAGGAGGCCCAAGGGGGTGGTGTGAGCATTTGCTGTTGATATACACATAAATCAGAACCAGTGTATCACGCCGTTGGATCTCTGAGGCAGGATCAGGGACAAAGGAACCTCAGTTTGAGACACTCCGCTCCTAACTTTTTTGTGTCTGGTCCCCAGACGTGTATGAAGAGCCCTTGGCATAAGTAATAACAAACGCCAAGGATAGAAAGGCACATCTTTCTGCAGCTCCACATAAGCCAAGATGGATGCATTACAGGCAGGCTGTAAGGACTCACGTACATCCATCTACCTAAGCTTCAGAGCTGGCACCTCTTTCCAGAAGAGACTGAGGCAAAGGCAAGGTAGGCAGGGAGGGAGAAGGGGAAGGTAACTGCAGAAGTAGTAAGCACTACTCTCAAGTTATTTTTTTGATGCCACTCTGGTGTAGAAGCAGCTTGGCACTAGCTGGTACGTGACCTAGCAGAATATCACCCTGGCCAAACACCCTGCTGGTGCATCTACATCACAGGCAAGCGTCAAGCTTCTGGATTTCCCCTTTCCAGTACAAGGTGGATATTAAGAGAAACAGGGAAGGAGGCGGGCCAGGGTCTCCTCCAGGCAGTCTTTCTGAGAAAGTCTACCTTCTCGTTCACACACAGAGGTATACCTCAAAGGTGAGCGGGTTTTATAGAGCTTTTTTCCTGCCAATTCACTGTGACTGTAGGCCTGGAGAGCTTCCTGCTGTGAGCCTTTGCTTTTAGCTTTAGATCCCCTGCACATGGGTGTCTGAGACATAGATTGCTAAAGGGAAGAGGGCCAGCTGAGCGTTACACATACACGTGTCTACATTGCTTAAGTGTTACCTCAGTCCAGTTCGGATCACTGCAGTTAGATTTCGCAGCACAGCTGGAGTGACAGGTCACTCAATGGACCAGTCTCAAAAGTTTTTACGGATGCTCTAGAGTTGGCTCCCTTACCTTACACAGACCTCCAGTAGGCTTTGTCCCCTGCAATGACTCCACATGGCCTCTAGCCTCAAGCCATAGCATGCATGTCCTCAGTGTCAGGACACAAAAACACCAGCTGGGTGGGCTGCAAAGCAACCCTGTCATTATTTCAATCCCTTTGAACTGGGAAAAAAAAAACAAACACAAAAAGGATGACCATTATGTCTTAAAGCCAGAGACATAACCCATGGGACCTAAAAAGACTCAGGGCCAACTGCTACAACACGTGAATGTAGCACTCTGCTCTAGAAGCACTGGGATGGAGCTGCGTGGATGGAGGACATTCTGCCATCTTTTGGACTAGGAACCACTTCATTTAGTCTGCAATATAGTCACAGCTAGATAGACCCCAGTCTTGACATTGTGCTGTAGTATGTGGTTATTATTGTGCTCTGATCGTTACTCAATCTAAAAACTGTTGCCCGTAGCATTTACAAATGAGGAAAATGAGGTATAAAATGGGTGATGGCCTTGCTCAGAACCAAGAACAGAACTTTTGAGTTTAGTGCTCAGCTAAGCTGCTGTGCTTATGTTGCCTAAGACCCTGAACAAAGATACAGTCTTTAGGAGGGGAATTGACAGAGGAGAGGGAGGTCTGCTCAAAGAGCGAGTTCTGGTGCTAGATTGTACAAGAAATAACAAATTTTTGTCACATAAAGAGACGGTGGTGAGGTTCAAAGTGTTGACACTGATCAAAGAAGAAGATAGGAGCTTTATGATAATTTTATCGTAGAAATAAAAAA
The DNA here is from genome assembly GCF_035582795.1 of Mycteria americana. Classification (NCBI taxonomy): domain Eukaryota; kingdom Metazoa; phylum Chordata; class Aves; order Ciconiiformes; family Ciconiidae; genus Mycteria; species Mycteria americana. Next base: position 64,509,495 of record NC_134367.1, read on the forward strand.
GTTGAGAAGGTTTTCTGAGGTAAAGACGAGAAGCCTAAATTTGATTCAGTAAGTCTCTGTACTGATTTGCATTCCTAAAAATAACCATCATTTCAGAACATAGATTTGGCCCGCTGGGTGAAGTTATTAGTCAATCCTGTCTGGTATTCAGCCTGGGTAGTAACAAGTAGCACGTGGTGATCAAATGGAATTACAGACAAAACGTGCTGTCCTTACCCAATTAGGCGTTGCTACACATGGAGCGAAGCATTTCTTTCCAGCTCTCACTGCTGATGACTTTATGCCTTCGAGTATCAGGCTGAATTAGCCTTATCTCCTGCAAAGCTATATATAGTATTTTGCTGTTGTAAAACCTGGCATTAAAGGTCTTTTTGTACACATTGACCTTAGGTTGCTTGTGGTGGTTGGAACTACTGGACTTCCCAACACCATGATATTCTAAAAATACCATGGAAAGCCTTGACTGCCCACATGGAAAGCAACAGACCCTCAGAAACTCTTGGAACAAGGTCCACAGTTTGCTTCCAGGTAAGTTATGGTGTCATGATTGCAGCAAGTCAGCTGGGAGCAAAGCTGAGCAAATAGAGCTGGTGGCAGATTTATTGATCAGATGAGAAGAATGAGTATGTGCCAGACCTCCTACACATCTGTACTGACAGATCCTGACATCTCCATTGTGTGTGGTCAAGAGAGCCATTGCCCAGGGTCATGGATGAGAGCAAACTGAAGCATATCAGCTAAGAAGCAGCAAAAAGTAGCCAGCAGTTCCCTTTTCTTTCTTGTGCTAACTAGATTTCTATCAGAGCAGAAAAGCTGGACTCATGCATGCACTCCTGAACCTGGATTTGTCCTAAGGGAACAACCAATGGCAACTGTTCTTCAATACTTTTTTCCTGACAACAAAAACTGCCTGGAAATGATGTGAAGAAGCAGCCTGCAGGCAGAAATGGATGGCATTAACTAAGAGGAAACACCACCTTAGTTTGTTCCTTGGACACGATGCATCTCTTTAAGATTGCAAATATTTTTAATGCTTAGCAGTAGATGCCAGGTGATCATGTTCCCAAGTGGCAGGTAGGGAAGGGCAATCCATGCAGCATCACAGCTGACATGTCTTTGGAAATGTGCATCTCCAAAACAAATGGAACAGCCAGGAAAGAGGAAAGTAATCAGATAAAAGACCCCCCCGCTTTTTTTTTTTCCAGTTTATCACCAGAAATGCTGAATGAGGAAGCTCTAAGAAATATTCATGTCATCAGTATGGCTTTGGGTGAGGAAGAAAAGGAGTACACAACCAAGAAAATGTTATCTATCATGCTCATTTAGCAAGTGGTTTTTAGCATTTGTTTTCCAATTCTGCTAAGGACTTGTGCCATGTCTGCCTGTTTCTATTGTCAGTGCTGCAGACCTTCCTAGACTGGAATTGCCTTGAAGTCACTTTCAACTTGCAGACTAGGAACAGTGACAAAAGTACATAAATTTTCTCAGCGTGTCGCTTTCCCCGGCAGCCCTCTGGCCTGGTCCAGAAACTATCAGTATTTATCACCATCTGACTGAAGAGTTGTACTGCTCCCGGAGGAGCTCTTTACAGATTTTGCAACAGAGCTGTCACTCCCTCAGTATCAGTAGGTCCAAAGTGAGCAGCTGGTATCTCCTGGCAGTGGTTCCAGGAGGCCTCCATGATCATGTTTTTCCAGAAAAAGAAGGTCTTGCTACTGTGGTTAACTGGGGAGACCTGTTCCTGAAGCTCCTTTCAAGGATGTTTGTTGTTTTGGTTTTTTTTTAACTTCTCTTTGCTTTAGTATCATCTTTGGCACCAGGGCTAAACCTGATCGTTGTCAACTAAAGGTGTCCATGTAGTTTGATGCCTAAACATGTAGATAGGCAGTGACCGGGAGTCTCCAAAGCACATCACCCTGCAGCTCACAAATCAGTGGGAGTTAGGCACTGCCAGGTGTGCAAAGTTTAGATTTTTAACTTCTATCTAACCTCTGGTTTGGGGCACTTAAATACAGTCCCATAAGCCTCAAAGGCTCCAGCCTGCTACCACCTGTAGGAGTGAGCAGCAAAGTCCCCCCGGAACTGAGAGAGATGCTCAGAAACAGCAACGTAATGACACACCTGAGGAGGGAAGCAATTTGTTCTTGCAGGTTCCCTTCCCTTGGCCTTCACACAGCTCAGTCCCGGGATGTCTCATGGCCAAACCACTACAAATTAGCAGCCATCATGCTAAGTATGGTGACATTTTAAGCTTTTCACAGTTTTTGTCCCTTGCCATTTTTTTTTCCAACCCACACAAGTATTTCTCTGCTTTCAAAGGCACCCAAATGCATCTAAAAGTCTGTCCGTGGTTGCCAGTGAAGGATTTATCTTTTTTTTAAATTTCTACATTTTCACTTAAATGAAAATCGTACTTTCAGCTACAGCTTTGTAGTGGATTTTAGGATAACTTGGGAATTTTAAGCAACGGTATGTGTGATTAGTAGTTATGGTCCACCTTGACTAGTCTGAGGAAGGACAGCTCTTCCAGCCACAGGAGTTTTCACTGTTGTATGTTGTTGGACTTTTATGGCTATCTCAAGGTGTACCCAAATGCTAGCGGGGACATCCAGAGCTGCCTCGAGCCCTGCTAGATCCCTAACTATTGAACTGACCCATCATGGCCAAAGGAAACAATACTCATTGGCACTCTTCAGGCTGCTCTGATATGCATTAGGAATTACCCACCACAAATTGGTCTGTAACATGTGAAAACAGTTATGGTTTTATTCTTTTCTCTCTTGTTAAACTGTGCCAAATATTGCAGCTCAGGCCTGTAAGTGAACTGGGGATTTCATGCAGGGATACCTTGAATTTCTCTGCCATGCATTTGTAATGATTTCTTTTTTGTTCATCCAGGACATCCCACTGCTGTCATGTCAGCTGTTAACAGTATCATTCTTTCTCCATGAGCCATATGGCATACTCCAGGAGCCACAGAGGATATATCTGCACTGATTACTGTGCTCATGTGTCACAAGTTATCTCCCCTGCCTCCACAGAAACAGCGCAGCATCCTTGAGAAAGTGCTTTTAAACATAGCCATAGGCCAAATTCATTCTTGAGGTAACCACTAAACTAAAAAGTTAGTCCAGGCATACGTTTGGCCTTATTTGTCGGCAGTTCTTTCAAAACCTCTCTCTCCTTCTGTCTGGTGGAGGCTGGTGGCAACATGCCATCAGCAGCTGACTAGCGTGACACTTTGTCCAGAAACGGGGCGAGTGAAGTTATCAGGTCACCATTCAGTCACCATCTTCCCTGGCTGGGTTGCCATGGAGTTGTGGCATATGCTACACAAAATAACAACGTTATTTTAGGAGAACTATGCAATGAACTTCTGTCCTTAGTCCACCAGGCTCCCTACATGCTGATTGTAGGGATGCTAACTGGAGCTTGCAGGGTTGCCATTGATGGAAAACTCGAAAGTTCGTGTTCTACCAAACGATATGATACACCTCTATGGCACAGGCACAAGACATAGTTATGCATGACCAATATTAGCTGAATGCTCTTAGGCTGTATCTGTGGAAAATTAGCATTTCCCCCTGATGTGCTTGACTGGCTTTGTGTCGTTCCTCTGGCGAGAAGGACAGAATTACAAAAGCTTTTTTTTTTCTTTTTTTCCATGTGCCATAGCCAACAATGTTGTACATTATTAGCCTGTAGCACAATTTCTAAAATTGGAATTTCCATTGCTTGTAAGGCAGACTAAATGTTTTCTTTTTGGAAAGGCTCTATCTGTTTCTCTCTCTGACGCCTTTCTCCCATACCTCTCCAAAACATATGTTTTTAATCTTTTTCATTTATATGTAAGAAATCACTGCTTGCAGACGTTTTCTCTTTGCAGTTTATCTCCCACTGACCTCCTAAAAAAAAAAAAAGAAAGAGATAAGGAAGAGAAGCTAGAGATGGATTTATTGGTATGACAGAAGAGAGAGAAGGAAAAAAAAAAGAATAAATAAATTCCTCAGTTCAAGCGTGAGCCTGCCAGACTGCAAATCAAAGATCTGCTGAAATCCGGAAATGTTCACATCATTTTTCCTTTTCCTTTTTTGTGCTTCGAGGTGCCGTCTGGGAGCCACAGTGCCAAATCAGTGTGAGGGAAGTGGCTGTTCCCAGTATCTTCAGTTGGCACCGGAAGCACCAGTTCTAGGAAGTCTCCCAGGGAAGCTGCTTTTTATACCTCCGCTCTAATTTTAGAGACAAGAGGTTTGGATAACGTGAGCATGCATCCACCTTGCAGGAGGCTTCTGCAAACTGAACCTGACTGGAGCCTTTCAGGGGTCATGTGTGTCTCCCAGAAGCTCTGGATTTCAAATGAAGGTCTTTAAAAGCATGGATCACTCCTGATTTCCCCATTTAAGGTGGCTGTGACAGAATCAAGCTCCAAGTCGCCAACTATGGGAAAGAGTTTTTAGAAATTAATAGTGCCTGTGAGCGTGAACAAAAAAGGAGGACAAGGACATCTCAGTTTCTTAGACTCGGTCTAGGAGCCGAGAGTCACATTATTCAGTGATTTGATCGCTCCAAACGTTACTTACTAACTACAACCCACAAAAAGGGCTGCATTTTATGAATCAGTATCCACACCTGTGATTGCTAAGGATTTTGTTAGCTTGGTCTGCCCATGTAGCTCCCCTGTAGCCGGAGATCTTTGTCATGAGCCTGGCTGGCCTCCTAGCACCACCTACTTCCATCTGAACTGGATGCCATGAGATCCCACCCAGAGGAGTCAAGCCTCCCCGGGAACAATGAGTAATTTTTGGGAGACGCCACTGGAAGGCTGCTGCCGTGGCGCGGGAAGGCCGATAACATCTCCCGAGCCACAGCGGCCCTTTGTGTCGGCAGACACAAGTGGGATGTTCCTTCTTAAGCTTTCCAGAGTCGGAGGAAGTGGGCCTTGAAACACAATGCTCATTGAAATCGGCTTTCATCTGGGGGATCTTGCAGCGTAAGTGCCGCTCGGTGATGTGCTTTCCATCTGCAGCCGAGGTCTCCTGATGCATTTCCTCTGTTTGTTCCAGAGGGATGGATAGCAGCACCTTAAAGCAGGCACACATTGTACTGGCTGGTGGGCATTATTCTGGACTGCGGAAAACAGTAGTCCTGAGCAATAACAGTATCCTCAGGAGCCTCTGGTGGAAGTGGATGACATGTCGAATTACCTCCTCCTTCTTCCCTCTCCATATGAATAGCACGCTCGTTATAGAAGGGTTTAAAAGCATTTTGCATCTAGCCATGGTGATGTTATGTGCTCTGCTGTTCAGAGTTTCTCTCAGCAAGGAAAGGCCACATACATACACTTATGACACTAACCAGTTTAAGTTCTGGAGAGCAATGCTGTAAATGGGGGCAAACTACAACTGCTAGGAGACTGCTGTGTGTTACACACCGTTGTTTCACCGTGCTTGACAGAGATTGGATTATACAAGAAACAGAGTTGAGAAGGATGTTGTCACTAAGAGAGAGTCACTTCAGCCATGAACTAAGACACTGCGACAGCAACTCAACCCAACAGGGCTTTTCCTGTCATATGGCTACAGACTGGTCTTCTGCTTCAGGCTGTGGCTTTGCAGGACTTGTGGTTGTTCATGGAGTCTTGTAATTAACCACAGGGGAGACCTAAGCCAAGGCTGGTTGAAGTACAAATGAGTACCGTATGAATCTGCCATGTGGCCAAGTGTGTAATTGAATATGGGAGTATAAGGACAAAATGTAGCCATTTCTAAAGAGCAAATGTTCTCATCAAATCCTGTGGAATAAATCCCCTTTTCTGCTATAGGGTACTGTGGAAAGAGATAGACACGTGCTCTACTTATTTGGCATCTCCCTACCAGAAGCATTTCAGGAGGCTCAAACTGCAGTGAGATGAGATTGGTAAGAAGGAACTGAAGCAACTTGTCTTTCACAAACTAATTACTGAGCATTAGGCCTGAGCCCAGCTCATGGATCACAAGCAGGTTTTGGTAGCTGGGGGTAGCTCCCCTACTTAATCACCTTGAGAGGTTTATAGAGGGAGGAAAATGCCAGACCAAAAATTCACTGAGTGTATGCAGGGATGGATGGTGTGTTGTGTAGTAGGAGGAAATTGTCACAAAAAATAGCATCATCCCCTCACAATCCACTTTGGTAACAAAATCTATTTTTAAATTTTCATATCTAGAAATACTGCTGGCAGATCCCCTCTGTGCCGTCTATTCAGGCACTCTAAAAAAAGATCCTTACTTCCATCTGCCGCCAATGAGTAAGTGCCATCCAGTCTGAAAGGGAGAAGAATGTCTTTTTTTGCTCTTGATCACTTGTCTGTCTGGATCCAGACACCATGAGGCTTCCTGGGTGGGCTCAGAGCAGTGGAATGAGGCTGAGCTGGGCCAGGGGACACAGCAGGCAGGGCAGGCAGGCAGGCAGGAGGGCAGGCTGCCTGCCCCACGATACTGCTGGAGGAGAGCCGCTGGAATCACAACTTAGGGCAAAGGCAGACTGAAAGGAAAATCACACCGAAGAATATAACAAGAAAAGAAACTGAGAAAGGGGGAAATTAAATGTTTTAGAAAGATGGGTAATTTTTTGTTTTCCTCACTAAGACAGGTCAGGGTATGCTAAACAAAGGGCAGCAGGATACACATTAGAGAAATCAGGAGGCTATCAATTTATTAAAATGTTAGTTTACTGTAGCAAGGGGAGAGCAACTCAGCCCAGTGACCAGAGGAAATTTTTGGTCAAATGCTAGGAAAAAATATGGCTTGCGAGAATTTTGATAATAATACTGAGGATTACAATGGTGCCCAAAGACTTCAGTCAAGTTAGCCCTTTGCTGTGTGTAATGCTGTATAAGCATATAGTGCCCGTTCAAGAACATTGCATAAAAAACTACCCTAAGAGCAGCTTTAAAGCTTCCGCAGAACAGTAATCTTAAATAGCTGAGCATCTGATGAACAAACAAGCACGATGGCCACTACCAGGCAGACATATGTATATGGTCATCTGTACTGTGACGTCTATTCAACACGTTGTTTTTTCCATGGCTGACATTTGGGTACCATCAGGAACCTTAATGCCTCACACAGAGAGGTTCAGGGTGAACTGATAGACCTGAACTGGGACAGGATGAATCTTCCTCTTGATGAGTTGACTGAAGAGGGATCCCGGTTTAGGCTGAGGCTATTCCCATAACTTTTAGACAATTAAAGCTAGGTGAAATAAATTCTGGCCTCAGCATCTTTCACCTGAACGGCACTCATACTAGAAATGGCATTACTGTTGTGATGAATAGAATATAATAGAAAACAAACCTTTAATTTTGCCGAGCTTCTGAGATTAAGACATCATTTTAGAAGTTAGGTGCTGCTGAAGTATATTGTTCCCATGCTGCAGAAATCAAGGGAGCTGACTAGTAAAGAGTATCATACAGTAAAGAGTGTCTTAGTATGACTGTGTCTTTTCAAAGTAGTGCGTAGCTTTAATATAAGCACTGTTTAGAAAGCAGCCATGTCACTTCCAAACATGCTTAACCCTTTTCTGGGGCTTCTCAGATTCTCTGTGCTGAAAGAAAGCTCTCTGTATTGGAAGGCTGAAGATGTCAGAGATACTTAATATAATAATTCTTTTCATTCTCAAGTCTGTATAGAGACTCGCTGTATTTTTCATTATTCTCAATGCATCTCTGAAGAGACATCTGCCTAAATCCCAAATCCATTCTTCTAGAAGAAGTGAGTGCCTAAAAGATTTACACCGGTACAAGAGTGTACCTGAAACAGAGGGAGGGACAGCAGAGTAAGGTGAGATGTCCTGGCAGTGATTTAAAGGGAGATGATGGAGGAATATAACCTCTTAAGTCAGTTGTTGCATTGTTATTTATGCAGTTCCAGCTTTAGCCATCCTCCCACAAGCTTGCCAGGAATCAAACAGCTGCTTCTACTTGCTTTCACTTAATGTGATATTTTAAAGCATGGTGGAAATTAAATCATACAGTCATCACGAATGAGACCAGTTTATTAACCAAAAATCTGAAGTGTCAAACAGAATAGTAAAAGAGTAAACATGATATCATGGCCTCTGGTACCACTGGTATTCTTTCTTTATTTCCATAGAGAACTGCCTACAGCTTCAGTCAAACGCTACCTTAAGAAAAGTCCCATCAGACAGGGACTATCATCCCTTGGTCTCTCCTTTCCCTTAGCTGATATCAGTCTGAATCACTTCATGTGAAATTCAGTGACTAAGTACCACATTTCATCGACATGGATCTCAACTGCTTATCACAGTGCTGCATCTTTAGTAATTGGCCACAGCATCCGAGACTGTCAGGTAGTAGAAGATCTGTAAAGCACTGCCGTGGGACAGAGCAGTCACAGCATCTCTTGGTTACTCTGGGTTGGGCAGGCGGTGAGTAAGCAGCGTAATACCAAATGTGGGTGTCACTAGATAAATATGTCAGCATGACTACAGTCTAAATACTATAAACTTAAAGCAGCTTAAGTCCCTAACTGCCCCCACAGACACACAAATTGGACATTAAAATCTGAAAAACCTTAGCTTTGCTGTTGGTTAAGCCTGGAGGCGCTTAAGTTCTTCATGATCCTTGCATTCCTCTTTGGGGCATGAGCCGAAAAACCCAGGCGTTGTTGCGGAGCACAGCGGCACCTGGCCGAGCTCCCAGGAAGGGGTAGAGACCAAGGCAGCGTACGGAGCAAAGCTTGCTCTCCTCTGCAGTATTTCCAGCCAGTTAACTTAACTCTGTGGCTTTGCTGTCCCCCCTGCCTTTTCCTCCCTGGTTGCTGCACTGGAAGAAAGTGAGGGAAGGAACTTTAACCGGCATTTCAGTGTCCTCCCCCTTTCTGTCCTTCCACCTTCACCTCCACTCAGTGCTCCCCGTATCTTTGGAAAGAGCTGGTTTTCCCACCTGATTCAACAAGAATTGCAAACATCTCCCCACTGATCTCCTCCCAGCTGCCTACAGTGTTTCTGGTTGTCTTTTTGCCTCCGTGCATTCAGCGCATATTGGTTTAACAAAACTGATGGTGTGCAATTAAACCTACAATTTTTGTTACTCTCCAGGAGACTGGTTTTGTGCTTCATTATGTTCCCCTCATCCCTATCCCTGAGTCAGTAAAGGCTGAAGCTTTTCAACACAGTATGCTTTTGTTAAGGAGCTCATCCTCAAATTGACGACGTCCCATCTAGCATTAATTTAGCATCTAACTCATCGATAAAACCTGACTGTTACAAAAAAGGCCGGAGGGGGAATCAACACGGAAAGCACGAAGAATAAAAATTCCTTCTTAAACTGGGATAGCTGGGAACAAGCCCACAGAGTCAATAAGAAACAGAAGGCCAGATCCCAGGTTCACTGCCGAATAGCAGTGGATCTCCCCCCAAAAGGGCCTTCTAGGCTGACCCTGTGGCCTTGAGCCCCGTGTCCCTCGGGAGCCGCGGCGCAGGAACGGAACGGCCCCTGCGGCGCTCTGCCCGCGTGCCTGCTCCCTCCCCGCCGGCCCGTGACGCATGCACCCGGGGGCAGCAGGCGAGCGGGTGAAATTGTGAGAGTCTGAAGAGGCCTCGGGAGCTTTGCCTTACGTACAAAAGAAGGACCGAAAAAAATAGAGGCAGGGGTTTGGAGTCTCTAATCAGCAGTGATTGCTTCCTGTGCAGAAGTCAGCTGTTTCCATACAATAGCCAAGCTGTTCACTCTCTAGGCGCCATCCCAAGGTCATCGCTTTTCTATTGTTGTTCCCCACCCCCATGGAAAATTCCTGTGCTCTTTTATGTATATAAGAGTGGGGGTTTTTTTAAACTTGGAAAACTCACGCCTGCCTCTCGTGGTTGTGGAAGGGTTCGGCACTAGGTACTGACCTGAACTTGGCTTTTCGGGGCTTTTCCTTCGCTGTCAGTGCCTGATGTGCCTCTTATCTCAACTTTTTAAGGTTTTTAAGCAAAATGCTTATCTGCACTGTGTTATGTGGAGGATGTAAGCCAAACTCAAATCTGACATATTTTTTCCTACTTGCTTTTCTAGGAATGCATGTGTCATTGCCCTCTGAGACAGTGAGAAATGAGGCCATGTCAGTTCCTAGATATTGTTCCCTTATAAAATATTTATTTACTTACACACATACAAACCTTGCTCTTTTAAACCTGCCCAGTGGAAACTCTGTGAAAGGTAGTGTTTTATTCTAAGAAGCCATTGAGCCACCATTGCATTGGTTTATTTTGAGACCTGCTGAGCAAAATTCTAAAACCTTCAGCATTCAGAAGTCCTGTAGAAAAATATTCATTCTGGGCAGCTTCTCTGGTTTCTCAGAATTCTTCCAAATCCCTTTCACTGGGCTAGAGCTGATCCTGGGCAATGCTAAGCAACTTCTTAAAAACCACTGCTTGTTACCTGTTTTTGCTGACATCAGTTGGACAAGAAGATTTAGCTCTGTGCAGGTTTGATGCCACCTATAGCCCAGTCTACAGGTTTCAGAATCTTTGACTAATTCACTGTGAATTTTTCTGGGCAGATGTAGTTTACCAAGCAGAACCGGAAAAAAATTGTGGATTTCAGAAAGGGCCTATTCGCCGGCACCCCATGCTGCTCAGGAATGCAAGACGGGAACAGTTTATTACCATACCAACACTAGGATCGCCACATGAGATATTGGCCTCTCAGGATGTTCAGTGGTGATTGTGGTCTCACAACGTCGTCTCTGGTGTCACTTACTGCTAATGAAACAATTGTCCTCCTCAGCCTGTGGCTTACACAAAATTTAGGACAACTCAGTGCTTTAATGTGCAGCCATTGAAGGAGGCCAAGTCAGATGAAAACCGTGTATTTAGTTATGAAAAATGTTTTTTCCTGACCTATCCTTTTTTTTTCCCAACTGAACACGTTTTGATGGTCCCTACTGTTGCTGAAGCAAGCAAGGCTGAGCCACAGCAGTGCCCCCACCATGTCTGGGTTTGGGGGGTGGGGGCACTTGCACGGACTCCTTTGAACCTGTAAGTTATCGCTGCTTGTAACTCACCCTTTAATTTCTCTCTGGGTGATTTTTTGCAGTTTGTGCTTCTGAAGTTCCCTCAGGGGCACAGAAATCTGCTGCTCACTGCCAGCCAAGTTCATTAATATCTGTGCCTCTCAGAGTCCTCTTCAAGAAGGTATGGCCAGACAAGCTTCACAGTTCTGCTGGGAACAATCGCTGTTAAAACACTTTTGTTTGAAGGCTTCTTCCCAGTTCTATGGACTCTGATTATTTCTTTTCCAGTACATTATTCCACTGTAATAGTTTCTTTGGGGCTATTTCTAGCTGCTGAATAGATTATCATTCTACCATTAGACAAGACACCACAAAACCCCTCTCTGATGACTGTGTCATTTTGAAAATCCTGAGCGAGTTACTGTTTAATGTGAAACCTGTGTAGTATAAATAGGACACAAAGTAAATTATATGCTTTTTAGCCTCTGTGAATAGATTTTTGTACTATTTGGGGTTATTTAAAAAAATAAAATGTTTTGGTTGTAAACCATTGCTTTGTCATGTTAGCACAGTTTCAAAGTGGCAGGTAGAAACTTAAGCACAAAAGGCTGTAGAGATGCTTTACATACGGCATCTGTATACTGCCCTTTTACGCTTTCCCTGTATTATGTCAAGTGCCAATAGGATTGTACCATTATGTTGAAACACTGGCATTTTGTTCTACTACATACAGCTTTTACTGCAAGGCCCTTTTTCAGATTTATCCCAAAAATTCAACTACAAAAGCCTTTTCCTTCTCAAGGATGATTTTTCATGACTAATATTTACTGCCACAGCAAGATATCCAAGCACTTTCTGCTAAGTACCATATTCTTTGTCACTAATGAGTATCTGCACTAGTACACTTTACTTGTTGCTGTAGGTCCTCGGTTGCCCACAATAAGGCTTAATATAGATTTCTCTACAGCCCCTACAGTAAAGGCTCAGAGCACTGTAGTTCTTAATAACACAGTCCTAGGGTTTCAGATGACAATGTCACAGCACTGCATCTGGCATTGATTCTTAAAGAAAAAAGTGAATGTACATATTTCAGTACTTCAGTGCAAAAGCATAGCCAAATAACATTTTAGAATTGTGAGGGAAAATTCGCAATACTATAAGAAATGCTACTGGGAATTATTTGTTTCATTTCACACATAAATAAAATTTAAAAGAAAAAGAAGACACTGCTGCTGATTTGCACGATACCACTCTGACTAGGCTCTTAGACTGGACACTTTGCTGTATCACCCAGGTGTCACTCAGCAGACTGCCATGCAGACTGAGCTTCACTTCTCTTAATGTCCTTTCCATCCCTCTCTCCTCTTCCTCTCCCTGCCAGAAAATGGTATGAGATTTACTGTTTGAAAACAAACCAGAGAAAACCAACTAGAGCAGAACAACCTTTGCTTCTCAGGACAATTGCAAATTCATTCCCAAGAAACACAGTCAATATCACCTCCACCCTTTACTGCAATGGTTTTGGTATTGTTTTCTTTTAATATTATTTATTTATGTTCATTTGTTTCAGGGCAATGGGTCATTTAAAGCTAATAATATGTAATACTGCAGCCCCCAAATTTTATGATCATGCAGGAGCTTTGTGCTGTTCACTGAAATGTATAAAGTACTCAACGAAAGGGGATGAAATGGCAATAGTCTGGGATGAAGTAGAAGATTAACTTGGGGTTTTATTTTATTTAAAGATGAGGTTTGCCCTCATATGTTATTATATGCTATAATAATGTTTCTGAAAAGGATGGACAGATTGACTTTCTCACCTTTGCTGTGAGATATTTCCCAGGTGGGTTAATAGCTAATAATTCTAATAATTTTTTTGTGTTTGTCTTCACTTCCTAGGTCTCATTTATACCTTTGAAGAAGATTATTCCTTCCTGCCACGATTCAATACCTAGTTTATTAAAATCTTGCCAATTACTTAGATCATCTTTACCCTCAAAATTGCTGTTGTAGGGTGAAGCCCCTTGGACTATGACACGACTTTTTAAAATCCCGCAAGTAGTTAATGATATTCCCGGAGAGCTGGGGTAATAACAAGAACACTCTTAGTTGTAATAAAAATGTAAGAAGATTTTTAGAAGAGTATAAATCAGTCTTTAACTACAGTCTGTTTTGAATTATCAAAGGCAATAGGGAGAGGGAGAAGGGGAGCAGAAATGAGATAACTCACGTGAAGCAATAACACAGGAAATATAAACCATATGTAAGCTAGGCTATGAAAATACACCAAGATATTCACCTTCAAAAGACTTGTAAGCACATTTCCATGGAGAGCAGAAATAACTGTAAGCAGCAGTTGGTCACTTGGGGCCCAGCACACGTGGCCGGCTGAGATCAAGGCAGGGCACTACACCCACACCACTGGGGTAAGGTGGGACCTGGTCACGGGTGACTGAGGGTGACAGTAGCAGGAGTGCCTGGCAGGTAACGTCTGGGCAGGTTACCCACACCTAGGTGTAGGCACAGCACAGCATGGTATGTTTTCCACGTGTGTGGTACTCAGCAGCTCTGACGGAGGCAGGTGCTCTGCGGTGGGCAGGGGTTTCCCGGGCAGCATCCGCCACTGCACGGGAGCTGCGCACAGATGTTTCCCCCGTTGCAAGAGGGGGTGAGACCTCACCTTGCGGCAGGAAGCTGCACAGGACAAGTCTGTGCAAACACACAGTTCCTGCGGAGCAGCTGGCACCAGGTAATTGCGTAGAAAAACTTCATACACGTTTTAGCATTTAGCATGTGGAGGTACTGAGCAATGGCTGGGCTTCTTGGTGCTGTTAACTAAAGGCCATTATTTTTCAGTTTGTGGCAGCTGGGTAGTCTTTAAGAAAGGAAAATAGAGCTAAGCTTACTGGTGACATGAGCTTGTGCAGCAATTTCTATGCTCCTGCTCTATTTGTCTGACATTCAAAAAATAGCTATAGCGTAAAGGAGTATTCTGGGTGCCACTCCTTGCCCTCTGCTATCTAGGAACCCCACTGCATGGATGAGTTCCTGTTGCCACTTAATACAAATCATGTTTTTTCTTCCTTGGCCTGTGACTCTCACACAAAAGAAGCTTCTTTTATCACTACCTAAAAATAAAGAACACTAACAAAATGCTCTGATCAAAGTGATTCATTCATCAGCAGAACGATTTTTCCATGTTGCTACTTTGTATGTGAGAACTATTACACACGGAGAGAGACTGTGAATAGACCTAGTGTTTACATAGTACCAAAGTATAAGGTTGTTCCTTGTCACCAAAACAGCACTGAACCCTCATGATACACTAACATGTGCGTGATAGCCGATGACACATCACTGCTGCCTACATTAGCACAGCAAAGATGCTTTGTTCTCTGATGTCATGAGTTTCAAATCCCAGCTGGGGATTTACTGACTAAGCCACAGTGAGCTGCTGTGAGCTCCCTCCCAAAAGGAGACGAGGAATAAAATAGAAAGGCTTTCTCCTTTCCGTTTCACTTCAGAAGTACTGCTAAGCGCTGGGAGTTATTTCCCTGTTGGTACCAACATATTACTACAGTTCTTGCTGACAAGAGCTACATACACCCATCAGTGGAGAAAAGGCTCATTAGCCACCCCAGGACAAGGCATAATAGCGATTCCTCTGAATTCAGATATATAAATCACAGACGAAATCCTCATTCAAATAGAATTAGAAACTGCAACTCCATCCTACCATGGGCTGGAACTGGTAATTGCTCAGCATTTCTCTATAGCAGGCACTTGTTCCCCTGTACAAATGCAGACTGAGGAATTCCAGTTTTACCTCTTAAATTCTTCTCTTGTGTTTCTGCAAGTTCTTTTAGTCTTTTAGTAATGGCACAACATATATTGCGTATGGAAGATGTTACAACATACTAGCCTCATATAGACAATGACACAGAAAACTATTTCTTCTGCCTTCTTCACCGTGAGACATGGGTAGTGCAAGTGTATCACCAGAGCCGAGGCTAGTGAACTTCTGCAGGAGGTTCTTCATGTTAAGAACTAAAACAGAAGAGGACAGAGGCCTGGACTCCTGCTGTTACTGTTGGTTGTGACCTTCTTGAGTGATGATCCCAAAGCACTACACAATGGTTGAAGAATTAGCCTCACAGCATTCCTAGGAAGCAGGGATTATTACTTCATTGTTAAAGAAGTGGAAACTCGATCACAGAAAAGTTGTGACTTGTACATGGTCAAACAGGAAGGAGTCAGGAAGAGGAAAAAAAGGTCTAACCAGTCACTTAAATTCTTCATCTTTTCCTCCTAGTTATTCACTGCATGATCTTGGGTACTTCCAATATACCAACGCATCACAGAGAAGTGCTTTGAAGCTTCATTCGTATATGGACAGCACGTGGAGGTACTTGGATGGAAAGGATAACTAACAACTTCTCATTGCTGTTGTCAAGAAGCATGGGCTGAAGACAAGTGGCACCTGAGTCAGGCAGCGTTTGCAGAAGCCTGTGTCCCAGAGGGGTGGCAGGAGAGCGAGCACCAGCCTGGCTTTTCCTCCCGCAGCAGCAATCCACTGCCAGAATTGCTTCACAAAAACAGTGTAAAGAAGGGAAAAGTGGGTGCTGGGGGAAGAAAACAGACTTGCAGCAATCCCAGAGCGTGAAAGCATTCAAAATCATATGACTCCTGTGTGCTGTCACATCTCTTCCCCCAGAGTGAGGGCCAGGTGGGAGTCAAAAGGATAAATCTCCATTCGGGCCCCCAGGAATGGACAGGTCTGAAAAAAACCTAAAACTGAGGGAGGATATGAAACAAGATCAGGCACTGAAATGGAGAGGAATCAGCAAGGAAGACTGACAAATCTGGGTGAAGATAAAGACCCAAGGACAGTGTGAGAGAACTAAGGAAAAATAATGAGTAAGAATAAAAAAAGAATTATAATTGGTCTAGTGAGTTGCAAGTGTCCACAAAGGTCAGTCAGAAAAAGTGAAAAGTAAGATTGAAAAGTGTTTTCTCATCCTTACTCTAGAAAAAGCAATGAGAACTTATTTCTTCAGGTTGCGGGGAGAAAGAAGTCTTTTGCTGTTGCAGAGATTGCAGCACATCAGATGAGGGGTTTATGAAAGTTCAAACACACCCAAAATCTGTCAGCTTCCTAGCTACCCATTTTGGAGCTAAGTGCACACCAGGCTCGATGTACAAGCAGGGGTGTTGCAGGAAAAGTAACTAATGGTTGTGTTTAAAATAGCACTGATCCTTCCTATCTTACTGGCATTGACTACAGGGACAGGCACACCCACTCGGGCCTGCTTTGTGCTTCAAATATTTTACTGGTCTGACTATTTTGATTAGAGGTGTGATTTCATTTTAACTGGAATTACTGTGGCAGTAAAAGCCCTCAGGTAGAGGCCACTGTACGGCCGTATAAATATTACCATATTCATGGTCACGCAACATCCCTTTCAATTTCCATATGGAATTAGGCAAAGCACTATAGAATAATATTGTATTTCTAAACTATGCCAGTGCAGAGCCTGCTATATTATTTTAAGTACACCAGGCAGTAGATAGATTTTCTGGATTTATCAGCTTACCCGGGTGGAAATCGCTGTCTCACCTTCACTAAAGCTAGGCTGTCTCACAGTAGCTGAGGGTATAAACTGTGTCTGGCCAGACTGTTCGATCAATGTCCAAAGCTGGGCTTAACCTTGCTCGTTAAGTCGATTCAAACCTGAACGTTTCATTTGGCTGTCCTCTCCCTCTGGGGACTGTGGATCATCTCTAGATTACCCCTTTGGCAAAATAAGTCAAAACTAATGATGCAATTGCAGTGAATTTCATTAAGTTACACCACCAATTAATAAACGTAGACCAGCCTTTATTAATGTCATCGTTGCCGTCTCAAAATAGGCCTTTGTAAGACCTGTTGAGCATTGCACAAACCTTGCACGGCTCCTGGCAGACATGCTCCGGGCTGAGGTGCTCCTGGGCAGACATCAGAGCTGCAGGGGGAGCACAGCAGCGCCGGATCTTCGGCTCTTCATGGTGGGAGCAAAATGTTGGCAGCTTAAGGACAGAGGCCCAGGCCGTGCAGCTGCTGCCGCAGAAGGGGAAGGCGAGGAGAGGTGCAGCACTGCAGCAGGGGGCTGCGGGGAGAGACTTGGTGCTGCTGCCGGTGCTGGGGCTGGTGTGGGGGGCGGTGGTGGTCGCTCCTCTAGGACACCCTGGCCCTTCTGAGTTTCCTTTCCCTTCATTCCCCAAAAAGTAACCTCAGGTGCCAAACACCCTCAGCCTCACTTTCCAGATGTCCTGTGCGGCAGAGCTGGGGCCGTTTGCTGGCTCCCGGCTCTCCCCAGCTGAGGAGCAGCACTGGTGGCAGCTGGCCAGCAGGGCAGGCACCATGGCACGCTCAGCGGCAGCCCCAAAATGTATAAAGCCAGTTCCAGGAAGATATGGGAGGAGGCTGGTACTTGAGAAGGAGGCTACCCTAGAGCAAAGGAATCGAGTCCCTTCCTCACTGCCACCTGCTTGCAGCAAGAAAGAGTATGATCATGCTTGAGGTGTAGTGGGAGTGGGCATCAGAGGATCTCTTCTGGTTTATTATTTTATAAGCCACTGTGTGTGGGCTATGCATCTGGCCTTATCCTGACTTGCAGTAGTTCAGGTGGGGGGATCTGAACTGCACTGTCCCGTGTGCCATCGGCCCGTGGCATGACACACGGTGGGAAAAGGTAGTTCTCCTTCCCTCTGCTCTCCACAGTTGTAAGCATATCTCCAGGTGAAGGGAATATTTGAATGAGCTTGGTTACTAAACTCAGCAGTAAGCCTGTGCTTACACATTGAAGTCAGCTATGTCATCCTGGTCTGAAAATAGAAGAGGAAGAATCAGTCCCAACTTGAACCTGATCCTGAAAAATGTATTCATGTCCGTCTCTGCTCCACGAATTATCCTGCAAGCTCAGCAGAATGAATTGCCCGTTGCATTTATGGACAGCCAACAACAGCTCTCCTAACTCCTGCCACTACAGGCCTTTTGGGTGTTTTCCTCTTCAGAACTTCCACCTGCAACAGAGGCATCACACTGGGAGCAGGGATTCAGCGACAGCCAACATTTGATCCTGTGCGTAGTCCTGTCCTGCCCCGAGCATGAGCGGACAAGGCTTTCATTAAGGAGCCGCAAGCCAAGCTGCACTCCCGCTCTGCAGAAGTCGCGTGGGGAGGACATTTGGAGGGGAGGGACGGGGACTGATGCAGAGCTGGTCTCTGCCCAACTCTGAAGATGAATGCTGAGAGGGTCCTTGTTCGATGTGTGCCTCCTACTTTGTCCTAATGGCTTGGCAGGCAAAAAACATCAGTGCCTGAATGGGAAAAAATATGTTCACCTCTTTAATCCATTCCCAACTAAATCCCCATCATTATCTGCAGCCAGCACTACATATAATTAAAGGGTTTATTTTTGTGTTACAAAATCTTCCCATAATTATGGAGTGTTTGTGAAGTGCAGCACTTATGTGTGTATGTTTGAAGAAGCGAGGGACCTGCCATTTTCTCCATTTCCTGCTATATCACCTACATTTTCCTTTCTGCCCACACACCATTAGCTTCCTCCCCTCTACCTAACACTAGCTCCATTAAGGTAATCTTTTTTTATAAAAAGGCAAAGATGAAACTCCTTGTGAAGTACGCTCACAGACACCAACCGAGGTGTCTGACGAGACACCATTTTTGCTCTGTGTCGTCTTTCTCATCTGGAAGGCTGGGATACTTTCAAATAAAAAGCAATGATGTGAAACTGAGTTCAGAGCCAAGGGAGAACTTTCCAAAGATTTGCTATTTTGCTGTCAAACAGGTACACAAGTGTTAATTAGCATTCCTTTATATCATTATAGACAGACAGAGAGAGAGGAGTGACTGAATTTCAGGGTGATAGGAGAGTCCTGCAGGTTCTCTTCCCTGCTCATTCAGTTCCTCCTTATCTAAAGGATGTTGGTAGGAGGATGAGTTCATATGACCAAACAGGGAAATTGAAGCGGTGAAAAAAAAAACAACCCAACTACAAAATTTAGAAATGAAAGGACTATCACACATAAATGTCAATTACTAGCTTCGTACATACAAGATCCTCAAACGAAACTTGCTTTAAAGTCTATTGCAAAATAGATACTAGTGATGTTGGGTTTACGTTTGCCCGATATGCTTCATAAAGCTGTCCATTAAATTCCTGGATTATTTTATCCCATGTATTTGCACAATGTTTAAAACAAGATATTTGGGGTTAGCTATAACAGTAGTAAAATACAAAAATAGAAGTGGTAACAGTAAATAAAAGATAACAGTATTTGTTTTTAGATAATTATTTGATAGCAATGAGCTAACTTAACATCATAAATTACAAAGAAAAACAAAATAGACAAAGATATGCACGTACATATCTTCCGATCTTTACAGGTATCAGTCCTAGTTTATTACACTGTCTTATATGTGCTTACTTTCCTTTTAGACTTAACAATTAACTACAAACTTATTATGAAAACTGCACGTCACTGATCTGTTTGCTGCTATCAAGTCTGACAGGAGATTTTGGCACATGGGTCACTCGTGATTTTTCACTTAAAATATTCTTCCTCCTTTAGCCTGTGTGACTTCTCACATCTTCATTCACAAATAATTAATTTTCTTAGTGGAAAGCATGCAAAATTGTCATACCTGAGAACAGAATTGCTTTGTTTACAAAACTTTTTTTAAAAGAGTAATTTAAATGTTACCTAGTAAAGTATCAAGTGTTTCTTATCTACCAGGAATGTTATTCTTATCAAGTTATGCAGTCATTAGGAAAACTCAGAAGTAGCATGCCTCTGTGTTATCTATTACCACGATGATAATTATTATTTATTAGTATTGCGGCTATAATGTGGTCCCTGGAGACTTCCTATAATTGAGGTTACCACTTTCAACAGTTTAATCACTTGAAGCTCTTTTGACACAAAACGATATAATTACCTAATTAACTGGAAAGGGATGTAAGTATTTCATATTTCTGTTTGACAAAAGCAATAGGAGTGTCCCTCTTTTTAGAGACTTTTCTGTGGAGAGAGTAAGGCAGTGGTAAAGGAGCCCCTGTAAAATTGCCTAGTTCTCCAAGCATCCTCTTCACAGAAAGCCTGAATGGGGCAGAGAAACCCATTGCTGGCCCAAGGAACGCTGGTTTTGGGAACATTCCTCTGCTGCTCCTGAGGCACACACATACTTAAGCTGCAGCAAATGTCACTGAAGTCAGATGGGACCCCAGCAAACTGTTATAAGGCAACTATTTCCTGCGCTCGTGTCATTCCTGTGACACAGCTGTAATTTCAACCCAGGAGAGTTTTCCCAGGCCCTCTTTGTTGCCTGAAGAGAAAAACAAGAGGAACTATGAAACTGTTGGCTGCTCGCCTGCCAGAACTCTCTAATTTTCAGGCTTTTTGAAGGCATCTTTTCACAGGCATTAAGAAGGTTAAGTAAATGGGTCAGTTACTGGCAAAATAAATATCTATAGATGCGCTTCCGATGATGTGATTTTAATGCAAGAGCACACCTGTGCTACACGTGGTGCTCATTTCATGCAATGCTCTTACATCATGGGTTTAAAAACGTGTGGAGAGCAGCAACATTTACCTAAACATGGGTTAGAAAAGATGCACGTTAACTAGGATCATGAAATAACATGATTATGAAAGCTAATCTTTCAGCTGGGATAGGAAAGAGCCATGTAGGTGAATACATTTTGCCCCTTTATCTTGCCATTTCACTCATTATTTTCTCTTATGAATGCTCTTTTAGGATGATTTTTTGCTTAGCTCTTTGAATCAGTATTTGCTTGAATGCAAAGTGGATGGAAAAAATTGCCAACTTAGAAAAAGGTATTTGCTTTAGCGTTACCAGTGTCACAAGATACAGGATATCAGACAATCAAGCTTTTCAGTTCTGCTTACTAGATAAGAAGAGCCTACTTTCCATAGGAAAGCCTGTTTTACCAGCTCAACTACACCTTTTCTCCCTTCTTTCTACATTATCTCTATTTAGCTGAATTGGCTGTTGAAGAGAACACAAATAGGCCAACAGAGACCCTTGAGTATTACTTGCATCTGAAATGACTTTACTCTGGCCAGCTGAGAACGTTTATCCAGTTAGGGAGCAGGAAAAGCACTGTGTCTTACCTAGCCAAGCAAGACTAAGGACCATGGCTCACATGCAAAGCATGTGCAATGAATCTATTCATTACTATTTTAGCAGCACCTGGAGGCATCACTCAGGACTGGGACCCTGATGTGCTATACAAAAACTGAGCAAAAGACATCTACCTGCAAGAGCTTACAGCCTAATTAGACAAGAGAAGCAAACCAAGATACAAGGCTACACACAAACACAGTGTAAGTGCAAGTCTCTAGTTATATTTCACTCCCAGTGGCTGCAGACCTGGGTGAGGATATGTTACAAGTGAAGGCCTTTCTCCCAGGATCCCACAGCTAAATGTAAAGCTACAGAGAGCTCTGCTCCTGAAACACCACAGCACCACACCACAGATACTATTATCTTCATGGTGGATAGTCTATGCTGTTCTTCTTTTGGACAATATTGTTCTCTTAAAACTCCAATGTGTTAAAAGTGTGCACAAGCAAGCAACACACACATCCCTCTACTTCAAATTTTTTTATCAGGGCTGCCACCAGCGAAAAAGTATTAGAGCTGCCAATACAGCTCAGCCCACGTGTATCATGAATTCCAAATTATGAAAAGAAGTCTGAACTGCCATGTGACTGCCAGAGGTGCCTGCCACAAAAAAGAAGACAGTAACCATGTCCATCAAAGAGTAGGTTAATAACCTTCTGCTTGCCATGAGCTCACAGCCCTCTTGAACTTAATATATTTTTTTTAAATCTATGCGGTGATTGAACATATGATCCAAATACAGCACATCAAAGTGCCACCTTAAATCTTATGTGCCCATAGACTTCCCATCACCGAAGCAGAGGAAACTGTCTCTTGGCAATAAACATACAGTTCCTGCAGAGTTTGGGTCTTGTTTTTCTCGTCCTTAGGTCATACACTATGCTCTGTTTTAGATAACCTACCCATGCTACAGGGAAGACACCATGAAATATCAATGTAGGCATTCACAGTCAAGAAAAAAAAATTGCTTCAGTTCGAGCGGCACAACAAATGACTGTCACCAAAGAAAGACAAGGGAAAGGATAGCAGGTTCATTTGGTTACTCACCAAGGCCTTAGTGTAGTTGTACAGTGGGATCTTGCTGTGTTATTATGTCTTTATTAAATTGAGTTTGGGGTTGTACTGTTGTATTTGACACAAATTCATGGGTATAAGAGTGGAATTAAATTATGTAATTAAATTATGTAAATATAACCAAAAGTTTATCGTATTGTTATTGCTCCTGTTACCAAATTCAGAACCTTGCTATGTGTTGCCTGCTTTCCTTGCTGCCTAAACTGCATAGCTCTTTCTCAAAGTCTTCTTCTACAGTGTTTCAAGTGTGCTCTTTAGGCCAAAAAAGATAAAAACTCGTCCTCTCTGTGAAGCTCTGCATTTAAAAGGTGTAAGTTCTCAAAATCTGACTTCTGTTTTTTTGAAGGACATGACAAATTGCTATAGACAAAGATGCTGAGATGGCACTAAATGTGTGGCTGAGGCTTGCTGGGTTTTGATGACAGAGTGTCACATGCTACCAAGCTGTCTCTAAACAGAATCATTTATACAGTAACAGCAGCTGAGATGTGAAATCCAGATTAGATGACTTGTCATTTTGAGGGATTTTTCTTCTGGGAATGGCGTCTGAAGGCCTGATACGAAAAAATGAGAAATCTGGAGAAAAATTAAAATAAAATGTTGATGCAGTGTTTTTTCCCTCTAAATGGGAGAGTGGAAAGAGTGGGAAGCATGCTTCAAATCTTCACTACTGCAGATGAAGTACATAAAGATCAGAGCAGAAATTAAGATTGGATTATCCAGATCCAATTCTGGTTAGAGAAGTTACAAGGAAAAACTTGTATTATGCAGGCATTATAAAGATTATTTTATTGCATAAAATGTTTAATTTATATTGTATTTAGATACACAATGCCTAATTTTGCCTCCAGCTACAGCATTTTACCTATGATGATAAAGTACTGTGTAGGTACCTAATGGCTACTAGAAAGTCTGGAATTATACCAGCATTACTCTCAGACCTTAAGACTGAGCTCAGTAAACTACACTAAAAATATATATACAGAGATAGCCTTTTCCAGACATTATTCTAGAAGTATATTTCTTCTCTGTATTCATTATAGCATTGACTACTTATGAACACTATGGCTATAACTTTCTTTTACAGTTATAAATTAACAATATTGATGCCTTCTATTTGCAACACTTACTTAAATTTTCCTGTTGTTCAGAGATATGCCAGCAAGCAAACTTACCCATAAGCACCTTACATTGCAGTATATCTGTACTACCGCATATATTTGTCTTTATGCAGTAGAAAAGAATTTAAACACATCTGTGTATATACCTACAGCATAAACAGTACTTTCCACTTGCTGCCTGAATTACACGCAAGACATTTCTTGATCATAAATAAATAAATAAAGTTTCATTTCTTTGACTACCAATTTCATTTTTCCCCACATTTTTGTTTCTGTAGTTATGTTTACCCCTGAGAGATTTTTTGAGAAGGACGTTGTTTCCTTGAATTTACAATTATTCAGAATATTCCACCTCTAAGTGTCCTCAGGCAGACAACCATTAAAAGAAAAAGCAGAATAGAGCTGTTAAACAGTTGCAATACTATAAAGGAGCCCCATGTATCCCAAATGGGAAGGTGTTTGTTCTCAGCAGAAAAAATTTACATACAGGGAACTGAAGCACAGAAAATATATGGTGCAGCTCCTCCAAGACACTTAGCTACCTCAAGTCATTGCTCTGGGCCAAGCTAACTCAAGCAAGATAATGCAGCTGCTTTGATGAAGGACAGATCTTCTCAAAAGCTCTAAAAAGGAGTCGTCTTTGCTCCCTTATTGCAACATAAAAGAGGAAGAAAGCTTAATCCCTCTATCATGCAACTTGAAAGGGCAGCTGATGTGCTGAGCAGGCCAGAACACGCTGATCTGGTTCATGGAGATCTTCCTCTGGGGTGACGTCAAGACATTCTCTGCCTCATGGTCTCAGTGCTCAGCTTGGAAGTAAGTATTGTCAGATTCACAGTCATGCTTACTGAGGGAACAAACAAACGTGGGTGACATCGCTGGGTCACAAAATAACAGCTGAGAACTAGGATTTCCCAAACAGATAAAGAAGCCAGGATGCAGCCTGGACATGTTGTGGGACAGATCTAGACAGTGGATCACGTTCATGACTAGTCACCAAGACTTGGTCTGCAAGGACAAGCAATTCCTTTGGTTGGGAGGTGAGATGAAAAGCTTCTGACATACTAGCAGAATATGAAGGACAACCAAGAGACTTGGGTGAACAGCTCAGACAGAAGGCAGGGAGATTAATTTCTCTCCAATTCAAAACGATTTTTACACGGTGTCTTGTTCAGCACTGAGAAAATTGATAGTAGAAAACGTGATACATAATTTAGAAAAAGAAGAGGAATACAAGAGCATGACAAATACTTTCTAGAGACTTCTCCATGCACCACATTAACAAAGAAAAATGATCTGTGATACACCTGTCAGTGTCTCTTGGGACCTGTCCACTCCATGCCACATGATGCCCACTGGTTGTACGTCCATGTTACATGAGAGGAGAGTGGCCATGTTATCATGTGCACCTCTTCCAAAAAGAACCAGTTTGCAGTTGGACTGTCCCTATCATAACTTGCAAAAGCCTTTAAAGGGAATATTGGCAGCTTGTCCTTCTCAAGTTACTGTCATTCCCCATTTTCTTGGGATTTTTTCAAGGCAGGGACACATTGAGGACCAGATCTCATGCAGTCATTCTTAGTGGAATTAACCACTGGATTCTGGATAGCAGCAAACACTGCAACCCAGCCATATATTTTTTTTCCAAGATGGGGCTCTGGTTTTAAATGGGACAGTGAATGAAAGCGACAAATAACAGGTAGAAAACTAACGAAGTGCAATAAGAGTGAAAGACGAGTGAAAAGTTGACAAAATAATTAAAAAATGTTAAGGTTGTGTGATGGAAGAGTTGGAAGAGTTGGAAGTTACGTGCACATTTTAAGGCATGTTTGGATTCCCTATAATCTTAGATTTTTGAGTTCAAAGGTCTGCCTGTGTCACTAAGTTGAAGGGAGAAAGGATGGAGGATACACCAGAGGAAGGCCCAAATTAAGCAATTTGGAAAAACTCAGGGGAGAGTGACAGCAAAAAACAGTGGAAAGGAAGAAACATAAAATTATTTTCTTAATGTTATAATGTTATTATAAGGGAGAAGGAGGGACCTTCAGGACACACAGCCACAAGAATATGGTGAGGGCAATACTTTTCACACTTGCAGGAGCATGAAATGACAGTCACCACCATTGATGTAGGATCTTCATAAGCCCTGGAGCAAAGACATTGCCTGTGGAGCTATGTAGACCACTGCTGACCTGTAGGAGAGATATGCTCCTGTCTTTCCTCTCAGATGCTGCTGCCTGGAAACTATGGCAGGGTAATACCGTGTTGAGGGAGGCTATGCTTAGAGATGATCCTACTGGTTATAAAGCCCATGAGGGAATGTGGCAGGCCAAGCTAACCCTGAAGCTCCGGTCTAGGACTGCCAGTGTAACTGCAGGTTCATGCCGGGTGAGCAGAGCGCTGGGGAACAAGATGAAGAGATTGCATCTACAGAATTATTTATTATACTCTGAAGTTATAAACAAGCATGTGAGAGCAAGCACATTCCAAACTGAAGTGCGTTCATCATTATTGTTAGCAATAATGATTAAAATAATTCTTTGTGCTTCCAATAGGAGTGCAAATCTCGGAAAAAAAATCCCTGAAAACATGAGAATATTATAATGAATTTAGCTTCACACAAACCCTGTGAAGTAGGCACCCTTATCTGCACGTTACAGAGGAGGAAACTTTGGTATGGAGAGATTGCGATTTGCCCAGGGCCAGGCAGGAAGCCCACGGAACAGCTGAATACAGCCCCAAGCTCATGAATGCCAGCCCTCTGCTTCAGTCACAAGATCATTTTTCCTTTCCTTTTGATAATTTTCAAAAGAAGTAAGTTAGGCAAATCTATACTTATGGATTCAAAAGTAATCTTTATGCCATCTCCCAACCCAGGGTGTTCAGATCTACATGGGCACTGAAGTCTGGTGAAGGAGGTTTTCTCTGCTTTCGATATATGCCAGGAGTGCAGATGAGTTACGAATCTTAAGCATCAAACTGGGTAGTCTTTATAGACAAGTCCAGTATCAAGACTTAGAAAGGGGTGCTGGAACAGACCCAAAACTTTTCTAGATGCATTTTAAACCCCAAGCATGAATCTTCTTAATTCTGTCTCTGAACCAATACATGTTTAATTATGCCAGGGAGGCTGTGCTGCTATGCCCAGGAGAGCCGGCGAGCCCCACCACAGAACACATGGTCACTCTGTGCTTGGGGCAGTTGTCTGGAGGCTGGATAAGGTCCAGGATACTTTTCGCCAAGGCAGGACTCAAATATTGCTCATCCTAATGAGTGAACTCTTTTAGCATTAAGCAATTTCTCAACAGGTGGAAATAGTCACTGTCTTCCCTGTTTTGCCCGCAGCCTACTCTGCCAGTGGTTTTCAGAAAATTCTTATCAGCTCAGATCTCATGGGCAAGAAGGGGCAGGAAAGATTCATCTTGCTTGTGAAAGCCCTTCAGCGTGGGCCTGAGATGGGCACGCAGCTGCACAGCACCGCAGACCATCATCAGCTCTGCTCAGCCCTCGCAGCAGACACGTAGGGCACATCTAACCTTCTTGTCGCCGTTCTCGAAGCAGACTGCAGCTAAGCGAGCTTGGGCTCTGGGAGCCATTGCAGCGCAGCCGTTTGCCCTGGCTATTTTGCCTGCCTGCAGCATCAGCCCAGCAAGCCTTCGCAGCTTCAGGTTCCTGCGCTGGTATTTCTGCACAGGGCTGCACTGTGGCAATTACATGTGCCACATCATTTGAAGCCGGGTTGGAGATCTTTCAACCCTGTGTTGCATGTCGTGGAAGCTTGGACTCGCAAGCAGAGCTAGTGATGGAAGCATAAGTGCCTAGAGACTTCATCTGTTTCCAAAACTAAGAGCAGCCAACAGACAGATTCTGAGGATGTAATTTTAGATTTAATGGTCAGCAGTGCCAGACTGACACAGATTCTGAGGATGTAATTTTAGATTTAATGGTCAACAGCGCAGGTCTGATATCTGAGTCTTCTTGTGGATCTAACTTGAAGCCTTTCACAGACCACTACCAGAGCCGTATCAGAGGTGGAAGAAAGACTCCGTAGTGCAGCTGTTTAGTTTTCTTGTGCACTTTTAACCTAAATACATATTTTCATACATATTTTTCTTCCTTTAAAACTCTCATCCAGTAATATCATATTTGTATGCTTCTGCACTTAATGTCTCTTGTACCAGCTTCACATTCAGCCATGGCTGAACGATACTGCTGTCACAGCTTGCTAATAACTAGGCAGAATAATCCTGGTCATAGTAGCATATGTTAATCTCAGGGGAACCATGCTGGGTGCAAGTCCTATTCTGATATAACACCACTGCTGACTGCTTGCTGTATCCCTCCCATCAGCCAGTTTTATCATCCACCTTTTTTATGCTATTTGGCAAACAACGCTCCTTCAATGTCACTCTAAACTATTGGTGTGCTGCTGTGTCCATAGTATCCCTAAAATCCAGATAAACTGTGTATGCTGCATTTCCCATGTCCTTCACATCTTTCACTGAAAAAAACTCTCAAGCTGGCTTGACAGAGACTCAAATGCAGGACCTAGACCCCTTGATCTCTAAGGTCAGTGGGCCACATTCAACCCCTATGAAATAGCACTGAGACTGGCAACATCCCTCAGAGAAGGAGCTTGGCACTCGAATTTTATTTTTCCCACCTGGAATTAGAATTTGGTTTGGTACAAGTGGACATTTTTTTTTCCACATCCAACGTACACAGGAATCAGGGAAGAGTGTTAAGAGGCAAAACGAAGAGGTTTCTGTGAAGAGTCACTCTGCCACACCGTAGCAACACCAGAGATGCCTCCCCACCAGCCCCAGGCAGTGCTGCAGAGCGGCCCACGTGTCACACCAGCCCTGGGAAGGAGGCATCCACGTTCACACAGAGACGAGTGACCTGCCAAAGGGACAACTCGCAGCACCCAGGGGGATGTGCTGGTATCGCAAAGCCAGCACACAGGGCAGCACGCAGTGCTACTGCCTCACGTGACCTGCTGTAGCCTCAGATCAGCCGATGGCATCTCTGATCAACAGAGGCTATCTTTAATCTTTCCTCCTTTGGGATCACATATTAACCACGTGAGCGTGACCCTCAGCATCCCAAGCAGGAAAACACGTCTGCAGTTGTCACTTGCCTAACTACTTCTTGTTTCTCCAGCAGTTTCACAGAGATTCCTTATGTGACATCAGGAAAATCAGTTTCTTTCTCTTATTACCAGTTATCCCATCTGCAGCAAGAATATTAATAACTCCTGATCTCACATTAGTGTGCAGGATTTACCCTCCGCTCTCCCCAAACGGTTGTCAGTTTCTAATCTAGTCGTTGTCACTAGATATTTTACAGACAGCAGAAAAGAGAGCAGAAAAGTATCAAATCCATGAAGAATATTAAGATGGAAGACAGGACTTCAACCTCAGAGGAAAAAGACGTACCAGGAACAGCCTCTGCCAGGAACAACCAGAGCCTGAAACTCTTATGAGGAGTAATGTTTTACTCTTTAAACTGTTCATTGTAGCTATTGGGACTACTCATTGAATTAAATGCCAGCCATTGTAAACATATTTAGCTGGGTCCCCGGAGAACAACCCCAGGATCATTTGATCCGCTTCATGAAAGGACTGTGCTGTGTGCCTTTTGCAGCGGAGGCGATGGTGATGAATGGCCGCCCTGGCCGCTGTGAGTGCCGCTGCAGGGAGCATCATTCCTCATCTCTACAGCCCAGCCCCGGGGCTGCACAGCAAAGCCGGGCAGGAGCTGTCTCCTGCTAGCTGTGATGGATGCGAGGGCTGTGGCACTGTCTGCTGTGGCAAACGAAGCAGAGGAAGAAGAATTATCCCAAGGATAAAGCCAGTCAGCCTGCAGAGGTGTTGGCCCTGCGGAGCTGAAGCAAGACCAGGAAAGGCACCTTGTGTGGTCAGCTCTGTCAGGACTAGTTGCCGTGCTCTGTGCCCTCGGGGCTTCCTTTGCTTTACCAGGTCTGCGCCATCAGAGTGCCACACTGCAGCACTCGGGCACGGGCTGGCTTGACGCGGTTCCCCGTGCCTGAGCTGCAGAGAGGGCTTCTGCCACCACTGAGGACAGTGCCTGGCTGCCAGCAGGTTCTCCTGCACCACCGAGTCACGCCTGAGTCACTTGTTCCCAGGCCAGGAACAGCCAGTCTTCTCCCAGGGAACACAGCAACCTTCCTGGCTGGCACAATGAGACTAACTGAAAAGGACAGGTGAGACATCAGTGTGCATTTGTTCCCAGCAAGGTTTCCCAGGTATTAAACCATCAGCACCTAGCAACAGTTTGGAGACGGGTTTAAATTAGCTGCTCCTCCCTCCCCTGTTGATTTCATTTTCCTTTTCGGCTCTGAGAAGGAAGTTCTCGGCGGCCGAAGGGTGGAGAAGCGCTGGGGGAAGATGAGAGGCAGCTGTTCTCAGCTCGGGCAACTTCTGCTGCCAGATCAGAGTGTTCACGCCATGCAACATTAATAATGCCCTCTAGGAAGTCTCAGGGGAACACAGATCTCCAGAATAACAAACAGGTCAGCCCAAGCTTTTTGTTGGTCTCCTTCAAATGGATTTGTAAAACCCCAGGTCACTCTCTGTGAACTTTCCTGCTGAAATGCACTTTTGCACAGGCCACTGACTTCACAAACTAAAACCTTTCCTACTCCTCCGTTTGGTGATGAATTCGCCAGGATGGGCCAAAAGTACCTCTCTTTATGCTTGAAGGAACTTCCGATCAGTTCTGGAGTGACTGGAACAGGAAGGCATTGCTTAGAGGTGACTAGTCCAGATGAGAACGTAAAGCCTTATGTTTTGCTCTCAGTAAAACCCAAAAAAATGACCCTTTAAAGACGGACCTACTCTAAATTGACTGCAGAAGGAGGTCAGACATTAGGGACATTTATTCCCCCTTTATTTAGGGAATAATGGTGAGATCTTCAGAAGATATCTGGTTTCCTTTTGTGTTGGCTCCTTTCTGACAGAGACATTTAAAATGTGCCCTCATACACACTTCAGTAGGCCTGCTTTGATTGCAGATGCCCGGTATCTTTCTAACAAGAAGAAATACAGACAAGGAGTGCATCCTCGTTTCCCCTCTACTTGGTGACCAAAGTAGAAGAGAATGCCAAAGAATACAAAATTTGGGATTGCTTCAGAGGAGCTGAGAATAGGCCGTTCTTGTGCAAGAAAAGGTGATGTAAAACCCAATGATTCGAGCATCTGAAAAAAGACAAGTGACATGAGAAGCAGAACCCCACTAACATGCTTCTCCTCAGAGGAAGCATTTAAGACTATGGTGAGGTCAAGAAGCCTGTGTAGGATCTTCAGAGTGTCCTTCACCAGGCCAGTGGTGCTTCAGTTGTCTGGAATTACGATCCCCCTCCTCTGTGCAAAAGAAATACCTTTAAACTCCTCCCTTTGAACTTCTCATTGCTAGCACATTCAGAGAAGGTTCCAAATCACCTTCAGCCCTCACTTGGTAACCCTTAATAGACAAAAAAAAAGTCAAAATAAATGTTCTGATGCTTTAGCAATAGAGAGGAATCACTACCATGATACAGAGCAGAATGGGCCAAGATACCCTTTTGCACATCCTCATCCATGCAAAGGGCTACATCACCAGTAGCTATGTGTTGCACATCAGCAAAACTGAGTAACATGGGGTTTCCCTTCAGAGGTTGTTGCCTTACTTTCAGCTATCCAAACACGTTGCCAATATTAGTTTATTATTGGGAAGTAAGAAAGATTATAAACTCGATTTTGAATGTACGAAACAAAGGACAGCAGGAGCTCATTTAACCTTCTGCGTATGGTGATGCAGCACAGGCAATAATGTCACTCCACAGCTGTGATTCTAGCTCTCTGCTTTAGTTAGTAGATAATACTTTGTTTCATAACGTGCTGATCTCTGTGCCCCTACCATGACTCCGGAAATCAACCGGCTTTAACACATAGACTGCAGGAGTGCTTTCTCTGTGAAGCAATCACATCTTTAGGAGCAACATTTTCAATACAGAGATGTGCATTTTTTTCTGCAAAGCAGAGGAAAAAATACTACTTATTTTGTGCTCTGCATCAAGATAAAAATAATTGCAGTTTGTCTCCCACCCATCTTGAGCACTCTCAATGGGAGAAATGAACCTTGCTAGAAAACTTACCTTGTAACCTTTTGGTATAATAGCAGTGAATTTCACAATATACCTGGTCTGATTAATGCTTAGCTCTGCATTTACTCCTAATCAGGCTATAAACATAACATACTTGATGATTTTACTTAAGCTACCCAAGTGTCATAGCTTACATCACAGGGTCATTCAGGGAAGCTGTTGTTCAGGCCATGACATTCAGCCTTACCTACATTTGTACTCATTTCTGGTCCCCTGGTAACTCTAGCAAAACATGTGACCACTCTTTAAACCAACTACTGTGGCATCATGTTTTTTCTTTTTTTTTTTTAGAGGAAAGAAGTTAAATTTTTGTTTTAACTTGAACTGTCTACTGATAAAGGAAGATGAAAAGATAGATAGTGTGCTGGATGCTTCCTCTGTCTGGTTAGTAAGTATTTACCCCACACCCATCCAAGTGGAGACATAAACATGGTGAATCATGCTCAGCCCTGTGAAAATGTTAAAACTGAGCCTTTGATGAGGTTTATTCATATTTTTCCCTCTGGGAAAGTTGCCTAGACTCCTTCTGCAGGAAATAATGTCCTTTCTTGTGTTTCAGTATTCAAGACGACCTGCAATGGAGCACTGAGACCAAAAACGGTTAAAATACTCTTAGAACATTCAAGAAGTCTGCCGTCTTCTCCAGGTAGCTTTGCAAATCTAAAACATATTCTGTTGAGAAAAGAAAATGTCTGTTCCCTAAATACATGGGACCCGTGGTCTTTCAGGCTTTTCTGAGATGAAAGAACCAATCAAGGGGCATCATATAGCACATGATTAATATTCAGTAACAAATGAGTTTACCAAATTGGAAGACATAAGTGTTTTACTGCCTACTCATTTTGGTTTGTCAGAGTATGGAAATACTGCTGGTACCTGAACCAAGACTGTGGGTACAGTAAGATCAGCTATCAGACAGGAAAAATGGTCCTTGTAGCTCCTGTTCTCAGTCGCAAAGCGATGCCCTGAAGTCGTACCCAAGACCAGCTGTTGAGAGATTTATCCCTGAAATGTTGGCATGAAGAGAAGGCCAGGCCCAGGCGTTATCTGTCACTCAGGTGGTGAAAGAGCTGAGCATTGCATAGGCTGGGAAGTGTTTTTAACTCAGAGCTCCATCCCGTGAGCCGGGTAACCCACTGCTTTGGGAGCACAGCAGAGGGTAGGAGCTGTTTAATGCAGAATGTAAAGAAAGATGCAAATTCTAATGTAAAGGTGTTTACCTTTGCCAATAATTTAAGTAATGTAGTTTTAGGCAACTCCACAGTTGCCTAACGTGTGCTTTCTTGAACTGTCATGCAGTAACCTTTGGATTGCAAAATCCCCAGTTCTCTCATTCCCCTGGCTCCGAGATTGTGATGAATGTATTAGCTGATCACCCCACACTGGCTTCTCTGCTTCAGACTGGAAAGGGGAACTGTGACCAGGTCATGGTATTGCCATGAAAGTAGCAGCTGAATGTATACAAGCGTTGGACTCGCTGCAACTACAAACTCTAAAACCCAACAATAATAAAATTTGGAACCTCACTCAGTGAAAGGATTTGCTTTCTCAGGCCTGTCCATTTTTTAATATTTGATCAAGCTAGAATTAGATGTTCACAGTAATTAATTCTCCCATTTGAAATTGGTTTTCTTGAAAACAACAGAATCTGATTTCCAAATAATGCAGTGGAAAATTGGATACCATATCATAGGGTCTCTGATGAAAAAGTGTAGACACTGGTAAGTTTTGCAGTCACAGAGGCAAGGTAAAAAACCAGTAAACAAAAAGTCTTACTTCTTGAACAGTGGGTTACACCTATCAACTGGCAGGGAAAAGACTAAGAAGAAAATACCTCTATAGCTATAGCTAAGCCCTTCATAAATGTGATAAAGATCACACGTAAGCCTATATGCCCTCAGACCCACGCTTTTTAGGCAGGCACCTACAACAACAGATGCTGAGATGACCCATGAGGTTGCACAACCCAATGGGTGCTAATTCCAGGTTCTGTCATGAAGCTGACACTTTCTAAATCAAGATCCAAACTATTTCAGCCCTGTCCACTGCAGGGGGACCTTACTGCTTGCTTTGCATTAGGAAATGTTTGCTTTGCATTAGGTACCAAATCCTATTCTGCCTCCCAACCGCAGTGAATTCACCTCAGTTTGAGCATCGTACTAGGGAGGGCAGGCTTTGTCACTCAGGTTCTCAGATCTACTTGCATCCTGCTGCACATGCACTGGGAAAATACTCTTTCACATATGGTCTTGGGATCGGGATTAGCAAAACAATCATGAGGCAGAGCAGCAGTTCAGAGCGGTTATTCAGGCAGAGACAGCGCTCTGACAGAGCTCAGAAAGAGTTCCCCATAAGGGCCGTTACCCTGGTTTTGGGGCAGCAGCAGGGCTGGCCTGGAGTGTTTGTCATGTCATCCCCATAGGCATCCCTCCCACCCACCGTAATCTCCAGTGCTGCTCTTGAAGGTTTGCAAAGCTAGATGAGACCTATCTTATGTGGAGGTAACCCATTCCAAAATAGATTTCTCCAAGAAGGCTTTGCCCTAAGTGCTTGAGTGATTAAATACCTATAAATAGCTCGAAGTGATGAGACGCAGATAAGCAATGACCTCTCCTCAGGAAACAGCGTCCCACTAACTTGATTCTCATCTGCTGCCTATTAGGCCTGGTAATGAGGTTGGGCATATGGTCGTTTTAAATTTGTTATGTGATGTAGTCCACCTTTTTTGGGACACCACAGCACATGTAGAGAAGATAAGAACCATCCCTTCAGATTTCCACGTGCACAGGAGAGTATCTCTCAGCAGCACCACTAGCAATGCAGCAAAGTGCTTGTCAGACCATTTTCTTAAAAAGAAAATAAAGCTCTTGCCCATGAGGTGTCCTTTGAAGTGTGGGACTCCAGGCTCTTGGCCGACATCCCTTTCCTGGCCAACTCACTTTGTGCATGACTGCAGTAGCACGCTGCAGTCCCACGGGACCTGCTTATTACTCCCGAGTAAACTTTCCCCCTTCAACATGGGAAAACAGATTCAAAATGATAGAAGGCTAGGACTTTCTGCATGCTTAAAATCATAGGGCTTTTAAAATTATTTTTTATCTTTTTTTTTTTCTTTCGGTCAAATGCCAAAGAAAAGAATCATGTTAACCCATGATTATAAAATATGCCTTTGATGGCTCGTGTGTTTGCCTTGTAGTACCTCCAAGTCAAATATTGTTTAAATCCCCATCAGCACGCCAAGATATATAGAAGAGACAGGGTTCAGGAGGCTGGCAGCGAGCTAACTGTATAACTGCAAAATAACCATCTACCACAGCACCAGGGCTGATGCACATGGATGAAGGAAGCTGTCAGGAGATGCAGCTTCTGCACCCCACAGGTTTCTTTTAGGCCAGCAGCCTGGCCGACCCAGCCCCTTTGGTCTCTGACCACAGGGCCACCTGCAGCCACCTGCCCCAGCGCCCGGCTTCAGGGAAGCTCTCGCTGCCTCGCAGCAGGAGGGAAGGAAGGATGGACATCTGGGCATTACAGGGAGGCTGCACGAGGGAGCGGGAGAGAGGAGTTTAATTGCTTGGTGTTGCTGGCAGATGGATTTTGAAAGTGGCAGCGTCATATGTATGACCTAAGAGGACAAACTGATCGGACCTTTGTAATGACTTATAAAGTATTGTCTTCTGGATGTATTTGCTGTGCTAGGTTTAAAAAACAGCTTGCCCTGGAATTCCTTCCTCTCCTCCTCTGGTGCAGGCAGGTGACCTGGGAGAGATGTCAGCTCATTTTTCTCCTGGCTCTTGCACTCCTTTTTCCTATGAAAGCTGTGACTATTCATGTACGAGTTAAATGACGCTGCCGTTATACTGAAGTGGTGCCACAGTGAATCAGAGACCTTTTCAAACCACTTGAATTTTAAGGGGACAGAAAGAGTGGATTTAACTAAATACAAAAGATGAATAATAGATGAAAGCGAAACCCGAAGAATCTAACGTCAAAAAAATATCATATATTTATGCCCATTTCAATGCAGACCTCTGGCCTGTGGTCCAGACACCCTGCTGCCTACAGACAGCAACAAAAGGTAAAAGTTATAAAAGGTGTAATGTAAAGTAAAAGTCAAATATAATTTAAAGTTGTTGAACTTTAACAATAGCTTAACTATTGTTTGCATGTCTCTGAATCTAGAACTGCAGAAGCTGGTGCTCGGGAATAGATAGGTACCTATGACAAACAGGGAACTGGAACAGAGCGAGTGTGTTGCACAGACAAACCCCAGTCCTCCCGCAGTGCCGCCCACTCGCAGGCAATAAACTTTTAGAGGAGCCCTCTGCTCGCTTGCTTCCGTTTACCACAAACTGCAGAATCCTTCTACCCTGCTACAAGAAACTTTGGACCTACAATTAAAAAAAAAGCCACATCTCTCTGGTGCAATGGAAGAGAGCAGCGGGGACTGAGGATTTCACCACTATTCTACAGCCACACACCCACATGGGATTTATGAAGGAAAAAACAGTATTTGTTGACCTTTTCTTTATATATGCCCATTTATGAGATAAAACCTTTATATAATATTATAATAGTTTATTAATAATATATATTATACTGTGATAAATGTTATGATATGTAACACCATGTATATTATGTATCTGCAATATATTTTATTTACTCCCGATTCCACCATCCTGGAGGAGTCCAACATGCACTCTGGACCACATATACAACACAGGACCATATCCCATAAAAAAGTATCTTTTTTGTATGTACTGGAAGAACAAAGCGTGCTCGCTACTGAACAAAATGAGGCAGTATACCTTGAGCTGTAGATCAGGGTGGGAATCACGAAGTAAAGCTTCAGTGGATTCATTAAATGAGCAAATGTAATAATGCAAGGTAGGATTTCACTAGGAATCGTTATTCTAATGAACACAAGAAGCAATGTGGCATTATTCAGAATTGCATTTATTTAGTTTAAACAGAATTATGACAAACAGAAGAAAAAGCTAAAATACTTCAGTATGTGGTGTGCAAGCATAAGTGGAAAGAATCCTATAACATGGTGTGTGTGCATGTAATCCCAGATACTTCGTCACCCAGGTGTTCTGAACATCATGTACTACTCTGGAATCAGAAATGTACAGTACATTCAGAGAGGATGTAATAAGAAAGTTGCACAAGGTAAATAAATACTGAAAGTTTTATGAGTGAACTTTTGTGAACCAGTATAATGTGGGAGCATGAGAGGAACTCATAAAAGGAGGGCAAAAGCCAAAGAACAAATGAGGATGAGAAAATGATATGAGGCATGCAGCAGAGAAAGAAACGTAAAAACAAGCATGCCTTTTATTTGACATATATTCAGAAGAACATCCATTAAAGCTGTGAATCTATTTTAGGATTCAGGAAACTAAAGCTTTGCTCTTGCATTGTAGTTATTCCCACTACCTGTCTCTTGAGTTACAGCCTCATTAAACTCTATTGAAATTATATTATTCTTGTGTTGCAGGTATGCTCTGGAAATTCTTAGCTACAGTGCAGTATAGCTGAAACTGATTTATTTGTATACAATGCTGTAACTACATTACAGCCAGTACTCTGCGTTTGTATACAGCCTCTGCGTGTCAAGATTTTTACAACAGAGAAAAAGGATGACTGCAAAAATCAGTCTCTGCAGGTAGGGCCTTGGAAAGCACTCCACAGGCACAGCTTCAGGCGAGCGAAACTCGGGGTGCAAAGGAATAGAGTATTACAGTTAGTTTCTAATTAAAACAGGCTCACACTAAAGACCAAAAAGTCAGATTCCCCAGTAAAAATCCTGACAGGCCATGTCTACTGGTCAAGCAGGTGTTCAAGTACAATAAACACTGTTATAATATCACCAAATATAAAGAGGGGCAGAACTCCAAAGAGCCACTTTTATCCAAAGACCAACCTCCACCATTCCTGATGTGTCCCAGCTGTTCACGGAGCCTCCAGAGATGGAGAGTCAACAGTCTTTCTTGGTTATTAGCTAACCTGGCTGCACTATCCCAGCACTTAACCATACACCACAACCCTGTACAGGTGGACGAGGAAGGTTGTGCAATGTCATGCAATAGGTTTGGCAGCCAACCTGTCACCTGCAGAGGTAGGCTTGCTGGTGTTGACTTGAATAGACGCATAGGGAAACTGTACCAAACTGCTCTAGCCACTTGGGAAAAGTGGAAATCCCCCGGTGTTGGCAACCTTAAACATTACGTGATCATTTTATTGCATTTAAAGAACATATGAGCAATGATTGTTATCAATAGTGCCATTATATTTTTAAGTAATTTTCCTGTGCCCAATATGAATTATACCTGGGTCTGAATTGATGAACCTGTAGCAAGTTTTACAAAGCTGGCTATGTCATCAGGACAATTAAAACAATGTATGTTCCTGTTCAATACACAATTTCAGGTCATTATAAAACAGTACAGCATAATCATAAATTGAATTGCTGGGTAAAGCGTTCCTGTGCTATCACAATGTCTGTTAATAGCCTGTTTATCAAAGCAACAGGAATATCATTTATACCACCTTTAACCAACCAGTTTTGAAAAGGAAGGCTTCTGGGAAATAATTTCTGATATTTTCAAAATCTGGCAATCATGCAGACTTCTTTGAAAATTAATCATGCCAGCAAAGAAAATTATGGAGATTGTTAATGCTTTTAAGTGCCTGAAGAGATGCATCCCATTTTCTTAACCTCTCCAGTAACAGCAATAACAGGCCTGTTGGTTATTTTTGCAGCTTGCAAGCAGAGCCGCGCAGTACCACTGGCCCCAGCACAAACATGCTCCAGCAGCCACCAGCCCCAACGCCGCTTCTTTCCACAGTGCCTACCAGCTGCTCCGAGTCGCAGAGAGCACGTATCCGTCCCCAGTTTCTTCTCAGCAACACCGAACAGCATGGCGTAGTTTACGGAGAGGTGTGCCAGAGACAATTCTCGTGCTATCAGACTGCCCCCGTTTCAGAAGGCTCCTTCGCTCAGCTCCGGTACTGCAAAAGTTACAGCCAAACTTCTCGCTACGCCTCTGGGTACCAGTAGCAGGAAAATCTTCAGCCCAGCCTTCTGTGACCTTCTTATTTTCAGCTTTTTTTGCAGGTGGAAGACGTATCTTCCAGTACATGGCAGGGTGGGGAGGATCTAACCTGTGTCTTTATTTCTCCTGGAGAAATCTCACAGGGATGCGGGTACCCCAGAGACCTCCTGGTGTGCTCCCAGTGTTCTTAAATCTCACCTGCCCAGTGCCTGCCAATAAACAGCTGCAGACCCAGGTAATGCCGCTCCGAGCTGTGGCTCCTGACACTCACCATTCAGTTTGTCAGCATTTTTCTGCGGGTGTATGTACAGACTTTTTAAAATGACATAAATGGGAAATATGGGAACCTGAGCAGTGAGTGGCTATAAACAGCCACTTTCCTACCTCTCACCTCCATTTGGTGAAGAAAAAGCATGAGGAAAAAGATCAGACAAAGAAAAAGAGTTTCCATTTCAGGCCGTAAAGCAATAAGGATAGCATTTCCAAATTCAATAAGCAGCGAGAAGAAGCTGTTCAGGAGGACAGAGATGTGGCAATGAGCAGAGGCAAAGCAAAGTCCTCCACAAGGAAAGCAGAGGGGCAGAAAGAGAGGGTGCCAGGCTACACCACCCTGAGCTGCTGGAGTTGGCACTTCTAGTATCAGGCAGGACTAAATGTCAGCACGGCATGGGAACAATATCACAGTGTTGCTAACCCTCTTAAAAATCAAGCTTACGGGCGATCTCTAGCCAGCCACTGGTTTTTGTCTTGCTCAGTAGTACTCAAGGCAACAGCTCTGTTTTTATTTTCCCCAACAAAAGCTGAATTGAGGGCCTGGCAAATTACAAGTGTAATGACCTACCCTGAGCGTTCCTGCCACAATTACTGCCCAAGTGGCTAAATCTTGGGTAAATTACTATGATACTGCAAACATGACATTGCACTAACCCCCAGCCCTTCAACTCCCTGGCCACTGTGGGCTTAGGAGGTCATCCAGGCCACGCACAGCCGGAGCCAGCGGCCCCGATCCTCCGTGGCACTGGGACAGCTCTGCTCTGGTGCCAAGCTGCCCTGCGGCTGGCCTGGCTGGCCCCAGGGGGGATTGCTGGCAGCGCCGTGCACAAGTGGGCAGCCTGCCTGTACCCCAGCTGCTCTCGGGGGCATCTTTGGGAGCCTGGCACCTCGCCCTGCAGATAGTCAACGCCGGCTGCTCCG
Organism: Mycteria americana; assembly: GCF_035582795.1. Lineage (NCBI taxonomy): Eukaryota > Metazoa > Chordata > Aves > Ciconiiformes > Ciconiidae > Mycteria > Mycteria americana. The sequence continues at coordinate 64,549,309 of NC_134367.1, forward strand.
AGTATTGGCACAAGGCGAACCCCCAAACTGCAAAGCGGAAAAGGTCACGCAGAGCAAGCTTTCTGCCCCATAGCATTTGCAACCAGTTAATAGCATTTGATGAATATCAGTTGATCTTTTTGTTTTTATAATTCATTGCAAATGTTAAAAGAAGGCTGTTTACAGCATATGGTAGGTCTTTTATTACCCTGCATGAGTTTGGCTCAGTAAGGACTGTAAGCTTGGATTGTTTTACAGTTCTACAAATGATTTTCAGCCTTGTGCTTTCTCTCCTGGTCTTACTCATCACTGTGACAGCAACCCACATCACTGCTGTGGGCTGCTTTTTAGGAAGTGGGCACACGATGACACACGGGGAAAATAAAGAGCCAAACCTCGCTTGGAGAGACTCCGTTTTATTCAGCGTTTAGCATCATGTCATGCCATCGTGACCAATCTTTGCACAAAGGGGATGACAAGCAGAAGGAGAAGGTGGGGATCGAAAAGGAGACGCGCACACACCCCCCGTTTCTGCAGGGAAGACTGAAAAATCGGCTTTTTCTGGTTTTATTCCGATGATACACTTTCCTGAAGGCCACGGAAATGCCCGGCTGTCAGGGAGAGCGGTTAGTAATACCAGCTCCCGATGCTCCGTCGGGCCGCTCTGCAGCACTGCACCGTCCCCGCTCACCTTACCGGGCGCCGCTTTCTAACGCGGGGATCACGCCCGACCCGACCCGCCGCGGCTCCGGGCCCGCCCCGCGGGGCCGTGGGCGATTTCCTCCTGCCCCCTGCCGCCCGCGGCCGCGGCTGCACACCGCCCGCCGCACCCCCCGCCCGCCGCCCGGGCTCGCCCCGCCGGGCACCGCCGCAGCGGCCGCCGCCCCCGGCCCCTGCCCGGCGCGCCCGGGTGGGCCTGCGTCGGGTCTGGGGGGCTCACGGGAAGAGTTTGGCGCAAGTCGGGAAGGGCTGGCAGCCTTGAGCGTCTCTCCTCACGGCCGCTTATAGGGGACGATCGTTCAAGAATGCGGCGCGAGTGTTAGATTTCTTATCCCGAATAAACGTGCAAGGAAAGGAAGGAAGAAGGCAGCAATGATTTCACACGTCCAGGAGGGAAATGGAAGACTGCCTGCGAAGTTAAAACTATAGTTCAGTGAAGAGAAGGGGCAGAGTAATTTGCCTTGTGTGCGCCCTAAAGAAAGGGGACTGGCGGTCAGGGGGATGGATACACAGGCTGTGCAGCCGCAGGAATCCAGGCCCAGCCTTGCTGCAGAACGGCAGCTGGTACTGGAGAGGTTCCTCAACACCTTTTGGGTACTGGAGAGGTTCCTCAACACCTTTTGCCACAACTTCTATTCCAGTAATACAGTGCTATTAACACTTCTCAGCGGTCAGGATCAGGAAACTCTCTGGCACAGACATTATATTCTTCTTCAAAATGCTCTAAAGCAAGAAGAAAAAGAAGTTCGGTCTCCAGGCAGGGTATTCCATAACCCTATCCTCCTCTGTTCTCCTTCTGAGATATTTGAATGCAAACTAGATGGAAGGGAGACATAAACACCTAACAGCAGTCTGTTGCAATTCTACATTCTCCTCCTCTGAGGAACTTAAAGGAAATGTAGTTAAAATGTTCACATTAAATGTTTAATAAGTAGTATTAAATTAATTATTAATAATTATTAAAGTAATTAATGAGTAATAAACATATTCAGATTGTCATAGCAAATAGTCAAATGGATTTTTAGAAATAGAGATAAGGTGGAAAAAAGTCTTGGCATGGCATTCTGTCACTCTGTTTTCTGTCCAAAAGATAATCTCTCCTAAGAATTACCATACATGGCAATAAATACCACTGGTCATACCTTAGTCTCTCCATGCTAAAAATCACCATTAAAACATTAAGAATAAATAGCATCTAAGTGAGAGCTTTTTTGGAAGCTTTAACCCAAGCAATTGGAAAGTTGGTATGCAAGTTATGTGCGTTAATTTGGAAATAAATTTACCAACAAACATGGCTAAACGCTGGTATACTTTTTACTGCTGCTTGCAGTGGTAGGCAGCATAGCAGCCCAATGGGCAATATCCCCGTCCCATCGTGCTAACCCTGGCTGATGACCAGAAGACTGGCTAGTGCTTCTTGTTTATCCAGTAGATATGCTAAAGAAACTTGGTCTTTTCACTTGCTCAGGACACATGTATTGAAGAACTGTTGCCTTCATGTCTAATGGCTCAATATTGGTGAGATGTACTTGGACTCAAAATAAGGAGCTGAATGAGGGTAAGCAAAATGTTCAGGTGATTCAAATCTGTTGTAGTCAGACTGTACGCTCTAAAGTAGTAACGATTTAGAAGCTTTTTGCACAGTGGAGTTACTGAAAATGATCATAGAGCTTTGACTTAAAAGCTCTAGAATATATTCACTCTGTGATTAACTGAAGCAATTTCATGTTGGTGTAATTAAACAACATACTTAATCTTCAGCCCATAATATTTTTTTCTGAGATGCTAAATCAGCGATAGATCTGTAACCTGCTCGACTAATTACCAGTTATCCATGCCCTACAACTACTGGTAAAGAATAAAACCTTGAGGCAATTGAAGAAGAAAATGCAGTAAAATATGGAAATAACCGTAGTAATTAAAAGACCTTTTTTCTTAGTCTTTTGGAAAAAATCTCAAATATCGTAGTTAATATCTTGTGCTCAAAATAATGGCAATTCTGCTTTTAATAAGGACACTAAATTTGCTGATATTCCAGTTCCTTTCCATTTGTAGAAAACAGAAAATATTTCTGTGCTTAATTATTTTGCAACTATAAAAGGGGAACCCAGTGTTTTGAAACAAGCTGATCAGTCAGTCTGGTTACATTCTTTGCAACAGCTGACCTGCAGCCTCCCCCTCAACTATTTCCACTTACATCTTGTAACATTTTGGAGTTTCATAGCCTGTGACATCCTCCCTGCCCTACTTCATCACTGCATCTCAGATCTAGACTGTGTCCAAAGCCCCAGGGCCGTGCCTCTCTGCCTTGCAGTGAGGTATACTCTCCATTCAAATGGATGCTGGCGTAATCCAAGAGCTGAAGCATGCTGAGATTTGAAGCTCTCTTGCAGGTTCAGCTGAAGGGGCGTGATAAAGCAGCTCCGTGTAAGAATAAGGTTGCACCAGTAACCCTAAGAAGAACAAAAAAAATGGAAAATGTCCAAGTAAAGACAGGGGAAAGCAGAACATGCCAGTACTAGTAGGCACATTTCTAACATCAGGGATCATAAATGTTTGTTTCCTGAGGCATGCATGTTAGAAGGACCTTTCTTGGTAAAACTTTTGTGGGTGGATAAGAGTTGGAAAATACCTTTTTCTGTTGCAACAACATCCTCTGAAGTGATACAGTGCTACAGCACATGGCTCAAGTCATAGAGGAGAATTAATTAAAAAAAGCCTTATTTACTTGTGGAAATAAAAGCTGTGGGGTTCTCCCTTCCCCCCCCGACACTGCCAAGTCCTTGCACTGTTCAGTCTCATCCTTAAGTCTTGTAAGTAAACTCGGGCATGAAAAGTGTGCCTTTGTTCCCTAAAGTATCAAAGGAACTGTGATGTTCCTATCTCATGCCAATCATTATAACAATCATTAAGTCAGCACAATAGGTGCCGGGCTTTCATGTCCTTAGGGTTGATGGCACATACACAAAATATTACTGTTATTGTTATTTTTACTATTTTTAGGCATACTTTGTTAAGACTACAGCAAGCCTATGAAAATAGCAGACATTCAGTTGGTGGCCATAACTACTGAAAGGTCTCTCTTGGGAATCTCCTGCAAAGCTCCACGTGACACAAGTTAGGTAAGGAAGAAGCACCAGGTGAGAGTCCTCAGCAGGAAAGGAAGAAGCCAGACCAGCTTCATCCTGGTCCTGCTTCCACAGGGCTTGTGCTACACTGGGGCCCTGTTGGCTTTGGTGGGACTAGAATCAAGCACCCAGGCATTATCTAGTCTTTTTGCAAGCCAACAGTGTAACATACTTGGTACTAAATTCTGCCAAGAAAAAGACCTGGCAGATGTAGCTTTCTTTTAGATACATTTAGCTGTTGTGGTAATTGAAAAGAAAATACTGTAAACAAGATTACCAAAACATACTGACTCATTCTGAGGTGTTTTGTGAAAGCAGGGGCAGATCTCTTCAGGGCTCTTCCCTAGTGGCAAACCAAAAAGCTTATCTCAACTGGATTTTTATTTAATCTGATTTAATTTTTATTTGTGTTTTTATTGTTGGCATGAAGGAAATTGTGGATCTGGAACCTTCAAGGTGTTCTGGAGTGTGTTAAGTTGGAAGCTAGACGCTTACGATTATTCATATCAGTACAAAGAAATCCTCGGATCTAACCAACACAACAGTAACAATAAAAATTATGGTATCAAGTGCCTGTCCCATTCTTTCAGCTTTATCTTATTTTACAAACGGAGAAACTGTGATCCAGAGTGGCTAAAAGATGCCAATAGTTGCAAAAGAAATCAACGGGCAATAGAAGTTAGTTGTTTAACCTTCTAGTTTGAAACAGAATGCTTCCCCTTATACAAAAAAAAAATCAGCTTGTGCAAACCAAGAGATCATAAAGTTCAAGTGTCTGAGCCCTAAGTTAGTAATACATACCCTCTAGTTCCCACACGTACATGATTGCACTTGGTACATCTAAGTAGTGAGATCAGTACATTGAAATATCTTGGCTGATCACATAATTTATTTTTCCAAAGCCTGACATTGCAAATTCTCTGTTGACATCATGGAGTATCCAGTCTGTCCCCCCTGAGGGACAAAAGACAATGGAAGCATGTATTCAAAGACACCTTGTGAATATCAAGCCTCTGAGGTTAAGTGAAGGTCAATAAAAGTATGAGAAAAAGCAAGACAGAGCAAAGGTTTGCCTGGAAACCTGGAAAACCTGACTAAAGTGTCTTAAAAACTTTTTTTGTGGTCCTTACTAGAGGTTTGGCACAGGCCTGAGGAATCCATCCCTGTTTTTTAAATAAACCTCAATGCTTGTTGTTACAGGAGCCCATGTGTGCGTGTGGTCATTGCCACAGATGTTTAGAAATCCAAGCAGGGTGGATGAATTGAGGAGAGTTATTTGTTCTTTATGTTCATCATTAAGTATTACCGTATTAAACCGAGATACTTAGTAGTCTGTGATAGAACATGTAATTTGACCAAGTATTTTTTCACCTCCCCACGTATGCCAGACAGTTCTAGCCAGAACTTTCTACTTCAAAACATTATTTCCATACTCCACTCTATTTTGTACTGGTTTGGTAAGTATTCATTGGCTGAACATAACAGAACAGTGATGCCTGCCAAGCATAACCTCCTTGACTAGAAATGAAGGCAGCACTCAGCTATCACTGACTGTTAACTCGTAAATCAGTTGACATGAGTCTGGAACACTGATCAATTAAATATCTCAAATTTGCAAATGCTTTTCCTCACGTAGTTTTATGATCTGGGAATGGTAAAGTAATATTGATTTAGAAAATCAAGGTAATTTACTGTTGATTCTTTAAAAAAATTACCTACACAGGACATACTAAACCACAAAACTGTAACATGTGACTGGCAGCTCTTTCTGGACAGCTTGCAGAACAAAAAAAAACGTAGGGCCTATTACTGTGAGCACCGAAGCAGCAGCATAAGGCTTAGGTTGTTGTCATCCATTTAATCCATCACATTCGTTTATAACGTAATTTAGCAGCTACTCAGGCTGATAAATACCACGGACAACATTTCACAGGAGCATTGTCAGGCCAGGCAAATTTCACACACTGAATGTTAGCTTTTCATAATTATCTTTCCTTATGCAATTATGATTTTTTTCCCCCCTCTCCAGTTAAAAAAACAAAACAAAACAAAACAAAACAAACAAAAAACCAAAACCAAAAAAACCACTTTGTCAGTGTATCCCTTATTCTGACGACCTCCCACACCTGGCCATGGGCTAGGGAAGAAGCCACCAAGAAAGAGAGCATTCTTGCCGGACCTTCCTGGGTCCTCCTAAGAAGAAATTGTAAGAAAAATTTCTTCCTAAGAAATTTCTTCCTAAGAAATTGTAGCTTAGTGTTACCCAATGCCCATATAACCTCACATAAGCCCCTTCCTGCCCAGTCACCTGACATAGTACAGACACACAGCAGCACAAAAGAAAATTCATTGAGCCTTAAATGTCTCAGGAGATAAACAAATTGTTCATCACTTTTTGGCCATGGCTGGTCACTGTGCTGTAAGCAACAGCAGGAATTAGGACAATAGGCTTCTGGTGAATGGTAGCTGATGTCATTTTTTTTTTTAATGTATCAGATGACACCTAATAGACACATCTTGCATAAGAGATGGAGTAGAAATGGGTTGCCCCAGCATTTGTTCAGAGCTTGCATGTTTGGCTATTCCTTTGACAGCTTCAGGTCTTTGCTCTCTGCAAAGTAGCTCGTAATCACTTCAGGTACACAGAGAGCTATAGTTCCTGAGCAAGGACTTTTAGACACAGAGATGCTCACAGGCAGGGGCTTCTCTAGAGCTAGCTTTGGTACAGGTTGCAGGCAGACAAAATGTGATCCCCTCCCCATGCCCTTGTATGACCAAATCTTCTTCCCGGTCCTGTGAGGACATTCCCCATAAACTACTTCACTCCACATCAGCAGGAACTTTTCCAGTTCAGCCTCCCTTGCTTCTCCCTATGAGAGAAACCATATGAAACAGTCCAGAAAAGTCGGGATTTGTGTTTTGATAATATGATTTAGCCTAACTTTTCCCATTGATTGATGGAGCAAATATGCATTTGTATCTTCAGTATCTGAGCGCAGTCTCTTAAAACATGTACTCGTAGAGAACTGGTGCAATGGAAGGATGCTGTGGTTCCTACTTTGCAGACTTCACAGAGAAACTAGAGCCCAGGTCTCCCAGGGCATGGAGAAACCTAGCCTTTATTGATTTCCTTTGAGTCACACAGGAGGTTGTTGCTAAAAGAGAGGATCCAGAACCCAAGCTAGGATCTTAATCACTGTCGTCTTGCAGTTAATCCAATTATCCTTCCTACTTATACAGTACTTTTCAGTCGAGCGCATACAGTGGAACGTTAGAATATAATTTTGGGAGCACAGCAGCCAATTACCAGGACATATCCACATTCATGGAGACCTATCAAGCTATTAAAATGCTTTATTTTGAAACTGGAGACTGCCCTAGAAAAGGCTGCACTGTAATTTCCATGCACTGTCAGAACGAATCGATCAAGAGCAGCAGTTCAGGATCCTGGCCTACCGCGAGGGACAAGGGAATAAACAGTTATCCCTCTTCACTAATCAGCCACCCCTCCACAGGCAGCTGGCAATGCAAGCAGGACACCTGAGGGCAATCTGCAAAAAAAATTATTTACTATTAATGAAATTCAGTAGCCTCTAAGGTAAGCAAGTGCTCCTCAGACGAAGACTCTGGAGCCAAGCCCTGTGCTTCCATTTGGTACTCATTAAGCAAAGAAATAATCCAGTGGAAATGGCTGCTTATACAAAACCAAAACAGTCTCCTCTCCCTGAGACAGATTTTGTAAGCCAAACAGATATTTTCCATGGCTTTATGTGATTTATTGCAGCATGTTGGCACTAACCAAGGGGTTTTGATGCAGTGTATATCTGATCCAAATTCTTCTCATAGAAATGATTTTTGATCTGTCATGTCTATCTTTAAGTTCAGAGGTCCCTGGGAGAATGACTTTGTTCAACACAAATGTAAATAGTATGGAAATGAAACCCTTCCTCTTGTAAACTGTTTTGCAGGTTGAGAGCCTCACACTGATTCATAGATCTCTAGTGTCAGACCTGCTTTGACATGCTGCTTAAGCATCACTCTTTACTAATTAGCAGTATGTTCAATAAAAGGTACAATTTATCAGCTGACAAGCGGCATTAATTTGATGACACCGTGAGAATACTTACAAAATTAAATTAGTCTCAGCATTGGTTAAAAAAAAGAATACAGACAAATAGGCCATGGGAGAGACAACATGCATGTGGGAGAGGTTTCCCTCAAGTTTTCTCAAGAAAAGAACCCTACAGCACTGCAGGAAGTTACCCCTGCTCTCTTTGGGCTAAATGAAATGCAAATATAATTATGGGGGTGAAGGCTGCAATGCAGAATTTTGATATTTTTACTGGGAGCAATGCTTAATGGCCCAGTAAAGCTGTAATAACATACAGAGCCATTCATCTCCAGGCCTCTGAGACAAAAATAGTCCAGACGCAGCCACAACGAGGTTGTTATCTGGTGAACATCCAGTAAGACAAAAATTGGATGTGTTCCAGTCACTTCTAAACGAGCCCTGTGTATAAAGCTGGTAGTTATAAAACTATTTTCAGTTTCCGTCCAGAAAGGTAACAAGGTGAAAGAGAAGTTCAAAGATCTCATCTGTGGTCTTGGCAGACCCAGCAAGGGCTACAGAGAAGACTGACCAGGGGAAATGGTGAATTTGGGCTGGGAGGATACGATAACTATTTGTCTTGGGTCCCGCACACACAACGCCATTCAAACTTCATGCTGCACAGCAAACCTGGCACTCGAACCAGAGGTTCAGCGCTGCTCTCTATATACAGTTTATATACAGGGTGACACACAGCCCCAGAACGAGCACAGCTGGCGTCTGGCAAGACCATGCGACAAGTTGTACAAACAACTGCAAAAATTTTAAGAAGCTATGACAAAGAAAAGATCTTCTTACAAGCTGCTTATTTTGCACTTTTCATGAAAACTTAAAAACCTGCAACAATCGCACTTTGACATTAAAACTTGTAATTGCTGTTCCACGCTGTTTTCTAGCAGGGATATTGTAGCTACAACTCAGACTAGTCTATTTGCCCAGAGGAAACACCATCAGCAAAATGCTTCTCCCACGACTATACCAAATTGTCCTGCAACAACTACACTGTACGTCCTTTCCCCTTGCCATTAGCGCACAAATTAACACAAGCAACCCAAGGAACAGGAGGGATTTATTTTGTAGCTGTTAGGACTTGCCTCTCACATGAAGGAGATAATCTCCCAAGATTTACTCCTACGATGGGATATTCCAATCATTCCATGGATTTCAGGATTAGTTATATCCGAGGTACAATTTTTTTTAGCTGTTTTGAAATGTCAGGAGTGAGAGCTCTCAAAATTAACTGCTTGTGGGGCCAGTCCTGAAAGATTTGAACTCAGTCAATACTTTCCCATGTTGTTGCGCAACAAAAAGCAATTGAACGGCCTGTTTTCCGACTTGGAAGCATCATTACAAAAGTGCTGGGATGGGGCAAATCAACTTTGAATTTTGCAATGCATTTTAAGGTCTTACTGAACATCCACGTGGAAAATCTAGCGCTTGCTTCATCAATGGCATATGTCACGGATAACATTTTCTATTTCTTTGTCCCAAACATAAGGGCCCCTTTGTTGGAGGGTGTTGTGTACTTTGGTTTCCTGTCAGTCCATGCAGGGCCAGCTGAAGAGGCAGGATAAAGCATTTTCCTTTCACCTCCAAGAACTTTGTGTTCACATCCTGGGTATTGTCTGAAGTGACATAAGGCTTGAGTGATTTTCTATTGACATATATGTTCCTTGTATCAAAATAGTGAACAAAACCCACCATAATATGACCGAGCCAACAGGCCACATCATTTTTTTAAAATAGCAGGCAGTAACCAAACCAGGTGATCCACCTAAAAATTTGACTGAAGCTGGTCACAGATTTCTAGTTAGGCATTTCACATTAAAACATGAGAAACCAACCAGCATGATCCTCACCTCAACAGATTTTAAGCCAAAACAGTTTCATTGTCCTCAGTCTCGGACATGATGCAAATCTAATACACAGCTCACCTCCTAAGCAAAGTTAAAAGGGGCGAGGGGGCAGAAGAAAACAGGGAAAGGATCTAAAACCTTCAGAAAAGTACTCGAAACTAATGTTTTTTCAATTTTGTTTTTTATTAATAGGTAGGTTTTAAAATGACAGCTGCTGAAAATGTCTGGAGAGATTTAATGCCTTGCCTTCAGACAAAGAACCTGTCATTAGATTGACAGACTTTACGGGCAGGGTTCCCTCCTGCAACTATTTGCATAAGAAACCGTGTCGAGGATTCACCCCATGGGTTCAGGGAGAGGTTTTGATTTTACTCAAATGATTCATGGCATTACAGTGCTATGTTCTCTTTGGATGTTTGATGTTCATGGTGATGTAATTTTCATGTTTTGAAGTGTTGTGTCTTTTGTTTTTCCTTCGACCTGCCTGCTTTTGGGGTAGTCATCAGACAAGGAAAACGTTCCTCTAAAGGAGTACTCTGAGTTCTCATAAAAAGGTACTGTAATTGTCCAGGCACTTGCACAGCCCAGCCCTGTTTATAATAACCTCAGGAGCAACCTCTGTGCCAGAAATAGTTTATTAGGGAAACTGGAAGTGTTTAAGCCACTCTATAACTTGCATGAGGTCAATGTAAATGTTCTACCTGGGCAAACAGCAAGGGAGGACCTGCCTACAAACCTTGAACATGTGGTGCCAGAGCAAAAAGCTGAACCCAGAATAGAACGTGTGACAGACTCCAAATATTCTAAAACTAAGTGTTTAGGAAGAAACCCTAAATTCAAGCCAGTCACATCCCACTGACTGAACCCAACGCCTACTTCTTCACACCCCACCTTGATGCTCCAGCTTTGCGTTGCTGGTACTCGCCACACAGCACCACTGTCTCTCTCCTACAGCAGGACCTGTGCTGCCAGGCTCAGGTCTTTGGGAAAAGTGTGAGCCAGGGCTGTGACAGAGAAGTCCAAATGCACCGGAGAAGCTGCAGTGCAAGCTGCAAGGAAGCCAGGGGAGCAGGTCACCCTGGAGGATGTATTCCCTGGCGTCACAGCTTCTCCCCATCTTGCCACCTTTTGCTTTGGCCTTACCAGCATGTTTGATGCTCTCAGAGATATCAGAACCTCAGCATTTTAGAGGGCTGGTCCAGTTCACATATCCATACTATTGAAACAGCACATTAATCCAGACCAGTCCTCCGATTCTGCACAAGCACAGATTGAAAGCAATCCTCTTCAGCCATTTTCACGAATCACATTTGTTTCAAAAAGCCTATTTTCAGTCTGAAACTTGAAACATGCGGGTGAGCTTGTTACAAACCCTGGCTCTGATTAAAAGCAAAGCTTTCCTTCTGGGTCTCTTTAGATTAGGAGAAGCAAAGTTGCTTTCTCATACTTTAGATCTCTTAGTCTTTCCCTCTCTCTAATTTTGTCAGTGCCAATGCTGCTTTGCAGTGTTGTTTTGGCAGTGGTGAAATGGCATATGCTAACAAAAATATTTGTTAATAATTTATTCATAAGTATTCCAACCAACCTTTCGTCTTCAGCCAAGGCAAAGAAATGGACAAACGTATTCAGGCTTCAGTTTTCAAGCACTTTATTCACTGGATTCACTTGGAATCAGCTGTGCTTCACTTTTCTGAAAACATTCAGACCCTCTGTTTCTGGCAAGTGCTGCACCTTTGGATCACTGCAGTAGAGTATTAGAATTAATTCAGGAATATCCTCAGAAAACTGGATGACATTTCTTCGCTCCATGACCTCTTCTAGTTCATCTCCACCTTTGCAGATTTTTTCTGGTGTATAATAAGGAAAAAGAAAAGGTACTTCTTTTAGAAACAGCTGCATCTGGTCTTAGCATCGTGGGTTGCCCACACTCACATGCACAGATTTCATACCCAGGGTCTGTAGAAAGTCCTAAAAACAAAGCCAGAAACATTGTCAAAGACGTTATTTACACATCAGCCCAACTTTTCTGCACTATTAGTTTTTGCCAGTTGTGTGTGCCTCTTTTACAAGCGTGTCACCTGCTTCCTACAGTGAAAGTAGGAGACCCATGTTGGACCCCGAGGCTTCAAAAGGTATGTGTGCTTTGAGTCCAAGTATTGTCTATCTAACAATGGAGCTGTTCCACGGAAGCAGCAGAGCAGCCGCTTCTCTCCCCACCAGCCTTTGTAGAACAAAGCACCAGGCTCCTCAGGAGTCAACTTTGTTGTTTTGCCGTTGTGTAACAAGCTGTCATCCGGCCACAGGCGCCAGTGGCCGCAGCCCCCCTTACGGGAGCAAACAGTTCAAAAGCAGGGCTGGGTTTATGCAGTTTAATTTGATGTGTCAAGTGTCTTTATTACAAGCATTCTTGCAATGTTTGCTGTTAGCACTCAGAAAAGAACATGTATCAAATCTAGCCAGGACACGGGGAGGGACAGAGGACAGCTCTGGCAGGAACTCTCACTTGCTCTGACAGAAACTGTAATTTTCAGGGCCAGCATGCAAACTACCAAGAAGATACTTCAGCATGCTGTAATATTGATCTTCCCTGAACATCAGATGGAATTACAACCAATAGTGTTTGCCGCCGGCAATCCGGTCTTTGCCCCTCCTCTATATCCTTGGCAGTCAGTTCCAAGGAGAGAAAAAAAAATGTTTGCAGATAAACAATCTGTGGCCAAATTAGTCAGGCCAGATGTGAGTTAAACTTACAGTAATTATGCTGGTTTTATACTCTCTCTCCAAGTGGCTGTTTAACTCGCATTCAGACACTTGGGAACAATATGACACAACATCCCATGCAGTAAATGCTCAGTAGAATTCCCTCTGCCAGAGATAACATACTGCAAATATTACTGTGTTCAATGATCTCAGCATAGGAAGAGACACTGCTCATCAACATGTTCTTCAAGGAATCAAAGCAAAAAGAAAAAAATCTGGAAACACAACCAAAACCAGTTGCTGACAGTTAGACCAAACCCTTCTGGAAACCTGTCAGTGTTTTCTTCTGCCGTGTCTATTGCACAGACACCACGGTAACAAGTGATTCAGGTATATTCCTGATTAAATCCAAGAAAGATTACATACTTCATAATAATGATAGGCAGATGGACAGAATGATTTAGAAACTAGTCTGTTCGTTCCTGTTTCTCACAATACCTGTACGCATTTTGATTCACAGCTTAAAACTCCTGGCTCCAGATAATCCTTTCAGAAATAAAATTGACATACCAGGCAATAATAGTCTTCATATAAATGAAAAAGCTTTTCTTTTCCGTGAACCCATTGACTCATTCATCTTTCAAGTCTCTGCTCCAAACACGTTTCTTATAGCAAACCCTCTGCCACTAACATTCATGCATGAACTGTTTATCATAACTACCGACAAGAAAGAAACAAAAGCAAGCTGCTTGTTTGTACAGGAACGAGAATGGTCTTGTGGTTAAGATACTTTGCCTGTGACTGAAGACATATGGATTCCCTTCTTTATGCAGAGCCATGATTTGTGTGGGAGTTTGTACCATTTACCTTACATCTTGTCTCAATTCTCCTTCCCGTAAAGAGAGCATTATTATAACAGGGCTTTCAAACCACCCTGGGACAATGTAAATATTTGCTTCATTTTGACAGTGCAAAGCACATTCACTTGTTTTAGTTGCGTGTATAAGTAATTAGGTTACCATAAAGAGTGCTGTATTGTAATTATCCTTCTACACCAACTTTCTTAACCAAACTTTCCCTAAAGTCTATATCTATGCTAAGAGTGTTGGGCAAGAAAACACCAGCTGAGCAAGAAGACCAAGCCTTGTTATGGTAAGTAGATAGACACCACCCAAGGAAGGTAGCCCAAGGTAATGGGCAGCTGGATAGAAAACAAAGAAAATTCCTTTTTCATAAATGAGCTCCTCCCCTGCAGCACACAAACACGCCTAAACTAGCTCTCTACAGTTCAAAAAAACCACCCCAACCTTCCAGTCTTTTCTACCTAGCAACAGGCTCCCTTATAGGGATTACATGCTCTAACACAAGCATATATGCCACTGTGCTGTGTGATGATTCCCCCCCTTTCCTTCAAAAGAGTAAGGCAAAAATCCCTGGTGAGCATGTAAAAGGGTATACCTTGTACGTTGTTATACCGCCTTCTAACAGCGGCACATTGTTACCAGAGCACTGTCTAATCAGTTCCTTAATAAAAGATGTCCTTCCCAGTACCAAGTGGAAAACATGCACCCTCTCCAATGAGCAAACTCTTGGAATCCTTTCCAGCAAATATGCTTCGTCCAACCTGATAACCCTCCACAAAACAGTGCAACTGTGACAAAATCGTGTTTGTCGGTGGTAAAAGAGAAGGAAAGGAAATTTGAGGTCTTTACTCCAGTTCTTCCACACTTCCTTCAAACTGCACTGCCTGCCTTTCTGCTTCATGCGCTCCCCTGGCCATTAGCACCCCTATGCATGATTGGGAGCACATGACCTGACCCCACATTATTCATTAAAAGGTAAGCAAAACACTCTTCAGGGAGCTGCTCTGTCTGCTTATCGTAGCACCAATCTCACCCACCATACCTTTAATCACTCTGATGTCTGCCTCCATGTGCTGCATGCCCCTGGGCTCAGGAACCTTATCATATTGTTGATCTATATAGAACCATGCACACTCTCTATCTATAAATAACAGAAGTAATTATTACTAGTAAATAACATACACTAGCTCATTTAAAATGAATCATGTTCTTCAGTCACCCTGGAGAACGAATCAAATAGGCAAAGCTACAAGGCATCACTGTAAAATACTTCTTATATAATTATTATGAAATTGCATTAGGCTATGACTCATTCCTGCAAATGCAGGGTTCATTGAGGGTAATTAAAATAAGTCACTATCTCTTCAAGGCAGTGACTCATAGGTTGCTGCCCATAGCGGAGTGCAGTGAAGTCAGAGAGAAGCTCCTCTCTTCCCACTGAAAAAGCAATAGCAGCTTATTAAAGCAGTGGGTAGGCTCGGTTTGCCCATCCCTTTAGTCCATTTAGCCAGCAGGTTTGGATTTTTTCCCTACCCAAGAAGTAAAATCAACTACATATTAACTGTCTTACTAGGACTATAGGGAAAAAGAAGGGGGCTAAAAACAACTGGGATATACCCAAATGCCATTTCCCTAAATAATTGTTTGTAGGATTTAAAAAAAATGGTGTTGTCTGTGTGTAGCAATATAGCAGCCATGTAATCAAAAGTTGCTAACGGTAAGGGGCCATACTTGGTAGGTATATATGCGACATTTAATGACAGAAGTCAAGTTGCAGCTGAGGTTGAACTAAGAGCACCCAAGAGCCAAGAAGAGGAAATTAAGAGTGTCATGCTCCTTTGATACTATGAGAGGAATTACAGCAAGACAGGTGATGTCAGCCTCTGCACCCGTATTTATCTGCACAATAGCTGACAAGAGTTTATATTCTCAAATCTTTTTAAAAAATACATGCTTTAGTCGAGTCAGGTTGGAATAATTCATATAGTTTGGGTCGCCAAAATACAAAGCTATGAAAAAAATTAGTATAAAAGACAGGAGAATTTAACTGCACTGCTCTCCCACACTCCAGCACTAATGACAGCTCATAAGTAGCTCTTTGTTTATCTCTACCATGGTTTTCCATGCTCTACACTTGGTGTTCTGTGTTTTCTAGTATGCTTTGCTTTGCTAAATGCATTTTATCTTCTGTAAGTGTATTCTTTTCATGAGCTTTTCAGCTCTTTCGATGTGGGAAAAGCCAGACATTAAATACATTTCTCATTTCTATTCTTAACAGTATTTCATATCAGAAGATTGCTGTCCACATGATGAGAATTAACTTAGGGAAAAGAGTATGCTTTCAATATATAAATTAATCTAAAATCTACCAATGCTGGGAAATGTATTTCTTGGGAATACATGATTAAGCCGATAGCATGTTAAAGGAATGCTTCCTCATTATAAACCCCTTTGCAATAACACAGATCATAATTGTAGGAATCTGTGACAGTTCAGTATTAATTAACTGGCTTCTTTTCCTTAAAGCTTACCATCCCTGCGAAAGCTTGCAAAAAATTGTGCAATATGAATAATGGAGCACATGCAGAGTTTAGACTGTTTTATGAGCCCAATCAGAATGAATTTGTTGAGGAAGCTGCCAGAAATACTGAAGGATGTGCAGAGTTCATGATGTCCAAGTCAAGTTAACTTAAAATGATGCTTTAAACACCTACCTTCTCTTTCAGGCTTCACAAGCACGTTCCAAGTATTGAGTGGTTGCTTCACCACTTTCCCTGTACCGTGGCGGACATTATCGTACCATCTCAACAAGCCCCATTTGAATATAAAGCATGATATTGTACATTGGCCCCAGGGCCTAAAAGGCAGGGTGGAATTAATTTAGCAAGCTGTTTTTTGAAGAGGTTTAACTGCCAATTTATTTATTTTCCTGGTTGGGAACTGAGATTGTAACTGATAAAAGCAATCTGCTTTGGAATTTGTACCCAGGTTTGCAAATATCAATGACACATCACTGGGTATAAGCCCACTTGTGTAAAAAAAAAGTGTAAATTTACATTTTTGTAATTGTACTGGATCTGGCTGGGATGTAGTTAACTTTCCTCATAGCAGCTCATATAGAGCTGTGCTTTGCATTTGTGGCTAGAGCGGTGTTGGTAACACACCAGTGCTTTGGCTATTGCTGAGCAGTGCTTGCAGAGCATCAAGGCTGTCTCTCCAACCTGCCCCACCAAAGGCCAGTAGGCTGGAGGTGGACAAAAGTCTGGGAGGGGACACAGCCGGGACAGCTGACCCCAACTGACCAAAGGGATATTCCCTACCATATGATGTCATGCTCAGCAATAGAAGTTGAGAGAAACGACATCGGAGGGAGTGGGGGGGGGAAGTTAAGGCATTTGTCTTCCAAAGCAACCACTGCACATACTGAGGCCCTGCTTCCCAGGAAGTGGCTGGACATCGCCTACTGATGGGAAGTAGAGAATACTTTTCCTCATTTTGCTTTGCTTCTGCGTGCAACCTTTGCTTTTCTCATTAAACTGCTTTTATTTCAACCCATGAGCTTGCCCATCGTGTTTTCTCCCCCTGACCTATTGAGGAGGGGGAGTGACAGAGTGACCTGGGGGGGAGAGGTGTCTGGCATCCAGCCAAGGTCAACCCACCACAATAATATTCACAAACTTTTAACCTCCTACTCTTTGACATGCCAGAACTTTCAGTTCAGGTAGGAAGAACTGGAAGGTCTTTCGTAGCTCATCATTGCATCTGTCTATTCTTCATGCCTCATTTGTACACTTTCTCATTCTTATGGTTCAGGTCTTCATGTGATATAAGCTCACACAATTCATTAGGTGTTGCACCAACCTATTAAATGGAAACATCACATGTTATCTTTTTGCCAGACCACTTTGCACAGTGGCTCTCTTGTATAAAATGAGTTTTTCATTTCAAAGCAGTGAGTCATGGACACACAGCAGCACTCTAAAAATCAGCATCACAAATAACCAGCCCCAGTGAATAAATCTTGTGGACTGTTTTAGCAGAGAGGTGCTAATTTTGTGACACAGAAGTCCAGAAGATCACACTAAAATCCTTAGCTGACCTGTCAATTGTAATGATATTTATCAGTGTTCTGGCAACTCTATCCAATGTTTCCTTCACATAAAATCAGTCCACTCCCTTTTTCCCTCAGAAATCTTTTAAGACCATAACTGGACAGAGCAAAGAAACTTACTAAAATGTTCTCTGTTCTGTTCCCCTTTTTGCAGGCATGTGCTCAAGCACTCTGGAAAAGAATTCAACATTTTTCACTAAAATTACTTCTAAATACAAAAAAATCCATACTAGGGAACATCAGTCACCTCACACACAGGAAACCTTTGAAATGTGCTGTGTATTTCTAAAAGAAATAGTTTGAATTCCAAATTCTTGGCCTTCCTGAAATATGCTGAACTTCCCTCCTCTCATTCATGTCCATCCTAAAAAACTCCCATTGCTTTGTCTCACCAGTGGAATTTCACTGGTATGGAAAAAGAACCACCAAAGCCATTACTGCAGGACCAGGAACAAATGTGTATGAATTATGTATGTTTGTGCACTAAAGAACTGTATGAGATTGTTTTTATTATAACCGTTATCCTGTCTTTCCCACTCCTCCATTCCTATTAATGTTTCTGATTTGTCTCAGTTAGAGACTGTGTCCCTGCGATATCTATGGCACTAATGGATGGCACTAGAACAATAATGACTACAATGCCATTGCTTATAATGTTCATCCGGAGGACCTGGCAGCAAGCTAATCATAGGTACAGAATTAGTTAGGGTAGACATACGCAAAAAGTAAATTCCTTTTATCAATACATCACTTTTATTGAACAAAACTGGACACTCAGCTGTCTGAATTGTGTCTAATGGCTGCATTTAGTGCTGTTCTTCATGTTATCAGGGCAAGTCGGTCAATCTATATATGTCAACTTCCAAGACAAAGCTTTTTGCTTCCAGCAGCAAAAGAAGACTCAAGGCTAGATCCTGACCAAATAACTACAAATGCAGTTTATGGAAGAGTGTAACCTTTGAATTGCTTGTTGTAGTACTTCAGAATAAACTGAAACCAAAAATTAAAGTTATTCTTGATTGCATATGCCTTATTTAATCCAATGAGTTAAAGGAAGAAGTAACGTCTTCCCACTTTGAGTTTGTATACATTGAGATAGCAATGTGTTGGCTTTTGACAGAATCAATCTTTTTTTTCTCCTAGCTATGTTCATACAGCATGGCCAATGTTTTAATTTTTGTCATTGTGAAATGTTGGTTTGATTTTCAGTGTAGTATCACAGATATTGCTATCCCTCAGACACTTTGGAAGGCATTCACAAACTCAGTGGCCCATTTATTTAAAAGCTGTGCTTTAAATTGTTTCTGTGCCACAGAAAACATTTACAGCTGTGTTTTCAAATAGTACAAGGAATGTTTGGAAGCCAGGCACACCGGTACTGAGACACGTAATTAAGTTTGCTCCTAGAGATTTGTGGCAGTACAGTTTGCAATCCTCATTGTCACTGAGAAACACATGCCTAGGCCCATGTGAGGCTAGGATTGCTTATCACTTCTCTCTCTCTCAGTCTTTGTGTCCCTTTTTTTTTTAATAATCAGAAAGATTCAAGGGGGGCAACAAGTATTTTCTAAGATAGGTAATTGGTTTGGCACAAGGATGTCTGAGTAGGCTGGGACTCTTCAGCTTGGGAAAGAGACAACTCATGACAACAAACGATAGAAGTCTAAAATATTACAAGTGCCTTGAAGAGAGGGAAGAGGCATCAGGTTTTCACCCCTTCCCAATAAAAAAAATCTAGGGCCCATCTAATGAAGATGGTAGGAGCAAGGGTCATAACAATGACAGCTGGTTCATTGTGCAGCAGGTGCTAGAACTGTGAAATTGACTGCCCAAAGAAGTCATGAGAACTACAGTTTAGCTGAGTTCTCCAGGAAACTGGACAAGTACATGGAGAAGAAACCTTTTATTCTGGGGGCTCTGTCAAACAAGTTTATCTTGTTATTGCTGTTCCTGAAGCACCTACTTATGTCCAGTGTTGAAGAAAAGGTACAGGGCTAGATGGATCCTTTGTCTGATCCCTTCGTAACTGTTTTAAAGTTTTTATGCTATATATTCTTGGGACTGGACTTCCTAGGAATCGAGACAAAAGCTCCTGTGGCACTCAACTAACTGTCAGAGTCCTTACAAATGCTTTGGAAGCTGTTCACCAGCTTCAGCCAAGGCTGACAGCCATGACAACGTTTCTGAAATAGTAATGGTGTACACGTTTTCTGAAAATCAATGGGAGGAAGAAGAAACAGATCCAAATTGTTCACAGAATCACAGAATAGTTGAGGTTGGAAGGGACCTCTGAAGGTCATCTTGTCCAACCACCGCTCAAGCAGGGCCACCTAGACCCAGTTGCCCAGACTCTAGGAAGAGAGGAAAAGGCTTAAGTATTAATCCATCAGACACCAGAGAAACAGTACAGAAGAGAAACAAGAAGAAAGATTTGATAAATATTGCAGCTCATGGAAATCAGTTCTTACTGCAGAAATTTTACACTGAAATATTTTGGGGGACAGAGGTGATGGGAATTGTACTTTCAAAATTTGAATTTGAGTTTATCAAGCTGGGTAGTTCTTAATCTTCATCTTTCTCTTGATTCCTTGGCATAATTGCGCTATGCCCTATGACTAAGATGTTATAAATAAACTCCAGCTATAAATTACTCATAGCTCTCAAATATAATATATTGTCCTAGTTTCAGCTGGGATAATTTTCTTCCTAGTAGCTGGTATAGTACTGGGTTTTTGAATTTGGGACGAGAATAATATTGATAATACATTATGTTTTAGTTGTTGCTGAGCAGTGCTTACACTAAGTCAGGGAGTTTTCAGCTTCTCATACTGCCCTGCCAGCGAGGAGGCTGGAGGTGCACAAGAAGCTGGGAGGGGACACAGCCAGGACAGCTGACCCAAACTGGCCAGAGAGATATTCTGTACCATATGATGTCATCCTGAACAAAATATGGGGGAAGTTGGCCTGGGGGGCACAGCCGCTGCTTGGGAGCTGGCTGGGCATCGGACAGTGGGTGGTGAGCAATTGCATTGTGCATCACTAGTTTTGTGTATTCTTTTATCATTATTATTATTTTCCCTTCCTTTTCTGTCCTATTAAATTGTCTTTATCTCAACCCCAGAGTTTTACCTTTTTTTCTGATTCTCTCCCCCATCCCACTGCGGGGGGGAGTGAGCAAATGGCTGTGTGGTGTTTAGCTGCCTGCCGGGTTAAACCACAACATATATAATATTGAATTATGAAAGTAATACATACACAATGCATTAATATTGCAGCAGCATCCAAATAATTGCTGTGTTTCGAATATACCTAAAAATACCCAGGTCTGACCACAAAATCCATTCCCATTGTAATAGTGCTAAATGGCATAATGAACTTCAAATAATTCTTATTGTCAGCTGCATGTGGAGCTTTCAAACATAGCACATCTGTCATGGCCAACAAATTCTCCTTTTGCAAAGAAAGCAGAAGCCTTTCTCTCTGCTGCCATGTCCAGGATGTTGCTGGTTACCTAATACCCACTCAGCTTTCCTTCATGTAATTTAGATTTTTACTTCAAAAAGCGCCTTGGGATATTTCAAGTATGAAGGGAACAATTTAAATCCCATTTTTATTCTCTGTCATGCCAAGGGGCACAAGTAATGACCTTACGCAATGTTGCACCACGTTGCATAGGCTGATGTGGTATTACATAACATTGGCTAGGTACTGAAAGAAACAAATGTTTTCAACATACGCACAAAAAGCCCTAAACGCAGGGGTCCTTTCAGTGCCCTGAATGAGCACAACAATATAGACACTGTGAGCAACAAACCTGGCTTTCATGTGAACTCATTCAGACAGACACGTAAGAGCAGTGCTCCTGTTGCGCTCTCTTTGCCCAGGAGTGAACCAGGAAATGTTCTGTTAAATCTCCCAGCCAAAGCAACTGGATCTTGCATTGTAAAATAACGTTCCTTTTTTCAATCAAAGATTACAATGTTGGTGACTACACACCCTTTGATGATCATTTTTGAATCCTCTATTTCTATTTCAGTCACAAAACCAAAGTCAACATTGAAATTCAATGTTTGCCTACACTCCTGTGGAAAAGTGAGGGATGCTCAAGCAGCAAGCTGTAATCTCTAAGAATACAGGGTCAATACTGGGCCATCGCTAAGCATCTGCACACTGTTCCCTGTATGTGTTAGCTCACTGTTGATCAAGCAGGACAAGCTAAGCTTCAGAGAATGACTTAACGATACATAACCAAATTTGACCTGCTTCCTTACTCTTTTACACACATTCAGAAACTATTTTATTTTATAGCTCAGTAAAAAAAAATCTTATAGTACAATGAAAAGGATTTTCCTTTATTAAATAAAACCACTGATGAGCGTAACGTGCTACCTCTATTACTCCAGACACTAAGGTAGTGTCTGCTCAGGGAATGTACTGCTACTGTACCAGGGAGCCAGCTATGAGCACTGAACTGATAGCATCTATATGAATAAAGAACTATCTGGGAGCAATAAGAGCATGACTTCAAAGTAAGATGGTTTCTAAGAATCAGACTTCAGACACTGCTGAGAGAAAAAACTGAAAACATTAGAGAGCAAAATTTTAAGCCAAAAGGAAGTCTGTATTTGGAAGCACACATCTTCCACAAAGTATTTCCACTAACTCATTAATGCAGTCATGTTAGAAAAAGATGGTAACATATCTGGCTGATGTTCTCATGGGAGGTTTGCATGCTCAGATACTGTAGTTGCCAGTTGCCGCTGCATTCTACATCTTAACTGTTCAGTTACTGATAAAACAAATCTTCACTACATCAGGTATTATACAGTTAATACTCGTTTTTAATTTTCTTTTTAATATTCAATAATTCTGCCAGCTAACTTCTGATAACTGCATACTTTTTCCACACTTCAATCTTTCGAGCTCTAACTGTAAAAAAGTCTGGAAATAACTGAGAAAAAAATGTCTAACAGTCACATTTCAAGTCATCATTTTGTTATTAAAGCCAGAACTTAAACTCTGTTCTTACAAAAATAATGTATATACTTAAACTATGAGAATATGCTGGATTTTAATGTCCTAGTGAAGGATGTCATCAATGAATTATAAACCAATCATTTTACAATGTATTGTTTTTTCAGATGGATGATAACAAAAAAGAAATTGAAAGTAAAAGGAAAATGCAAGTAAAAGCTACTGATAGACAAGTTACGGAATGTGAAAATATGAAGTAAAGCCATTCTATATCTGTGCTTCCTCTTGCTTGGCACACTGGCAGTAGCAGCAAACAGAGCAACAGAGCAGCAGTAAATCTTTATGAGCAAAGTTGAAGAAACCACATGAATATTCATCTAATTAGCCAATCTAATCTCTACGTCCATTGAATTTCCTAAATTAACATGTTCAGGTTTCTTCCACGAGGTCTTGAGGAAGCTTTTCACATTATAATTTCAAGGGTAATATTTACAGCAATAATGAGCAACCATTCTCCTGCAATATTGAATCATGAAGGATTACTGGAGAATGAAGGTAAAAGGAAGGCTTAGAGACACCATTAAAGAAGTTATGAAACCTTCCATAGAGATATTTCTTCTGTTACTCTTTGTGAAACTGTTATTGGTGTGTTGCAGGTTTTTAAAGATCTTTCCCTTTCCCTAACCATAAAGAAAGATGTTCTGATGATGATGACAGCCAAAAGACCTCCTGAAAGTGATATGACAAGTTTTATTTCTCTCAACTACTTTCAGAAATAATTTCTATTTTGTCTATATTCTAGGATATTAATTCAGAAACAATAGTGAAATGCAGCTGATTTCTGTGACCTTTTTTTTCCAAAATAAAATTTATTAATAATTTTTAAAATTTTAGTTAAAAAACCGTTTGAGGCATACTGGAACTTTAAAAACAAAATTCTCAGTTAACCACTCTAAATTAGACTAAGAGAAATTATTTTCTGAGTTGGAGGAAAGTCATACTAAATATAGATCACCAAGAGCACATTATTGTTAGAAACCTTGTCCGCTTACACACTTCAATGCTAAGGGACGTTATGTAAGTACATTACAAATAAGTGGTTAAATAAAAACTCAGCTCAAGTTTAGCAGAGTTCATACACTTCAGTGAAGTCAGATGACAGTGTCCAGTGGCTGCCACAAATGTTAGCTCAGTTAATGGTTTCACTTGTAAACCATTAAAAATCCGCTTTTACACTATTTTATATTTAAACTAAGCCAAACCAGCAGTGCCACAACAGCGTGTACCTGCGAGTGATGGACTCAGTTTGATGGATGCCTCAAAGTCACCACAATTTACACGTAAGTTACGACTGCAAAGTTTAACTGCTGATTAATGACAGCTGTCTCTTTCACATCCCAATCTGGGAATTCATCTTGAACTCCAAGTCCCAGAGCAGAGAGGAGAAAGGTGAAGTACAGACTCGACTAACAGAAAAACAGGTTGGAAGGAAGCTGAAGACGTCACTGGTCCTTCCTGCTCCCCAGGGCAGGGCAGGCGTATGGTACATAGCTCGTTCCCCAGAGCCTTTCCCTGGGGGGCTCTCAGGGACCTCCTGGCACTTCCAGCCATTCCCCAGCCAGTCTGCTCCAGCACTTTGCTATCATTTTGAAGCAAAAAAAAAAAAAGGGAATGTATGAGTCCCCATAGAGAACAGCTATTCGTTTCATACAGCTTCATATATTCTCAGTGTCTGTGGATAAATCACACTAACACAGTCTAAGTTGTCATGGTATCACAGTCTAAGCTAGAAAACATGACTTTTTCATTCCAAAGAAAAGAAAAATGCTAGATCCTAAGGTGTTTCTAGCATATAGGCAAAAGTTGTCTCACAGGTCACCACCAGTCTGTCATAGAAAAGAGAAAAACAATTTCAGTAATAGTGACGGCTCGCTGTGTCCAGAGCCAAAGTTCATGTTAAAGTGATTCTGAGCCGGAGCAATGCTTACGCCCAAGAAGGAGGCTCTACCCAGTCTTTTTGTTCAGAAAAAGATGAAAGAAGCTAAGGCTGGTCTGAGCAGAGGCCCTCCTCTGCAGAAAGGAAGGTTATCTTTAATAAATAGCAAAATACTGGAAGCACAAGACAGAAGAAATACTGTGAAGTGATGAGAAAAAGGGTAACACAGGACAGGAGAGAACCACCCAGGATATGGCAGATCCCGTTTCACACTAACAGGGGCAACAACACTGTATAAATGAGAATATGAATGTCCTGTGTTCCCTCTTTGCTTTCCTGATTATCTTTAGTTATAGGCTGCATGAATTATGTAGGGACCCAGCTAGGCTGTGCAATTATAGCTGTGAAGATAAAAGCCAAGTCAAAAAGCTTGCTATCCTTTTTCACTTGTTATTTCCATCTCATTCTCCATTTATTGTAATAAATGTGGTGAGATCTGAATCCTATGCAAAATAGGGCTGAAAAATCCCCGAATACCAAGGCAAGACAAGCCCTGATCCAACAAGGCAGTTACTTATGGGCCTGACTGTAAGTGCACAGATAGTCCCATTGAAGCTGGAGCAACTGCTTGAATGATGATACTGCTTAGTACTAGGGTCTTCATGGGATGTGAGATGTGTCTTTGCAGTTACCAGAGGACAAACAGTAAATCATACCCAGTGCTATCCAGACACACACTGTATTATTTTAGTGCACGGTAAATAGCTCGGCCACACACCCTGCTTGCTTACAAAGTGGCATGCTTGTCACTGAAGACATCGGAGCCCTCTAAACCAAGATGTACTGCTGCCTCCCGTACAAGCCAGTGATGAACAGCTTTCATTTCAGTCACATCCCTTTTTGTGTCTACCATAGCGAGGGCCATTCCACTTCTCCGAATGATAAAGGGGCTACAGACACCATATCACAGTAATTAAAGATTTATAGTAGTGTAAATAATTAACACTCCCCCTTTCCACTGAACACAAAAGTCACGCTTAGATGAATACAAAAGCAGCAGTAAGCTCATACTAGGCAGCTGAAACCAATTTATCTATGATACATCTCAGAAGCCTCACATCCTCTCTCAAAAGAATATCTTTTGTTAGGTCAGGATATAAAGTGATATATTGCATATTTAGTTCTTTTTTCAAAAGACTGAAGCTGTCCCCCTATTTCAGAACTGCTTGATAAAACCAGTCTGGTTTGTGTTTAGGCTCAACAAAGTAATGTGCTGAGCTCTTCAAGTACTGGAGACTATACCACTCCTCTAGTCCTGACACCAGCAGTCTTGTTGCCATCTGGAAACTTCATGATAGGAGAATTTTTTTTTCCCTTTGGAATTTTAGGTACTACTATATTAGGTACCACTATTTTTTCCAGTCATTTTTCCACCATAAAAGTCACAATCGTGAGTTCTGGGCACAAACTCTTGAGGAGTACTTAACACAAATGCAGGCCTTAATTGAGAGACATGCATTGTTATGTCCCTACTGAAAAAAATACTTTTGTCTCTCATTTTCTTTGTATCCTAATGGGATGGCTTTAAATCCCTTTAGATGCACTTTTAGTGCACTTTCAAAGCACTGTTCCAAAAGCACGAAGTATGCCTGAATTAAAATGTTAGGGTTGCAAAGACCAGTAGTCAGAAGGGATGAAGCAATGCCAGAAGTAAGGAAAACATGGTAAATTTAATATAGATCCATTGCTCATATGCATTATGGTAATGTCATTAGCTGCTTGGTCACTTGCTCTTTATTTACAGGCTTTTTCTTTCAGTCACTGCACATAATGGAGTTGTTCTGGTATGAATGAAATGTGCAATGACAAAGGTTATTCTCTGCAGTTTCTCTGCCTCAGCTGCTGCAGAAGCTGGAGCGTGAAAGGTGAACAAAGTTGGCTAAACTCAAAATTTCTGTCTCCTAGGGAATGTCAGTGTTCTCTTTCAGGTGCTTCAAGTTACAATTAAAAAGGGAAATAACAATATTTCCTGCAAGCTGGAAATTCTGGTGAGGTTTTGTTCTGTAAAAAGAAAAAAGCCAGGTAATTTGTTTCAGAAACACGTCCAGAGCTTGCAAGTTTCTGGTTCCTTGAGTGACAGACAAGAAGATTGCCTCGAAGCTTCTCGCACGCCAGCACCGGGAACACGCCTGCCTCCTCCCTGCCAGAAGGCAGCCTCGCCGGACCGTGCAGCCCCTCAGCCTCAGCTGCACCCTGCCAGGGCCAGCCCTCGGGGCTCCCCCCTCCAAGGCCCTCGGGCACCCCGGCTAGTCCAGGCCATCAGCAGACACATCTCTGGCTCCCAAGCAAACCCCTTCTTTGGCTTCCTGGGCCAGCTCATTTCCTCCGAAACGCAGCTGCCTGCCCTCGCTGACGCCCCTGGTGTGTTAGGAAAGCCTAAGAAGAGCCAAGCAATTTCTCTTAGCCTCATCCTCAGGACAGGCTGGTTTGGATTGACATGCCCTCATCTCCAAGACCATCACGGCAAGGAAGATGTGTTGCCTTCAACAAGTGCGCTCGAGTACTCGAGCTGCAAGGAGAGCTGTTGGGACCGGCGGGCAGGTGTCCCCTGCGCCGTAGCGGCCTCAGGGCATGCTCCCACCCCAGCTGCAACGCAAGTTTTGGTGAGGAGACGTGTCCATGCCGTCCTATGCTCGACTCCAGGCAAGCGGAAAGGTGACTTTATGTACCTCTGTACTTATGTACCTAGGGCCAGAGAGAAGGAAACAGCCCAGTCCCCGGGGTCGAGGGGAGGACGTTTGCCCGGGGCTCCAGGAAGGCGTGCTGACAAGCGGAGGTTACGCAGAGGCAGGGCCTGCCCCAGGCTGGCGTTTCTTTCACGGAAGGGGTTGAGTATTCTTGTACCTGGGCCAGGATTTCTGTGCCAAAATCTGCCTAATGAATAAACCTCCGGGCCTTCCTTCTAAACCAGTTTCATTCCACAATCATTTTTTACGGCCAGGGAAACAACATTTTTGTGAGAATCCATTTGTAATATGTCTTTTTTTTTTCTTTGTCTCCTTCTCCTTCCTCCTTTTTCACAGGGGTGCAGCCTGACCCTTGGTGTCTGGCAGCCACAGGCCCAGCAGCGCCCGGGGGGGTCCCGCACGCACCGAACGGGTCTCAGAGTACTCAGGGGTCATATTCATTTCTCTTGAGAGGTTCTTAAAGACATTTGATTCTTGTGACATGAAACTAGTTACTAAATAACACGGATTCAAAGCTTAGAGTTACCATTTCTCATCAGGCTGCAGCCAGGCGGTGAGGGGGAGGAAGAAGGCAATATGTGAGCTGCAGAGGACACTGAGCCTGCAAGCGCCAATGAAAAGACTCATTATTCATCAGGATTTCAAGCTGAAAACGTAAACTCAGCTGTTTTCTGTGGCCAGTATTGGTTCTCTCTGTTGCACCACTGATGACCGCACAAGGTATAACACTGTCTTGCCGTCACAATTTCACTTAATCTTGTCAATTGTGATAAAAAGCCCAGATGCTAATTTGCTGTAACATGACTTTATCAGTGCTTTACTGGTGGAAGAGGACCAGGATTAAATAACTGGTCAGAAGGGGCTTTCCCTGTTTCCCTGAGACAAGAAGAGGTGTACGTAGGGAAGAAATTGAGAGACAGCAAGGAAGATGGGGGTGAATGAGTGTGTATGCATGTTGTATTTCTTGTACTGGGAACAGTGGGGACATTTGCAATCTAAATCACACTCCTAAAGAGGACTAGATACCCTAAGCAGCAGCTACGAAATGGGTCAGCTCTGCTTTTTAGAGGGTTCTGCTTTGAATACAGCCTCCCAGCCAGCCTGTCGGGCACTGGGCATGAGGGGATCCCATTCCTAAAGGCACACAATGCAAAACATGTGAGACATTTGAAGAGACAGCAGAAGTTTCTCTCATTTTAATTAGTGAATAAAAAAGAAAGAACAAAAAAACCTAATGAAGCAAGCAGGTGTATCTTTTTGTTTCCCCAAGACAGAAATGTTCTTTTCGTCTATTCAAAAATCTCTGGAGCAGGCTGCAGATTCTTTAAAGCTTTTCATTGCATTAAAATATCCTCAGATTATGGCATGTTCTCAATAATATCCTCCTGCAAAGTGTTCAAATATTCATATAATGAGGAAGAATGTCTATAAGCATGTTTTAGTGATCTGCAGTGGAAGTTCAGGGGTTTTAAATGCTTGTTTTTCAGACACACATTCAGTGAATCTCTGCCTTTAAGTACAGCAGATTATCTCAGTATTTCTTGAAAGCATCTCAAAAAGCTTTATGAATGTACAGATTCATCACAGAGTTTTCCCCTAGAGTCAGAGGATGAACCTTAGGAACATTCGGAAGAACAAAGGTTTTGAGGGTTTTGCATTTTAGGCTTGTAGAGCACATATAAAAACCAGCTGTGCCAAGGAGCCTGGGAAACCCACTCCCAGGGTTTTGCAGAGATCCCCTGGAGTCAGCTGGTGCCTTCTGCCAGCCTGCAGTACGCTCTGAATCAGCTCTGACCACGCAGAGCCCCAGCGAAGAGCAGGAGCGTGTGCGCAGCTGCTTGCTTTTTACACGCCCACTTACACTCGTGTCTCTTCAGAAGCTTGTTCTCCCACCGTGTACTGCTGCCTCTTTATCCTGTGCTTGGGATGACGAGGAAGCAGCTTTGAAAGGGTATGAAAACAGGAGCTACAGCCTGTGACTAGGACCTCATTGTTCTTGTACACAGGCTTCATCTCAGCTGCCGTATCCTTTCCAAAATATGAAAGCTTGTTAGAGAAAGGTATGTGACGCATCAGGGTGCCATTTTCCCCAGACTTTTTGCTGATTAATTTTGTATCTATCATCTGAAGCAGGTAGGAGGAAAAGCACCTTACAGAAATTTTAATACATGTAAATAAAACAAACATGTGGAGAGCCCAGAACACTTTTCTAAAATCCCATCTCCATCTGTCAATACGAAAAAGGAAATTTTTTTACCTACATAGTATTTTCCCAGCAATTCCTAAATAGAATTAGAAGCATCAGAAATTATGTAAGAAGTCTGTTGGTGATTCTGAGGGTAATCATACATGTTGAGGATGTCTGAATAACTTGAATAACTTGTGGTTTAGATTTCACATTCTGGCTGCACGTATTGTTAACTTAAGCCAAGCT
The DNA here is from genome assembly GCF_035582795.1 of Mycteria americana. Lineage (NCBI taxonomy): Eukaryota > Metazoa > Chordata > Aves > Ciconiiformes > Ciconiidae > Mycteria > Mycteria americana. The sequence goes on from NC_134367.1 coordinate 64,578,865, forward strand.
CTGAATTTTGTTTGTTACTTGACACAGCCAACAATACCTCCAAGATGGTCAAATACACTTTCAGAGAAAACTAATTAGCTAAAAAAAAAAATGCATTATTCTACAGAGGTATTGTGGCTTCTCTTTCTCTTTGAGAGCTGGATAAAGACATTTAAAATAATGGAGATATTTGAATGAGATGGTAACAACCTGAGATCCTTCCGTATGAATTACCACTCTCCGTAGTGCCAAGAATTCCCTCAAAGGAGCCATAAGTGCTGATGGCAAGGACTGAGATATCTTACTGGTTGGAGTCGTTTTAAATTGTCATCCATGGGTGCTTAAAGTTCCCATCATACCGGCAGTTTTCTCTGGTTCACTGATCAGGAAAACAGAACTGGCTAGCTCTTCCCCTAATTAAGGATTAGGATTTCATCCTGCAGGCACCAACCATCCTCTTCCTTCACTACCATTCATTTCACAGGTTCATTGACTTAGCACTTACAGAAGAGATATAGTCAAGCAGCCCTCCTGCATTGCCATTGTGTTATTTAACTCTTACTGCTGCGTGATACTTCAGAGCCCTTTGAAATAACAGGGAGGAGAGAAGCTGTTCAAAGAGGTTATCACAGAGGCATACACGATTGACAGTCCCTTCCTGTCTCACTTCATGTGTTTTTTGTTTGAGAACACGTTGATCCCATGATCCCTCTTGGTTCTTAGTTAAGGATATGACATTGGTACATCTTTCCTGAGACTTATTTGCCCATCTCTTGTGCCATCTTCATTTTCTTGACAGTTTGAAAGATTCTTCAGACATGAAGCTAAGAAAATGCCCCTTCCTTTCATCACGATCAAATTATCATCCCAGTTCCATCTATTCAAACTTGTTGTCTCCCTCCTACTTCATATCACATCAGTGAGTCAGAATCTGGCTTTCTATTAAAAGCTGCTATTATGCCACAAAAGCACATCCCTCCATGCACCTCAGCATCCCCTATAAGATCCCCTATCATTCCCTTCTTTCTTTTCTTCCATGTCCAACCATGTGTGTGAGCTACACCCAACATAGTTCCTTAACTAAAATTAATTGCGATCACAATGTCTTTATCTTTCAGTATGTGTAAGACATTGCTCAGGGTGAATTTCACCCAGCTTCAATGCTTTGCTTTGCATGTAGCAAGGAATACAGAAGAAAAGTATTCATTGTCTTATCTTGACTATGGTGGTGTGCTGAGACCAAAGCAGAGATTTGCTATATTTGAGATGCAGCACAGGCCTTTTATGTTCAAGCTGCTGCTGTTGATACTTGGAGCTGTACCAGTTGTACTGTTTCTAATTTGGAGAACAGCAAGCACAGGGGGTTATTGAATGCAGCCACATGGTCTACATTTTCTCTCTGACACCTTTTCCTGTGTGACCCTAGCCCCCTCCCAAGAGCCAGACTAAGATGCTTCTATTGGATAAGACAGAAAAAGATCTTCCAATGTTAGTAGCCAGCATATTTCTCTTATATGAAATAGAGACCATACCTTGGATTTGATACAAGAGTAACTAGGTCATTAAATAACCTGGCAACCTACCCAAAGGGCACAGAGGCATCTGCATGGGGAATTTTTTATGTAAACATTTCATTTCAACAGTGAACAGCTATCATTAGTCCTTTAACATGCACTTTGCATAATCATCAGATAATTCCCAGCCTTCTCTCCTATTTCATTTTTTTTTTAACTCTCCTTGTCACCTATTGTCCTCTTGGTACATTTCTGCATTGCCATGCAGCATTATGTTGTGTAACCACTAGACAGATTAGCCTATTTTGCAAACTGAGCTTCATTGTAAGCTAACAGGCATCTGCTAAATTAAGTTTGTAATAAAGCCACATCTATCGCAGATCACCTTGGCTTTTAACTGTTGATGAACGGGAACTTACTTCACAAATGCTTTCCTTTTTTTCCACTTTTTCCCTGTGCCAAGACACTCAGAATAGCAACATTCATGCATCAAATGTATTATAGCATTGGGACACCCTGGCCTCCACTTTATTATTTTAATCATTATTCTGCTTTGAATTTTTGGCTGTGTTTTATTCTCTGTAGCATGAGATTCTAGTAGGTTCTTGTGATGAGAGGTCAAACTAAATAAAAATGGCCCTGCTGGTTCTGTCAACTAAATTCAAACATTACTGTGAAGCTTTACAGCAATAATACTTTTCGTGCTACTATATTCTGTAAGCAATTCCAGTGGAATCCCTGTTCTGAGTGGTTTATTATAGCTCAACCATAAAAATGTGCTTTGAGCTGAAAGTGGATTTATAAGATTTCTGCCCAGGAGCATATGCTTTGTAAAATTTAATTTAAATCAGCTTAGCTTTTTTTTTCTTTAAGACTGAAGAATAAAAACAAAAATAGATTATTAGTCTTTTTCTTAGTAGAAAAAAACCCTCACTTTTGTTTTTATAGCAAGTAGGCTTTATTCTTGCCCTTCATGCATATATGTAATTCCACCAACTTGGGGAAGACATGGGGAGGACCATGAGAGCAAAACTAGTCTTCCATATTTTAAATGAAATATGGAGGCTGTCTGGCCAACTATTTGGACTAGGATTTTCTATTGGGTAAAGGGAAAAATAGAATCAGTGATATTATTATTATTATTATTATTATTATTGGAAAAAAAGAGGCTCTAGTGCACGTAAACTACTTTTCACAACAGTTAACAACAAAGAGTTCTATGAAATGACAATAGGAAAAATCTCATTCAGTTTGGTATAACTCAGTTTACAGACCCACTATTACTCTTGGGATTCCTGGACACAACTTTTTTTTCTGCTTTGACAGTTGGTTTGTCAAAGCAGAATTTGCAGGTTTTTTTCCAGTTTTCCATGATTTCCAAACATGTGGACATACATCTTGCTGAGAACTTCCTGACAGAAATATGCCAACTGTCTCACACATTACTGGTGGGCTAACAACATGCAGTAATTCCTCCTGCAGTCTTTAGGTGGTGTTTATAATTTGGTATGGAGTTATGTGTCATGGTAACATTTACATAAAGGATAGAAAAGCTGCACCTTCTGGAATAATGGCATCTAGAGTGATGAAAAGAATAACCAGCAAGTCTGGTTTTATCTAAAAGTGTTATCACAGAAAAGCTTTTTCAAACCACATAACATTTGTTATTTGTAGTTCTTGAGGAACAGGGAGAATACATGAATGCAAAAGTGAAAAACTACATTGATTTAGTTCAAAGTGACAAACATTCATTTCAGTTTGACATAAAATATCATGGTTTTGTTTTAAATAGATTTACTGTGAATTTTTTAACTTTGTTTTACTTGAGTGAGATTTTTCTGACCAATATCTCCCCTTTTCCACCCAGCCTTATCAAACAGCAGCATTGGCTTAAAGAATAGTACTCCATCAAGCGTATTGCAGTTCCTCTGACAATATTCAGTCTCATGCTGGGAGCATTGCTTGTGAAGAACTACAGCCCCGGCTACATTTAATCTTCAAATTTTATTCACCTGAAGGCCACCTTTATAACTTGCCAGAGGTCATATGGACATTGAGCAGAGCAGATTGAATTGAGCAGCTCATCAGACAGAGCTGTGCCATTTCATCTGAGTCAGCAGACAAACTGCTCACCAAGTAACAAGGAGTTTGGAAATGTAGGAGTGATATTGCTCATGGAAACTAGGAAAAAACTGTCTGATGGCAGTGTATGGGACATACACAGTCTAATTCAGGGGTTCCATCAATTCAGAAGGAATATGCTTTCCACTGACTTCTGTTTCAACATAGTTGAAGATGAAGCATTTTCAGATCTCTCCTTGAGAGAGTACTTGTCATGTGCCCCATGTTCTGGGCACTCTAATTCCAAACATTTGTTTGTAGAGGCTTTTCTTTTTCCTTTCCTTTCCTTTCCTTTCCTTTCCTTTCCTTTCCTTTCCTTTCCTTTCCTTTCCTTTCCTTTCCTTTCCTTTCCTTTCCTTTCCTTTCCTTTCCTTTCCTTTCCTTTCCTTTCCTTTCCTTTCCTTTCCTTTCCTTTCCTTTCCTTTCCTTTCCTTTCCTTTCCTTTCCTTTCCTTTCCTTTCCTTCCCTTCCCTTCCCTTCCCTTCCCTTCCCTTCCCTTCCCTTCCCTTCCCTTCCCTTCCCTTCCCTTCCCTTCCCTTGTGCAAATACACAGAAACTGTAAAGCATCTGGAATCTAAGGTATTTCTTTGTTTGCTATACTATGCATTTAAGTTTCACCAATTCCATGGAATTGAGCCTGAACTTTGTTGGTAACTATGGTGACTAAGGTAATAAATGAAGTGACAAAGGTGCCTCAGACTTTTTTTACAAGGGAATAAGGAACAGCTAGAAACAGAAACCTCTACTTTTCACAGACAGGTCATTCAGTCAGCCGCTTACGTAGGCTGTTAATATACAGATGGGTTTTGAATCACTTGCCTCCACCTGTATGAATAGGTCTGTTTCTCCCCTTCTTTAATGGCAATGTGCTGAGTGCAATGAGACAGGCAGATAAAGTTCTGAAGCAGTTCCCATCGGGGGATGGAGTGGCACTATGTCCTAGACAGACAGATATCCTCCAATTTACCCTATGCACTGCAGTGGGAGCCTGCCTCCTTGAGCAGGAGAAGTTGCTTTCCCGTGTGTTTCTGGCTCCCCTGGTAGCAGAGATGCTGCTGTGCTGAATGTAACTATAATTATGCATCCTGCTGTCCCATTTCTTTGATGCAACAGGGTAGGAGGGAAGACCTTAAACAGGACTGCAGTTGCGGGTGGCCAATTATCTAGCAGGGTGTTTGGGAAAGAGCCTTTTGCTGTTTACACTTCATTACTAACTGTGCAGAAAGCAATTAACACCTGGCCCCTCTTCTTTCATTTTTGATACCTGTATAAACAGCAAAAAGGATGCTACAAGCAGCAGAAGAAATTCAGACTGATCTCTGTGATGAGAGTGGTCTGCTCAGTCCTGATGCTCCAAAACCAGTAAAGTTCTGCACTTGTTTCATACTGATCTCCATTCAAATAAGGCAGCAGGGGAACAGCCAGAAAACACTGACCTCTTTGTCATAATGATAAAAACAATACTGTAGCAGCTTTAAAGTATGAAACTAGTAGCTTGATTAGAGCAATAAAATGTTCTCTTGCGATTTCATGAGATGAGCAGGAGCGCAGAAGATTTTGCTTGCTTTTGGCTAGGCATCAGAGTGACATGATACCTATGGTGTCAGGCAGTATGAGGTTTTGCTGTGTTTCGTTGCATCCACTTGAATATAGATACCGGTATGTGTATTTCTGTGGTATAAAATTCACTGCGTGTATGAAAATCTGACCCTTACATCACCAGAATTAACTTCCCTGCCTATGTTGGTCTCTTTTCAGTGCTCCATACCCAAAGTCCTTAGAAACAGTACACTGGCACAGTTCTGCTATGTGGACAGAAAGAAAAGCCAAACAATCCTCTTTCCTAGTGCACCCTAGTGCACCCATATTCCCCAGAAACACCTCCTTGCCCAAAACATAGAAATGCTCATTTCCTCCTGCCAACCCAGTTTTCTTAGCTTGCGAGTGGAGAGTCACAACTTGGCTGGGTTAAATTAGCAAAAGCTCTCACATAGGCAGAGCAAGTTCTGAGACTTGCAAACAGAGCATAAGTCGTGATGTTGAAATATAATCTATGGCTTGTGTAATAAGTAATAAATCTAGTGCCCAGAGATGTGGTTTGAGAAATAAAACAGCTCGAATTCCCTGCCAGCTTGGGTGACATAATCCAGAGCAGAGTTATAGGCACTAAGAAGCTCACCTGAACATAGTTTGTGGAAGTGCTTTCCCCTAAGAAACACAACCATGCATCACTGGCTTTATCTGCATTTCATGAATGGCCCAGATTTTGTCCCAGCAAGCCCCTGACTCTGCTGGTTTAGTGTCCTGATAAACTGGTAGATTTTCAGCTGGGAGGCAGTAGCACCAGCTTTGCTTTTGAGGAATTAGGTGTCATCTTTGAGTTGAGACTAACACCTGAGCGTGTCATGCTCCTCTTGTACTTTATTCCAGCATGCAGTCCAGCTACTGGTCTAAAACGACAGATTACTTTAAAACAGTGTTTAAACTCTGTGTTTTAATTAGCCTTGGTTCAGAGTACTTGATTTCAACCTCGGTCTAAAGGGGTTGCAAACACACCTCTCCCATCTGGCCTGGGAGAGCTCCCAAGTGACCTTTGAATGATTTGCATTTTTCTCTAAGGCCCCAAATAAATATACAGCCTTATTGGGGATAAGGAATTATTCATGACACAACAAGAAAAATACAAACGATATGTCACTATAAATTCTTAAATGAGCTGGTTTCACTTTCTGTTCTCAAAGTTTTTTCATTGTTTGATCTGTCATAAATATTTCTCTTAGCTCTTTAAATAGCTATGGCTTATTGATGTATGTGGGAAGATGACTTATTGCAGTGGTAGAACAAATTAAATTCTCTTTTAAACGTGAGCTACTAAGTGCTGCAAAAGAGAATGGGTTCTTCAATGCCAGATCCAGACCCCAAAGTCTCAGCACTAGTTGCACATCTCTGAAGGACAAATGTTAATGTGACAAACTGAACAAGGTCGCTGTTGAGACTTACTCACTGGATACTTACTTCCCCTCATCACTAGAACCATTATTTTTATTTACTTCTAACCAGGAAAAAAATTGTGCTGGGCACAATTTACCTTTTTTCACAGGCCTAGTGAAAGCCAGAGAATATCAGTGGCATGAATAACTATACAATCTCCCCTGATTTCTAAAATCTCAGCTACCATTCAACATTAGCTGAATGGGTCTTGTCTTATCACAGTGGACCTAACATCTTCCTACACTTTTCATTATATTGATTTCTAAACCTTATGTAACTTTTTACAGGGACTGCAGGGAAGAGGGAAAAAGTGAATGTTTAAAATGCATTGAAACCATGTTTTGCCTTGATGAAATATGTATCAGTGTGAACCAGCAACCCTGTGTTAATAAGCTATCTAGCAGTGATAAACAAGTACCATAGGAGGAAAATCATTAAAAATCATTTAAAAAAATGAGATCTCATCTTCTGATTTATACTGCAGGATTTTTTTTAAATACTGCTTTTTAATCATGTCTACACCGATCATTATTTATTTTGCAACTAGAGAATTTCACATCAAGATCTTGTGTTTCCTAGGCTTGCTTCTGTCCTGCTGGAGCTTTTCCACACCACAGCCTGGCTGAGACATCGAGGCTTCATTCATGTCCAGCACCCTGAACTCCAGACAGCCCCAGAGGCCACTGCACCCTCTCCAGAGCCAACAGAACAGTGCCCGCTGTGACAGTCTCCTCTCCTAGCTCCCTGCTGGCCATCATTCCTGGCAGACACCTTGGTGTCAACAACCCTGGACTTGCCAGGTGTCCTCACCCACCTGGAGATGAACTTTCCCAAACCCTTTGCCCCACTATTTAAGCCAGAGGTGAGGAGTGTCACTAAGCTGCTAAGCTGTCTTGGGTACCAAGGACCTCAATGTGGTTCATATTTATATAAAAGTGCTCTGTAGGCACTGCAGCTGCCTCTCCAGCATCACTGCCCTACATCCGTGCTGCCTGCAGCCAGGATAGGTTCTTCTCTCCCCTTCCTCCCTGCCTTACAGCCCTGGCTGTTTGACCAGGTTGCATTAATAATGGGGTTTCCTTCCTGTGAATCATGGCACCATGAACAGAAACCTGCATTTAAAGGACCTGTGATTTGCTCTGTTGTAACAAACTCTGTTTCTTGAAGGAAGAGTGAAACTGAGGTTCTGACACCTTTATAATTATATAAAATACATAACAAAATTTTCTTTTAGGTCTAAGTTGTACATTGAGGTCAGTAGGAAACATATCACACTATGATCAAGGGTGATACAATGCCCTCAAATTCAGTTTTCAGAATTCATTTGTTCCCACTTTCAAAGCCTGGTGGGCTGTGCAGAAAAATAAACCCTCTTCTACCATGTACCAGCATGCATGCGTACAGTCCAGATTGCTCTGCTGTCCTTTGGCAGCCCAGGAAAAGCCAGGCAGTGATTCCTCTTCACTCTTCCTAAATAAATGCCTGTTCCACTGTGAGTCCCAGAGCTCCTCAACCTCTGCAGACTAGGGAGAAAGAAAGGACAGTGGGTCATACCTGACCTTTCATTAAAAAAACAATCCAGCGTCAAGTGGGAAAACTCTTTGCTGCCTCTGTGTTTTGGCAATATGCAAGAATTAGAAAAGCTGGTCTGCAGTGGTATTAGCAGGTAGGACTTCACTCACATTTGAAGCCATCTGATAAGCTTACATATTAACCCTGCTGATTTACGTTAACACTTAGCCATGGTGACAAGTACTCTTTGCACTTACTGCACACTGGCACTTTGTCTTTCTGCCTGCAAGGAATTCAAGTAGAGATTAGTGACGTTAATGAGGAAGAATAAGAGGGTAGATGTAAGCAAATCTTGAGATATTGGCATGTATCGAATAAGTCTGCAAACGTAGCAATCAGAAAATACTGATTGACACTCAGCACAGGTTGTGCTTTCATCAAAATACAATGCCTGATGATTCAGTTCTGTCTGGTTTTGCACGTCTTCTTTAAACCATTGTTAAGCGCTTTTTTGTAGAAGGAATTCCAGGGGAATTCCAGAAGGAATTTTTATTAATTTTGTTACAAATATTGGGATTTTTTTCCCTTGTTTTGTTCCAACACAGCAGTTATAAAATTCAAGCCCAGAAACCACTGTTAAATATTAAAAGTCTCATAATTCAGATGCTAATGCCCACTCTGGAGATCCACAGGGCCTACTTTTCTCTGAGGCAGAGAAGATGCAGTTGTCATTACTGCTCAGAAGTACAGTAAAATAGTTTACTCTGTCTTTACCCTGCACAGAATTTTGTTGTTGAAAACAGAGATGCCTACCTGAAACAGAGAAATATGAATTAGCCAAACTACAGACATGGCTAAACAAATCATCAACCACAATTCCTTTGCCTGTTTGCTACTCCAAAACACCAACCTGTGCACAAGTTCTTCCCCAGCCACAGCTGTGCACTACCTGTCTCCTAAGTGAAAGCAGAATAAACTATTTCATATCTACGGCACATGTTTCTACCAGGGCAATTACTGCAAGGTAGCCACAGTGCTATAAGCTCACACCCCATCTGAGACATAGTTCGTCTGTGAAGCTAGCCAACATCAAAAGCAAAGCACACATCACATGTTCTGTTCTTGGAGAGGACAGGACTGGGCTGTGGCAAAATCGTAATTTCAAGGGACAGGGTAGCTTTGAGGTGCCAGGCAATGCAGGGGGCAGGAGGAGGCAGGCAGTGCCCTGGATGCAACGCGAGGGAGGCAAAGACCTGCAGGAGATTCCAAGGCTGGTGGTCCTGAAGGGTATGTAGAGAAAAAGGCAGAAACTTTGAGTCCTGCCTTTAAAAAAATTGGGAGCCCTTGTCTTTGTTCACACTGACCTTGCCGTTACTCAACCATGTAACTGTCTCCTCAGACAAAAGGCCAAAAGCTAGATGAAGAGACAACTCTTGTCAGACTGTCCTGTCATGGGTCACTTAGGGAGCAGCCACTGATCCATTTTCCTGCACCGGGGGATCAAATCCATGATTCCTAAAGTATTTCTGATTAACATTTTCTGCAGAGCCAGCCTTGGCTGTGTAGCCAGGTAGTTTGCTCCAACGAGCACACTGTTGCTAGAGCTAACATTTACTTAGCTGCAGGTGGATGCTGGTGACGTTAATAGAGACGGATAGGAAGGGAGATGGAAGCCAAGGCTAAGATACAGGCAGAGATTAGACAGGCATACAAAAGTAGCAAACAGAAAATATCGATTGGCGCTTAGCATAGGACTGTACTTCCAAGCAAGAGCGCTCAGCTGACTCAGGAGGCTGTATTTTTCCTCTCACAATTTCACTAAGTCATTTCAGCAATTTTACCCTGTGGCCTCTTTCCCCTCAGGCAAATAAGAATAATCACCTTATTCATGATACCCCTTTCCCAAGCCAGATGAGTAGTCATGGCCCTTCAATCTTTTGTTCAGTTAGTTTCCCCCAGTTTTGTCTCGTACTGTTGCTTTTATTTGCCAATGATTTTGCTGATCTCCTCTGAGCTCCCTAATGGTTTTTCAGTTTACAAGAGAAATGTCCATGCTAACACCAGTAATCTCATCCAGACCTTCCTCAGACAGTACAGGACAGACCAACTAAACGACCACACACAGCTCCTGCTGCAGGGACACATACCCTGGAGAATGGGGTGGTAACAGCACTCTGGTAACTCGCTCAAACAAGCACGTGCCATAAACCCCATGCCGACCTCTCTCCCTCAACAGCAATGCCCATATTTCCTAGCCCTATGGCCCACTGTCCCTTTGCAGTCGATGAGGCAGAAGGGGCAAAGACCTTACAGGATTTCGGACCAACTCTCGAAGCATGGCTGGCAAGGGGGTGGGATTCAGGGTGCCAGTGATATGACAAGAAGGCAGGTGGGACTCTGGTGGCCAGTCAATAACAAATACTGACTGTCCAAGAAACTAGCAACATAGCAAAAAGGATGCTCAGCCTTCTTTGCCTCAGAAAAAGCAAAAACCTTATGCTCAGCCGTCTTTGCCTCAGAAATGTTGGCATTAAAGCAGAACTTTAGAACATTAGAGCAGAAAAACTAGAGAAACCTTTTCTAATTTATGTTGATTAGAGGACCAATGACTTCTGCAGCTGACCTGAGACTTTACAGCTTAAGTCTCAGACCAAAAATCCGTTTTGGTCTGGTCTTCCAAATCCCAAAATGAATGCAGAGGCTCTACTGTATTCTCCATTTAAGTTATATTGGGCTCATAGCTACAACATATGGCAAAGGAGGTTGCTGTTTACCTTGTGACTCCCTGGAGTAGTGTACTGAATGTCATTTTTAGCTCTTCCTCCAAGGAACCTCATCATAGAAGAATATGCACTCAGATCCAAAAACGTATGAGGATTTCATTTACATTACGAGGACAACGTTTTTCACAGACAAGCCTGAGCACGTCTGCTATTGGCAGTCCAGGTCGTGCTGCCCTCAGACAGCTGCAAATGCAGCAGCAGAAACAGGCTTGGATTTGTGGAGGGAGGGGCAAAGTCACAGGGCTGCAGCTTGCCAGGTAGTGCAAATCACTGAGTGTGTGTGTCCGTGTGTCTGTGTGCTCCTGACACAACCACAGGGACTTTCAAATTGGACTGCAGTAGACCCTGCTGAAACCCTGCTGAAACGTAGCCTAATTCTTTCCTGACAAAAGTGAGCTGGAGTAACAAAGGTATGCAAGAGCCAATATATACATTTAAACAATAACAACAAAAACCTGTCTAAGTCATAGCAATGCTACAGAAGACACTATAAAGGGTTCAGGAAAGCTAAAGTGCAGGCCTCCACCAGGCCACAGAACAGCATCACTTTTCCACAGATGCAGCAGTCTGGATCAGTGTTAAATTAACTTCAAATTTCCTGGCCTCTGCCTAAGCCTCTCATTTATTAAAATATCAGATAAGGACTGCTGGGGTTAACTTCCTTATATTTTTTTGAAGAAAATTAAAGAATATTTCATACAATTTTGTATCCAGAAAAGACTCGCCTTTTCCATCATCTGAGCTGGGAAGTGAAGAGAGATGAAGCATGGTAAAGGAAAAAGAAGTTGGGTTTCTCAATAAGAGGATGAAGAAAAATAATAATGAGAAAACAAAACAAAAAGTGAACAGTCGGAAGGGGTAAGCAACCTAAAGAAAGAATGTCCTGTGCTGCAACCCAGGGGGCAGAGCACCTTGCTTTCTTATGTTGTAAGGCCATGACAACATGAACTCCAGTGTCACTGAAGTCAGTGTCTATCTCCTCACCCCTAAATACGCAAAACATAAGGTCATGAGCAAGCAACAGGCATTGCATGACTGCTTTACAGAAGAAGGATGTAGACCGAAGAGCAACTCGTAAGAGAAACGAAGAAACTCTTGAACTGTCTTCCCTCTGCCTTTGGGAATTCAAGGGCCCTTATCCTATGGTCAGCTGCAGGAATGGGGTATCTGTGGCCAGGCATGTAGGAACCTTTAAACATGGGGGAAATAGAGTGTATTAACAAAACATATGAATGAAACAATATTCCAAAGTAAATTATTTTGGTTTTTACAAGTCCCCTTCCATGCCAGTGCTACCAATAGCAGTCAGGAGAAAACTTTATTTTATTTCTTGCCATTTGTAACTGGGCAGTAGAAATATCTGGAGACCTGAGCAATACTATCTCATAGTTTGTTCAGACCTAGAATAGGACCTCACTAGTGTGGCTATAGGGGATGGATAAAAGGCCTTTTACTCCTTTTTAATACCAACCATTGAGCACACACTCCCATGTCAAAAGAAGTAAGTCATATAGCTGCAAAGTCATCCTAGTTATGTCAGGACTGTATTCCCACCCCCACTACCAGCAGAGCCAAAAATCTAAGTGTACAATATACTGAGTAGAAAATGGAAAACATCTTTATCCCTATAGAAGTACAAGGGATCTGGACCAGGAGATCCTGTGAACATTAAAGGCAGACAACTAACCTTGGGATATACTTAAAAAAGACAGTGTAAAGCTGATAGGCCCTGGTTACCAAAACCAAAAGAAACAAACAGAGTGAAACTTCACTAAAAAAATAAATACTTGGATCTCCATTGTACCTCTGGATACTACTTTAAGCATCAGTTCTTTGCAGTCAAGCTACGGCATTTTTTTAGATTTCTCAAAGGATTCGGATGCTCTATTGTGGCCAGTCTGTGATCTGGCTTCACTTCCCACAAATCAGTATCAAATACAGAGAAGCAACCTGCTACACAGGCATTTTGCAGACTAAAATAGTGCAGAGCCTAATCAGGAATCTCACAGCAGGAAACAGGCCTTCCTACAACAGGAAGCATAGGAAAGACTACTGGAGACAGCCGTCCAAAAGCAGCCACTTTGCCAAAAAAGACAAAATGGCTGTACACTGGCAACTCCTGCAGCAGGAAATAGCTGAATTAAGCACTCAATCTACAGAGCAGTTTAGTATGTCATCTGCTTCCTGGCAATAGATATTTGGAATCACTTTTACATTGCGTTTCAGCTCTATCTCATAATCAAGTTGAGGACAGTGTCCTCTCCAGTAAGCAAAGAGGCCAAGGTCAGAGGCTTCTCTGAATCCTACCCAGAATAAATATTTTTAACCCCTTTCCTTTCTCCATTTTCATCATTTTATCATTTCTAATTTAGGGGCCTGACGTTCCTGTTTCTACTCTGATTTGGGGCCAGGGCAGACTGAGTCACTGATACAATTCCTGCCAAAGTTAACTGTGGCCTCCATGGGACTGTACAACAGAGTCTGATAGAAGATAAATACCACATGCCACAGTGAAATAGGGAAAAGGAGGCCAATGGATTCTCTCTGTGATTTGTCTGATGGAGGGTCAGGAAACTTTTCAGGAAGTTTCTCCTAAACATATAGAAAAAGAAGAAAGAGGGAGAGGGAGAGGGAGAGGGAGAGGGAGAGGGAGAGGGAGAGGGAGAGGGAGAGGGAGAGGGAGAGGGAGAGGAAGGAAGGGAAGGAAAGAAAAAGAGAGAGAGAAAGAGAGAAAGAAAGAAAGAAAAAGAAAGAGACAAAGAAAGAAAGAAAGAAAGAAAGAAAGAAAGAAAAGGAAAGAAAGGAAGGAAGGAAGGAAGGAAGGAAAGGAAGAAGGAAGGAAGGAAGGAAGGAAGGAAAGGAAGAAGAAAGAAAGGAAGGAAGAAAGGAAGGAAGGAAGGATGGAAAAAAGGAAGGAAGGAAGGAAGGAAGGAAGGAAGGAAGGAAGGAAGGAAGGAAGGAAGGAAGGAGAGGAAGGATTTTTTTCCTTTGGGGCCCATGTATTGATGCAGACTGTTGGCAAATTGAGTTTATTTTTCAATATTTACCCAATATGACTGCTTGCTCATCTCACTGAAGATACAAAATATTGTTTATGTTCCTTCATTAGTTCTTTAAGTCTTACTGAAGACAGAATGACAGAATCACAGAATGGCTGAGGTCGGAAGGGACCTCTGGAAGTCATCTGGTCCAACCTCCCTGCTCAAGCAGGGTCATCTAGAGCCAGTTGCACCATGTCCAGACAGTTTTTTCATATCTTCAAGGATGGAGACTCCACAACTTCTCCGGCCAACATGTGCCAGTGCTCAGTCACCTTCACAGTAGAAAAGTATTTCCTGATGTTCAGATGGTACCTCCTGTATTTCAGTTTGTGCCCATTGCTTCTTGTCCTGTCACTGGGCACCACCAAAAAGAGCCAGGCTCCTGGCTCCATACATCCTCCTTCAAGTATTTATATATACATTTATAAGATCCCCTTGAGCCTGCTCTTCTCTAGGCTGAACAGTCCCAGCTCTCTCAGTCTTTCCTCATAGGAGAGATGCTCTCATCCCTTAAGCACCTTTGTGGCCCTTCCCTGGACTCTCTCTGGTATGTCAATGTCTTTCCTGCACTGAGGAGCCCAGAACTGCACCCAGCACTCCAGGTATGGCTTCACCAGTGCTGAGTAGAGGGGAAGGATCACCTCCCTCGACCTTCTCTCAACACTGCTCCTAATGCAGCCCAGGATACCATTAGCCTTCTTTGCAGCAAGACACGTCTAACACAATCATTGTGGTTTTGGCTTTGGCTTTTGAAAATAGGCAATAGATTGTGGATAAAAAATACCGCAGATGAGAGAAAAAAACAGACAACAGATAAGCACAATGACATAATACAATTTTCTGTTGTTACATAGCAATATACATACGTGCATACCATATTTTAAAAAAACTACGTCATTGCTGACCAAAGGAGAGAGAAGGATGCAACCAATTGATTGTGAATATTTTTAGCACAGTTGTATAAAGTAGCTGAGATTATGTCAGTTAGATTTGCTGGACTCAGTGATGTCCCTCTACTCTTTTGGTCACCCCAGGAAATCCCCCAGTTCAGGAGATTTGGAAGCTGTAAAATGCTAGCTGCTAGAGACTTTAAGAGGCCTTTCACATTTGGTGAGTCAGGAGGCACGAAATCTATCTCAAAATGAGATTAACAACAATAATAATCATGTCAATTCAGCTTCAACAGTTTTGATCAAAGCCAGTCAATTTCTTATTTTCTCTGAATCGTAGAATCATTTAGGTTGGAAAAGACCTTTAAGATCATTAAGTCCAACCATTAACCTATCACTGCCAAGTCCACCACTAAACCACGTCCCTAAGCACCACATCCAAACATCTTTTAAATACCTCCAGGGATGGTTTTTCAACCACTTCCCTGGGCAGCCTGTTCCAATGCTTGACAACCCTTTTGGTGAAGAAATTTTTCCTAATATCCAGTCTAAACCTCCCCTGGCGCAACTTGAGGCCATTTCCTCTTGTCCTATCACTTGTTACCTGGGAGAAGAGACCGACCCCCACCTCTCTACAACCTCCTTTCAGGCAGTTGTAGAGAGCAATAAGGTCTCCCCTCAGCCTCCGCTTCTCCAGGCTAAACAACCCCAGGTCCCTCAGCCGCTCCTCATCAGACTTGTGCTCCAGACCCTTCACCAGCTTCGGTGCCCTTCTCTGGACACGCTCCAGCACCTCAATGTCTCTCTTGTAGTGGGGGGCCCAAAACTGAACACAGTATTCGAGGTGCGGCCTCACCAGTGCCGAGTACAGGGGCACAATCACTTCCCCAGTGCTGCTGGCCACGCTATTCCTGATACAAGCCAGGATGATGTTTGCCTTCTTGGCCACCTGGGCACACTGCCGGCTCATATTCCACCAGCACTCCCAACTGTCCTTTTCCACTGGGCAGCTTTCCAGCCACTCTTCCCCAAGCCTGTAGCATTGCATGGGGTTGTTGTGAGCCAAGTGCAGGACCTTGCACTTGGCCTTGTTGAACCTCATACAATTGACCTCGGCCCATCGATCCAGCCTCTCCAGATCCCTCTGCAGAGCCTTCCTACCCTCCAGCAGATCAACACTCCCACACAACTTGGTGTCATCTGCAAACTTACTGAGGGTGCACTCGATCCCCTCGTCCAGATCACTGATAAAGATATTAAACAGAACTGGCCCCAATACTGAGCCCTGGGGAACACCACTTGTGACCGGCCATCAACTGCATTTAACTTCATTCACCATCACTCTTTGGGCCCGACCATCCAGACAGTTTTTTACCCAGCAAAGATTATGCTCATCCAAGCCATGAGCAGCCAGTTTCTCCAGGAGAATGCTGTGGGAAATGGAGTCAAAGGCTCTACTAAAGTCTAGGTAGACAACATCCACAGCCTTTCCCTCATCCACTAGGCGGGTCACCTTGTTGTAGAAGGAGATCAGGTTGGTCAAGCAGGACCTGCCTTTCCCGAACCCATGCTGGCTGGGCCTGATCACCTGGTTGTCCTGTATGTGCCACATGATGGCACTCAGGATGACCTGCTCCATAACCTTCCCTGGCACCGAGGTCAGACTGACAGGCCTGCAGTTCCCCAGATGTTTCAGTATCCATTATAAGAGCAGATTTTTATGCAAAAGGGACTGGCTAGCAACATCGTATTTACAGCAAGCAATGGAAAATGGGTTTCTGAGGAAAGCTCGCTCTTACAAAATGAGACATGCCAAGTTTATAACATGCATGAGCCAATTTGATCATGAACATTTCATGCTTTGATAGAAAGAAATGGCAAGCAAATTTTGAACTATGGCTTTGTTAACAAGTAGAATAATGTTTGCACCAAAACTTCACAGAACAGTCTGACAGTCCCTAAATTATGGTTTTGTTTCCATTTTTTGTTTTTAATGTCACATTCTTTTATTTTTTATTATTTGTCAGGTTTTTAAATGTTTCCTGGGACAGAGAAACACCCTCCTATAGCTATGAGCATTAAACATCTGGCTAAGTGTCAGAGTAAGGAACTGTACTTAAGCTAATGGTTTTGCAGCTAAGAGTTTTTTGACAATTAAACATTACTTGGCAATTCTGCAGAAAGAGCAGATGTATGACAGGACCTGATGAATTTGCATGTCTGCAGGTTGCTGCTCTGTCTTAGCACATACAGTCAGGCATCCTGGCTTGTATCAGGAATAGCGTGGCCAGCAGCACTGGGGAAGTGGCTGTCCCCCTGTACTCGGCACTGGTGAGGCCGCACCTCGAATACTGTGTTCAGTTTTGGGCCCCTCACTACAAGAGAGACATTGAGGGGCTGGAGCGTGTCCAGAGAAGGGCAACGGAGCTGGTGAAGGGTCTGGAGCACAAGTCTGATGAGGAGCGGCTGAGGGACCTGGGGTTGTTTAGCCTGGAGAAGCGGAGGCTGAGGGGAGACCTTATCGCTCTCTACAACTGCCTGAAAGGAGGTTGTAGCGAGGTGGGGGTTGGTCTCTTCTCCCAGGTAACAAGCGATAGGACGAGAGGAAATGGCCTCAAGTTGTGCCAGGGGAGGTTTAGATTGGATATTAGGAAATTTTACTTCACTGAAAGGGTTATCAAGCATTGGGGCAGGCTTCCCAGGGAAGTGGTGGAGTCACCATCCCTGGAGGTATTTAAAAGATATGTAGATGTGGTTCTTAGGGACATGGTTTAGTGGTGGTCTTGGTAGTGTTAGGTTTACGGTTGGACTCGATGATCTTAAAGGTCTTTTCCAACCTATACAATTCTGTGATTCTGTGAATTCCACTTTGCATAGATCAATTAAATATTTATTGGACCAGGAACGGAGAATAAATCTACAGCCTAGGCGCTGTGACAGTCTCTAACACCGGGAGTTAGGTAAAATGTGAGCTCAAGGTATGCAGAGGAAAGAACTGGAGCCCAGTCCTGCTGCCCCCTGCACGCAGCCAGGCACGCTCTGCCCACTGATAATAAAGGTAGCGGTGCTGCCACCTCTGCCTAGCTCCTCTCCTGCACATTGAGGTGAACTCCGGTATAGGCCCCAGCACCAGAAAACAGTTCAGCATGTTAAATCCCCAGTCAGGGTTGCAGATTCCTCTGTGGCCCAGAATAAACCACATCTTCCTTGCCCTGGGCAGGGAGCTTGGCTGGCTCCACAGCAGGCGTTTCACCCCGCTGCTATGCCCTGAGCTCTTGCTGGGCCTGTCCTCTGGCACATCTTCTTCTGACAGCTGAGTGTAAAAACAGGCCGTGCTGCAAGTACTGTAAAAGCCCACAGTGCAACCCAAGCTTATTTCCTACAAGACACCCTGTTGATAGGACTCCAGCTTTGGCCTCTCCTAACACGGAGGGGGGTTTCCGACAGAGAAAAGGAATGAAGGAAAACAGGGAAAACTGAAGGGAGAAGACAAATGGAAGAGAAAGGGAAGCTTGGACTGAGAAGGGGAAGTGAAAGACCTTTGGCAGAGGGAAATGTAAACAAGGTGTGTAAAGCCTGGTGTTATACTGCATCGCTCTGGTTCTGCCAAGACACAGGTAGCAGAGGATGGCATATAAAAATACAGCAAGTATTCCTGGAAGGGCTGACCTCTCTCTGGCACCAGGCATGTCTCTAGCGCTTCGTCAGCGCTAATGGGTGTGCAGAGCTTGCACGGTACACACAACGCGAATGCCCAAGGACCTACTCCATTCAAATCATTATCAGCTCCCTTTCTGACCTTTTCCTTCCTGGTAGACACAGATATATACCAAAATCCCAGTATCTAATGTCCCTGAACCACAACAAAGTTTAGATCTGATGTATAATCAGCCTCGTACTTCAATGTGGCATGATCCTTGAATTGCATGCACGTGGATGGAGTCCAGATGTTGACCCAAACCAGGATTTAGCAAGTCGGAAACACTTGAAATTCAAAAAGAAAGTTGGAAATTACAAAAACAGCTCAAGTCTCTCTGTGTATTGTGGGACAGATCTCCATTAGCACAATTTCACATGGAAACTAGGTGGGTGGGTAAACCGATTGAGTTCAAAGCAAGGGTGGATGACGAGAGGTGAATAGGGAGCTAAGGGTGGAATGTTACCAGCACCACCCTTGATTTCCTTTTAACCTATTGTAGCCAGGCGCATATCCACCGAGCAGAGTAGCACGTAACAACCGACTCCTCCATCTGAGAAAAACAGAAGAGAAATTTTAATACATTTTCAGAGCATTTTCTTGACACTTTGCTTATATTTTTAACTTTCTAGGACAGTTTAAGGCAATGAGCGCAAATGCAATGACAAATAGGGAATTAACAAAAGTGCTAAGTATGCTACAAATACTACAGTTTACATCCGCATTGCAAAGGCATCGTTCCTTTTTAATAGCGGAGCAACAGAAATTATTTTAATGGCAGTGCTCAGTCTAGCCCTCCAAACATGGCCTGGTTCAAACAGGTAACTTAGAAACGTGGCAGAGGTATTCAGAGATGCTCAGCACCCAGCGACCCTGTGCCCAGATGAGCTCTTCAGGAAAGAACTTGGTCAATACTGAGCTGGGGCAAGAAGTCCCAAAAGTCACAAGCACCACCTTGAAGAGTTCCAGCACTTCATAGCAGGGGAATATCTGCCAAATTGTGTCTTTGGTAAACTTCCCCCTAGGTCACTTGTCACATGCTACTCATGATCCAGCCCAAATGCCGCTAACCTATCACTAACATACTGGGTAAAACGCAGAAAGCACCAGAGGGATGTTAGAGTTGGAAATTGCAGCTGAAAGTCTTACATGTCATGTAAACACTTCTGCAAGCTGTATTTGGTCAGTGGGGAACACCACTGCCTGTGATAGTGGTCTTCCACTTCCCGGACTAAGCCTCGGTCCCTCAAATGCCATAAGGAAAATAGCACTTGGGCACAAACATGCCTGAGCTAAGGGAGGGGGCTTACACAGCAGTGGCTGCGTTGCAGAGCACATAACTGCCACTGGGTTTGAACACATGAAATCACGCTCTGCTCATCAGAAGAGAGAACAGAAATCTCCCTACTACAGCAAACCACTGAAGTCAATTGTTATAAACAGTTTCAAACAAAGCAAAGCAAACCAAACCAGAAATGTCAGCACTACTGCAGAGAAAAAAGCAAGGCAGATTTTGAGAGAAGGATCCTTTTGACACTGTCTCCCACAACATCCTTATAGTCAAGCTGACAAAGTACAGGTTAGAAAAGTGCAGAGTGAGGTGGACTGAAAACTGGGTGAACAGCTGGGCCCAGAGGGTGGTGATCAGCAGCACAAAGTCCAGTTGGAGGCAAGACACTATGGTGCACACCAGGACCAGTACTGTTTAATATCTTCACTGGTGACCTGGATGTTCACAGATGAAACATAATCGGGAGGAGTGGCTGATACACCAGAGGGTTGTGCTACCATTCAGAGGGACCTTGACAGGCTGGAGAAGTGGGCCTACAGGAAACTCATGAAGTTCAACAAAGTGAAACGCAAAGTCCTGCACCTGGTGAGGAATAACTCTGGGCACCAGTACCTGCTGGGGGTCACCCAGCTGGAAAGCAGCTCTGCAGAGAAGGACCTGGGGGTCCTGGTGGACACCAAGTTGAACATGAGCCAGCAATGTGCCCTTGCGACAAAGGAGGCTAGGGGTATCCTGGGCTGCATTAGGAGGAGTGTTGCCAGCAAGTCGAGAGAGGGGATCCTTCCCCTCTACCCAGCACTGGTGAGGCCACACCTGGAGTGCTGAGTCCAGTGCTGGGCTTTCCAGTACAAGAAAGGTGTGGACTTACTGAAGCAAGTCCAGTACAGGGCCACAAAGACAGTTAAAGGAATGGAGCACCTTTCATGTGAGGAAAGACTGAGAGAGCTGGGACTGTTCAGCCTAGAGAAGAACAGGCTCAGGGGTACCTTGTCAATGTGTATAAATACCTGACTGGAGGATGTAAAGAGGATGAGCCTGGCTCTTTTTGGTGGTGCTCAGTGACAGGATAAGAGGCAATAGGCATAAACAGAAGCAAATGAAATTCCATCTGAACACAAGAAAACACTTCTTTACCATGAGGGTGGTCAAACACAGGAACAGGCTGGACAGAAACATTGTGGAGATTTTAATATCTCCATTCTTGGAGATATTAAAAACCCATCTGGACACAGTCTTGAGCAACCTGCTATAGCTGACTCTGCTTTGGGCAGGGGGATTGGACTAGATAATATCAACGAGCCCCTTCCCACCTCAGCAATTCTGTGCTCCTGTCTCCAGAAGAGAAGGGACTGGAGCAATCAAACTTGAGGTGGCCTTAGGATCAGTGGCAAATAGTTCCAAAAATCAAATAACAATGACTAATCACTCTAATTGCTTTGTTGACAGCTAACAAAAACAGCTCACTTGGCCAGAGCAGACTTTGCTTTTGTTTCAATGCCTGCTCTGATCAGAGTTTTCCTTCACCATAGCATGGATATGCAGTGTGTCTTCAGCAATACTGAGCACAAGTACACTGTCTCCAAGATGTGTTCACCCTTGGGAAACTAAACTTTCACCTCAGTTTCTGTATGTTTCCTGCTTTTCAGGAATACTGGATTAAACCTCTTGACCTCAAAACCTCTTGACCTCAAGAAAGTATGAGGACTCAACCAAAACAGGTCCCCCTGACACGTACGCAGAAGCTGGAGTTGGGTATGGTGGGTATGTTTTTACAGAGCTCTTATAGCCTATACTTTTGAAAACAGTGAGCAAAAAGTACCTTTCAAAGTGAAACTCCCTAGAAGATAAGAGCTGAAATGGCCACTGCCATCAACACTGGTGCTATATGCTGGAAGGAATTATGTATATTGTTGTAGGCCATATTTTGATGTATCACGTCAGTCCCACTACCACAGACAGGAAAAGAGAAACTGTGTTCCCTCCCATCAAGATTGCTCCTTGATTATTTGTTTGATTTTTCCTTTTCCTTCAGAGAAGGAAAAGAAGGCATTTGCCTTTGTCCTGAAGACCAAGCTGTGGGTAGGCTGTGGGGGTTCCTGCCTTCTGGTCAGATCCTGTTCCAAAGGCTGTGCCAAGGACAGAGTCAAACTCTCCCCTCCAGTTAGAAGACAGTCAGTTATAAAGAAAGCACGCTAACAACATTAATTTTTTGTGTTTAAACAACTCCTGTAGAGATTTAACAATGAAAGCCTTACTTCTTCCTAGGCTGATCCTGCAGCCCTGAAAGAAAGATGTGACAGGCTGAGGACTTTTGTAAGGCAGAGAACCACGTTCCTTCAGAGGTTCTGACATTTCCTCTCTGAACCTTAGTAAAGAAACTCAGTTGTGGAAGTTGCACAGTGCGGAAAGCACAGCACGCCCTGCTGTGAAAGAAATGAGCCTGACAGTCAAGTTGGAAATTACAATGCCACCCCCAATGCAACTCAGGTTGTTATGCAATGTCTATTAGGCCAGGTGACTTGAGGGCATGAAAAGCTTTACCTCTCCTTGACTTTGCGAGACAAAGTCTGACACAGCATGTTATTGTAACGCAGAACAGCTGCTAATTTCTGTTTGTTCCTTAAACCAGGTATTCATGTCTGCACATAATACCAGAAAGTACTAAACACAGATTTTTATGTTGTGTGTATAAACAATAATACTCGTTAGGGTTTTTTTTAGAAAAGCCAGAAAGGCCATTGTGAAAGCAGTTTGAGTGTTACAAACGAAAATGGAAAATTAAAAACTACAAGCATAGCAACCCATAGTAGGACTGCTAGACAAAATTCCTCAAAGGTCACAGAACTGTTATCTGGTAAAAAAGTGCCAGCAGACATCTTATTCCCAGTGACTGTTTGTTTTTTAAACACAATTAATCTTCTTTTATACCACATAAATAACTCCACTAAGAAAAAAATTGCCACATCCACAAATGCTTTAAGTATATGTACCTTGTCAGCATTATATCACCACTTCCAGTTCAGCAGAAAAACTATGTGTAATAAAAATATCTTGACCTATTCTTTTTCACAGCCTTCTTAAGTACCACAATTGATGCAAAACCCCACTGAACTCAATCCAAAAAACATACTGAGATCTGTCTGGTATTCCAGCAAAAGCTGGAGGTGAAGGTCCCTAACTACCTATGTGTAAAGGTGGAAGGAAGATCTCTACCTGAACCTGGGAGTGGTTGCATACAGATTGTTTCTCGTCCATGTTTCCTCTGGCAGAATAATGTTTGTGGAACAACACTCTTACTTGTCTTCTGATTAATATCCCCAAGCCCTGAGAACAATCAAAAGCCCAACAAAATATTGCTTGTATTCTTACCCTTTGGCTTCCAAAGTATTATTATTAATCTAATAAAACACAATTTCATACCCAAACACCGAACTACTGGTGACTAGGTCTCTTAGGCAACTGCCTGAAAAGTTGTCTGGCAGTCTCCCAACTCTTTTTTTTTTATAGAAGAAGGCAAGGTTATTATTAGATTTATGCAAAGTTTCTCCCCCCTGTTTAAAAAGCCCAGTTAAAGCATACTAAGTAATATTAAATATGTGAAAAATAAGCAAATCACTTAAATAAAAACTGTGTATGCAGTCCATTCTAAGTATAGAGATGGAGTCTTCACAGCACAACTAAATCTTTTAAGTCACATGCTGTTGTAGCTATTTATAGCCATGTACATCCATCGTTTGCATCCTATAGTTTGGGGTTTCTTTTCCAGATATAAACAGAGCTTCCTCCCTTGCTTTGTTTATGTGTCTGCCTGTCAACGTAGCGCCAGTGACTGTCTCTCCACTTTGCTGCTGCTGCTCCCTTATCCTGTTTATAGGTCAGTGACGACTGCCATTGCCTCCGCACTACTGAGCAGAACTTCCCATAGCACTTCAGGATGTTTTAGTGACATTAACCTGTGCCGCCTGTCTGGAGCCAAATGTCTACGCTCCGCGCTAGTGCTGTAGGCAGCATTCGCCTCAACAAAACTCAGCTTTTGCTTCCTGGGAGGCCCAAACCTTTTCAGCTGTCCCTTGTGTGAAAACACAGCTGGGTCCTATTCATTGTCCCATCCATTGCACAGAGCATCAACAGACACACAGCTGAAGAGTGAAAAAATTCTCCTACCCCTTCAGTCCCAAGCACGTGAAGCCTCGCAGTGGGCAGCATCCTTGCCAGCCACTGAACGCGTAGACAAAAACCCGAGTGTGCCTGGTGCACGCTGCCTCAGCGACAGCGAAGGCAAGCAGGGTCCATTGCTCTCTTTAGGCAGGGCATCACCCTTTCCTAGCGCCTGTCTGCTGCCCTTGGGGGGAGAACTAATTTTGTCCCTCTTCACTGCCAGAGGAAAATTGTCTGCGATGGGAAAGCATCACTTCAGAAGACTGAGCTCTGCATTCCCTCCTTTTTGTCCCCCAGGGAGTGCACAAAAGGCCCAGTACCAGCTCTGTATAGGCCACTCTTGCTCCATCCCCGCTCTTCCAAGAGGTCCCCAGGTCCACATCAACAATGAGGAAAGGAAAAATCCTGATCCCAGAAGAAATTCTCCCAAAGAGAGCTTAGTATAAATGAGAAATGGGGCACAAATGATTATTTCTGAGCAAGGGGATGTGGGCAGAGCTGGAAAGGAATAATAAATGCTTCTTTCTTTCTCCTCTTTCTCTGGTACCAGTCTCTTTTAGCTGGACGCAGGGTTTTATTTTCTTTATCTAGCAGTGTCCAAGGTCATTAATGCAATAATTCTTTAGGTGTTTATTTCAGCAGGACGCAGCAAGAAAAACAGGTCAGCCACATCATGTGATGTGAACATGCACAAGTCACAATACGGGAGGAAGAGGCAAATCAGCTGTTGAGCACAGAGCCGGTTGCTGAAATGGAGCCAGTAAAGCAATGCGTCTACTTCCCCACAGCCCCGGGAGACTCTTCTTCCCCTCCAAACCAGCCAGGTGAAGATCGATAAATCCAGAACCTCTGATGAACGTTAAAGCTTTGTGCTTTATGAAATCCATAGGAATAGGAGTGCAGCACTTGTACGTATCACTCTTTCTGGTTACAAACACATAGTAGCAGAGAATTATTAGTAAACTCAGAACATTTTTGGTCAGAGGTTGTTGAAAGACAGTAGCATCTCTCCGTGGCCCACAACCTCCTCCATATTACTGGATTATCATTTAGGGTCCATCAGCCTATGCCTAGCAGGAGTACGTAAATATCTCCTTTAACAACAAGCTCACACAATCTGTTTTACAGCACACACCAGCAGCAGTGTTCACAACTGCTCCTGCACTACCTTGCTGCATTTTGCTATTCATAAAGATACCCAAAGAAAGATACTGTGTTTAACCTCCTCTTTAGGCTGGGAGGTGGGGTGCAACAAATAAAAATAACAATGAATGAGGCTGACCTGACCTCTGCCAGAAACTACTACCTAGTTTACAATTTCTACAGAGGTTTCCAAAAACCTAAATGGCATTTACACACCTAGTTTTTACAGGTTTTGCATTGGTAGTGAGATCCTTAACTACCACTTGTACCTTTTAAAAATTTCCTTCCTGGGTTTTAGAATAATGTCAAAAAATGTGATGCATGAGGAAAATCAACACCTCAAGTTAAAAGTATTTGTTATGGACAATTGAGCAAAATGAATATATCATCAAAGCACTGTTGGCATGTAGATGGAAGTTAAGCACATGGCACAAATGCATATTCTTAGAAAAAAAGGCTGACCTAATCATTATGTTTCTTTAGATTCCACTGTAAGCTTTTAAAAACCTTTTACTGCAATAAAAAGTTGATGATTCTGACATACAGGCAGCTTCCTCTGCACTCAACAGCCACTGATCTATGTGACAAGATCACAACTTCACATGACCCAGTGTGACCAAGCTTTGCAAATGCTGTTATGAATCTCATGATGCTGTGCTTTTTCTGTGATAACACCAGCTCTTGGAGTCATATGAACAAATATGAATGTGTTTGGGTTTCTTACTTTATAAAGACGTGTGCTTTCATCCCACATTTTCAAGCATTGGAACAGGCTGCCCAGGGAAGTGGTTGAGTCGCCATCCCTGGAGGTATTTAAAAGACGTTTGGATGTGGTGCTTAGGGATGGTTTAGTGGTGGTCTTGGTAGCATTAGGTTTACGGTTGGACGCAATGATCTTAAAGGTCTTTTCCAACCTATATGATTCTGTGATTCTGTGATTTTGGGAAGATGAAGTTGAAAAATCTGAAAATATTAGAAAATACACAAGATCCTTTTAAAACCTTTTATTTTTAAACCTTTTAAACCTTAAAGTTTTAAAACCTTTATTTTTTCCCCAGGTATGCTTAGGTTTTGCTTCTTGTACTCCATAGCTTTCTTACAGTGCAAGAGATTATACCTATGTTTATTGTTTCCCTGCTTTATGACACTGAAAAAATGTCACTGTACAAGAAAACTTCCTCACTTCAGTAGTGCTGAAGGAGTGAGGTCCATTTTGATTAGTTCAATATCTTATCAGAAGAGTAGTGCAAAGAGCTCCTTTGTGGTGCTTCTCATTGGCGTAATCACAACACTGCTTTCTGTAGTAGACTCATTTGTTTTCTTCTGTCGTATTGTTCCCCTCCTCATTTAGATAGATCTGTATTCATTTCACAAGCAGCTTCCCTCTGAATCTTTTGTTCAACTGTTAATTATCTTATGTGCCACTTTCTTTTCACAGGCTCCCAGTAAATGTAAAAAGATTTGATGGTCCAAAGAGGCGCATATACTTGATGTGTTCCAAGATTCTCACCTGTACATTAAATTCTTATTTTCCTAAAAAATAAGGAGAGCAAACCAGAAAAGATCAGTACACCTAAGCATGCCCCTGTAATTATCAAGTGACTGTTGAGTAATGCCAAAATATACTAAACTTGCCTAATGTCTCTGATGAAAAAACAAAATGACAAGCTATGGAAAGGCAGAATGACATTTAACTCATTTTCCATTACTCCTCTGCCAGCTTTTGATGGTGTTCAATGATATAGCCCACTAGTGTGCTGAATTACTCTTCTTTTTATAGCAGTTCTCTGTGCCAAGTCCCACAGATGTTCAGATTTTTCCCCATGTGGATGGGATACTAGATACGATCTTACCTTCACATCTAGTCCTGAGAGAAACCAGAGGTGAAGCCTACAAAGCAAAAGGGCAACCTCCTTTTTGAAGAGCTGGGAATAAGGGATCAAAGAGGGGAAGAACTAGGGAGAGAGTCAGACTCAGGCCTAAAGCTCCCACTCAGAAATTATGACCTGGGGGTAAAATGATTTTTCACTGATCTTAGAGCCATTTCTGCACATAGAATGATGCCTGCCTTTCTCCTGTGGAGACTCTGGGTGACTTAGAAGCAAAAGATCTAGGAAACCAAATCAAGTTCAAAATATATCTAGTTAGCTCAGGGTTTGCAAAGACAAGGAGCATCCCAGTGACAGAGGGGAAAACTGGAGTCCAAATAAGTAAGCGCTACACACCCAAGACTTAAATTTGATTGAACTAAGAATAGTAAAAGAAAATGAGCTAGACCTGTGTCAAAGAAGTGACGTGTGGAGATGAAGGGAGTCACTGGTCAAATATCCTGAGAGAAAAGAGAAAAGAGAAAAGAGAAAAGAGAGGAGAGGAGAGGAGAGGAGAGGAGAGGAGAGGAGAGGAGAGGAGAGGAGAGGAGAGGAGAGGAGAGGAGAGGAGAGGAGAAGAGAAGAGAAGAGAAGAGAAGAGAAGAGAAGAGAAGAGAAGAGAAGAGAAGAGAAGAGAAGAGAAGAGAAGAGAAGAGGAGAGGAGAGGAGAGGAGAGGAGAGGAGAGGAGAGGAGAGGAGAGGAGAGGAGAGGAGAGGAGAGGAGAGGAGAGGAGAGGAGAGGAGAGGAGAAGAGAAGAGAAGAGAAGAGAAGAGAAGAGAAGAGAAGAGAAGAGAAGAGAAGAGAAGAGAAGAGAAGAGAAGAGAAGAGAAGAGAAGAGAAGAGAAGAGAAGAGAAGAGAAGAGAAGAGAAGAGAAGAGAAGAGAAGAGAAGAGAAGAGAAGAGAAGAGAAGAGAAGAGGAGGTCTTTCTGCTTCAACAAGAAAGGGATTGATGGTGTTATTCAGCCCCTAGCTACATCTTCCAGTGGTGGGATCTCACTGATGGATCTCTCCTGCTCTCCGGAGATATTCAGGGTGTGTCCCAGGAGAGGAGGAAGCAGAGCAGGAGGTGCCTTGTCACCTGCTTTTCCAAACCACATAAGAGCAAATCAAGATTTGTCACAAGTCAAAACTAGCCCTAACCCACTTTTATTTTCTTACTGTTCTCATGATGAGTGTAAGGAAGAGTTACATTCCAGTGCATACATACATATACGTATACATATGTACATGTATGTGTATACACATACATATATATACATATACATATGTACATACATATATATATATATACATATACATATGTACATGTATGTGTACACATCTGCATGTGCGTATTCATGTACATGTATATGTACATATTGCATTGCATTCTTATTCGTTTATCAAAACAATTTCAGACAATTCAAACCAGTGCAAGTAGCCAATTTGGACAGTTCAAAACATAGCCTATTTGGACTGATTGGCAGGATTTCATACAATACAAAAATCTATTCCGAAACACCCGTACCTATGAGGTCCGCTTAGGAAAGGTGGTTTTGCCTTTGAGAAAGACTTGTGTAAAGCTCAAAGTATCAGACTAATCTGCAGAAGAGATCTTGCATGGATAAGACATCAAGGTTTATAGCTATTCACGGCTTTTTACCGTGGTACGTCTCAATGGACTTTTTCTTTCCCTAAATGTAAATAACTTTATTTACCTTTGCAGAAAGGTATTTACCTTTGCAGAAATACAGATTAATGTGTTTCCTTATTTGTTATCAACTTTGCTTTATGTCCTGGGGTAGGAACAGTTGCTGCTTTATTCGGTCAAAACCCAGTTAGAACAACGTTTAGCTCTAGGAGTAGCTTTTCCCAGCTGCAGACAGCAGTGTAAGGGCGCCTTCTATGTTTAGACAGAAGAAATGCAGGGCAGAAAAGCCGTTGAAAACTTAAGTCCACAGAATTAAAGCCCATCTCTCTTGGGTACTAGTTGAGCTATTCTTAAATCAGAAGGAGGAAAGGCACAAGAGCTTTCTCTCTGTTAAAGAAAATCGGTCAAACTCATCCTCAGGGTAGCAAGGATATAGCTGTCATCTTTGGAGCATGACTACAAGTACTTCTTGCTCCAGTGTAGGTGTGGTCTCTCTGAGGAGCCTTAGCGAGAGTTCTATCAACAATTAGTTTTTAAAATGAATTTTTAAAATAATTTTTGTAATTTTCTCTGTGGCTGTTAAGGAGCTATGTGCTGACTTCACAGGGCAAAATGCCAAGCAGAGGTGTGAAGAACCCCTCATTCTGGAGTGTTATTTTTCTCCTGGGTCATTTCAGTGATCCACTTTCCCATGCAGCTTCACAAACAGTTGTAGTTGCCCAACTAAAGGAGCAGCCAGCTGTGGTGGAAAGGTACCAAAAATATCCCCCACAACTAGACAGAAGGATGGGGCAGGAGCTACCTAAGCTAGCACAATGCCATTATATATAAAACTAAGCAGAACTTGGACCCCTGACAACCACCTTCTAGATGAGGGTCTAATTTCTAAGCTGAAAAACCATGTTATTCCTCTGTGGACAGATCACCTAGTAAAGCTGTGGTCTGGCAAAGCCTTAGGAACATGCTCGGCTTCAGCTGCACAAATACTCCATGTTAGTAGGACAACTTAGGTCCTTAAAGCTGAGCACAAGTCTTGGCAGTGGGGCTTACTGTAACCCATATACAAAGGGTAAAAAGCTAACACCATTGAAATCAACTGCACGATAGTCTTGAATTTCCATGCAACTGTTCTACCTTGATTTCCCCATCATTTTTTCATTTTACGCCTTCCGTACACGCTGATTTTTATATAACAACTCTCTTAATCCACACATGAACTCCATATGAACAGAAGTAACTATAGTCAGAGTGAGTTAGATTTTCACCTCCTGTCTGTCTTTCCATCATTCCAGTGCATCTGTAACTGGAACTAGTACACCCAACACAGCCCTTCATGTGCCCTTATGTGCAGGAAAGGACAGCCAAATCATGCTGTGTTAAGTAAAGCAAAGAGCTCCTGTGATCTATTCAACAGCAGTTATAGGGCTGGCATGCAAGTTGTCACAATACCTTTTAATTATATTTGTATATAATCCATTTCCCCACCCACATCCAGAAGAGAATTCAACCTTTGCTGAGAAACCAAGTGCTCTCCATTAAGCTTTTAATGGCAAGTTGGCTCAAGCAAAATGAGACCGATCATGCTGTTCGATGGCTGACAATTCCATTTTCCAAGCCAGGGAACCCACTACGCTGCTGAAACGTTGATATTTGAAACGAGGTAACTCGGGCGAGAACAGATGCAAGTCTAAAAGGGGATTGCATGGACGCGGTGAGCGATCGCATGGGCCCAGAGGAGTCACTGCCGCAGCGTAACACCAGCGCTGTGAAATACCTTGCAGAGAGCCAGAGCAGACACACAAACTGGAAGCAGTATCGGCACATCAGATCAGTCTTGTGCCCATTAGTAAATCCTTTTGAGACACAGCACCATGCCAATGTAGCAATACCGCTTTGCAACCCTAATTACTCTCTATATGCTTTAAGCCAAGACAAGAGTACAGAGCCCGACCTACTGGCCTTGCCTAGCCTAGAGAAGATTTACTAGTCAAACTATCCTGGCAAATTCTCTTAGCAGAAATGAGACATACCAGCAAAAGATTTTTTCCCCCTAGAGCTTATACAAAAGCCTTCCATATTGCATGCAGTTTCAGCGCTTAGCCAGACAGTCCCTTTATTTCACCATCTGTCTTGAGAGACAGGTATGGTCTACTTTTGTCAGAATATTATTCTTGCTTGGGAGCGGAATAGATGAGACCTTAGACCAGCAAAAGCTGTGTTATGAATGTCACTGGATGCCATCTAAAATGCCCTCTCTCAGTGGTTGCAAATAAAATGGTCTAATCCATAAATCGTCTAATCGTCTAATCCATAAAAGATGTTTTCTTTACCATTAATAAAGTAATCTCTCACACACACACAGAGAAAAGGACAGGATATAAGAGACAGAGTAAAGGCAAGGCATAGATTTTGGAACCTAAAATAGCCCTTTCAAAATACATCTGTCTCAAAGGGGAAGAAAGATGCGACTGACTGAACAGAATAAATCTAAACAGAATAATGCTTCATGTGATTTTATCCAGTCCAGTCTTCTTCTGTGAAACTGGCTTTCCTATGGACATTCTTATCTTCTTAAAAATTAATAAAAGAGGGTTCTTTTTAAAAATTCTTTCATGGTAGGCTGCAGGCGATGGATGGTATGTGATCTGTTGTCAACAACAATGGAACAGGAGGCAGGAAAACTGTTTCTATGCAATCTTGGACATTTTTTTTTTCTTACTTTTACGTTGTTTCAAATTTACCACCTCTTACACAACGATGAAGTTATTCACTCAGCGATGTGCTGGAGACAAACTAGTTCTTGTTTTAAAAGTGTGATGAGAGGTGGCTGTTATGTGAAGTTCGTAATACTCAACATCATGCCTCTGTTACTTATTTGATCATCACAAGCAATCCAGCTTTGTGATTTTAAATATAGCATATTCATCAGCATACAAACCTGAAACAAAGAAAATAAAAATATTTTTTTCTCCTTTTCTGTCACTGACCTGTTGACTTCATATTTGGGCAAGTAACGCTGCCTCTCTCTTCCTCTTCTTCTTCATCTGTCTTGTTGATTGATGCTGAAAGCTCTTTGGAGCCAGATCTGGACTACATTTCATGTATGGATCCCAACCAGCTGAAAGATGTCCTAAGCTTCCCTGCATATTCTCTGCATCACTGTAAAATATTAATAATTAAATGTGTTTGAAGAAGTACTGATTTGAGAACAGAAAAGATGGTAACCAGTGATTTAACCAGTGGTTAGTCACCTTAAAATTACTCTCTCAGTTTTCTCACAGTTAGTATAGTCTACAACTTGAAAAGTTTTATTGTTCTGGAAGTAAATTACCAGAAATAACTCAAATTTAAAAGCTCTTGTGGTAGAGAGGTAGAATTGAGAAGCTGCCACATGATCAAAACAAAAAAACCTGCACAGTGTTTTCTCAACATTTTTTCAGGTGAGCATAAAGATGAATGGTTTAAATAATTGTTTCCATCAGAGAGATCTTGATATTTAATCTTATGAGATGAGGGAATTTTATTAAATGCTATGTGCTACAAAGTTTCAATTACCTAATTACATAGCTAGTGTATTCAGAAATGCATAAGTAGATTTTTCAGCTTGTAACACTACTCAATAAATCTTAGGATATTATATAAAAAGAGAGGAGCTCATGGTTAATATTTCAAATACTTTTGAAGTTTTAGATACTGAGGAGCTTTATTTGGGCCCATGAATACTTTTCACTGATCTCAAGCACATTAAAACCCTATCTCAAATTGAGAGAAAATGGTCTAGTTTTCACAGCACTCACTTGAAACTTTGAAGGGCTACAGTGAATTCATTATTCTGCCACTGCCATTTTACCCACTTACTGAGTAAATTTATGCAGGGTAAATCAAGAAAGCCTGGAGCTTTTAGAGATAGAGTTATCTATTTCTAACTATCTAGAGTTGTCTCTAGAGACATGAGTCTGCTCAGTCCTGCATTATTTGATACAGTTTTGAAGGGTTAGCTCCTTTTTTGTGCATAACAGAATGCAAACCCATGTCTCCTGGCACCAAGGGGAAAACCTTTCCAACTCTCTATAGAAGTTCTGCAACAATGAGGAAAAAAAGTCAAGATCCATTGAGGCAGAAACAGCAAAGGAAGAAGCTGGAATTGGTATTCTTCCAGACTCATCTGGGAAGAAGGAAATTTAGGTTTCAGTCCTTGCACCTATGACAGTTTTTTGCATTTTCCATTAGAAAGTTATTGGATAAACAAGCAGAAATTGGACCACCCTCTGATTTAAGCACCCCCATTCCTTTGAAGTCTCAGAGTTAGAATCTCAAGTAATTTTTAAAATGAAATCGAGGAATTAGTCAATTAAGCATTG
Organism: Mycteria americana; assembly: GCF_035582795.1. Taxonomy (NCBI): domain Eukaryota; kingdom Metazoa; phylum Chordata; class Aves; order Ciconiiformes; family Ciconiidae; genus Mycteria; species Mycteria americana. Next base: position 64,611,846 of record NC_134367.1, read on the forward strand.
CAACACTGAGGAGACCAGTGCCTGAGTAGCTTTACAAATAATGTAAACTCTGGATTGTGCCCTTAAACATACCTAGGTGCCTAAAGCTACCTGAAGACAATGTATCTTATTTGCTTAATAACTTTGGGGATCTTTGGTCTCCAGATAGCAGCAGTCCATCTACACAATGCTGTAGGTAGCACCCAATAGAAAGGCTGTAGAGTGCTCCATTGTAAACCATCTCAAACATAGATAAGGATTCTGTTTTCCTCTTACTGCTTGAAAAGACTACACAGATTTGTGAAGGTCTTGGGGGTGAATCTTTCACACCCTCAAACTGATACTGCTACAAACATCAAAATTTATGAAACCTATTAAAATCACAGACTTGGATTCCACTGGCACAATTATGGCAAAACTGGCTTCAGACCCTACATGGTCCACAGTAGATATAGGCAGCATATGCTGGCATGGTCACAGTGGTGTTAATAACCAAATTCACAAGACGAAAGCTGTCTGTACGTCTGTTTGAAGTGCTACGGAGTGCTTGCATACACACTTTGCATCCCTACCCCATCGAAGCCCAGCCCTTGACTTAGATATACTTCATGCACATGCAAAACACATGCGGCTTCACTGAGTGAGAGCCCAACTCTGCATCCCTTTTTGTCAGTCCTTGAGAATGATAAAGTGCATCACAAGTTTTGGATACAAACGATGTTATCTGGCAGATTTTCTGCAAAAGCTGCCAAAGTCAATAAAGATAAACTGGGACCTGACAATTCTAGTATAGAAAACTAAGTGAAAAAAGTTCATAGAGAAGCCGTAGTTCTGCCATACAATATCATAGTGAAATGCCCACCTATGAAATATAGAACCACACCTTACAAGATATAACAGACATACATATATACATTTATTTTACTGTTTTGACGTTTATCTTCAAAAAGCCTCTCACAAATTCCATTGCCTTAGCACGTAAGTAACTTAGAAATCATTTAACTTTGCCTAGGTAAGTAACTGCATGATGGGGGTGCTTGTTTGTTTGTATTTCTTTGAATCAGTAGCATGGAATGTACCAGAATAGCAGACCAAGAAACATTCCTAACATTTTTGAAAAACATGTTTTTATACTGCTACTGTCAAACTTTCAAATCACCATTTCATATCTGTCCACACAGACACTCCCCCAAACAATGCAGGGAAACCCCACCTTACTGGTTATAGGTCTTATGTACACGCGCAACAGCACTACAGGTAAATTCCACATACAAGAAATTATCTACATAAACCCAGTGCCATGCTGAAAATTAATTTTAATTTTTACAGTTTGACAGGTACTTCATTTTTATTAAATTTTCCTCTTTGGCTGGAGCATGCATATCTGTATTTGCAGGTGTGTGTGTGTGTGTGCACTGTGTATATACAGACATATATACAAACAAGTCATGCAAGTATTGCATAGGTTAAATTTTATGGTAACATGCTTAACTGGAAGCAGATGTGGAAATTTTCAGGCTCAGGTCCATGTTTAGATTGTTAATCCGTTTCTTCAGCTGTCCTTATAAGTATATGCACCAAGAAACACTCCTAAAGCGTGCAACATTCACTGCAATTTTCCCAAACAATCGTGAGACAGCAACCCCAGAGCCAAGTCCCAGGACTGCCGTGTTCCAGAAGAGGCACTGCTTAATACACCTCAGTCTCCACTTGGTGCAGCTATCTGCAGAAGTATAATTTCTTTTCAGTTTCTTTCCTGTCTTCTTACATTGTCAATAAGATTCATTACCACCAATTCCAGCAATCATTGCAGTGCTCAATATATTCATAAAAAGTAACTCACCAAATAGTAATCTCCAATAATATTTTTCAGTGACAGTTGACCTAATCTGCCTTAGAATTGTTCCTGCTGGTTGCTTTCCTACTTGAGGCCACAAATTCTAAGATACAGTAGTATCTGGTTGCTGGTTTGCAAAGTATTTTATTACTCTAATGAATACAAACATAAAGAATAAACAAGAGCAGCTTTCTAAAATTTGAAAAGTTCTCATGAATTGTGAATTCCTTTCAAAAACCTGTGGTGGGAGAGTTGGCTGTACCACTCCATTAGTGTAATCAATGGAAAATAAGACATTGGTGAAAAATCACACTTGAAACCAGAAGCAGCACAGGCCCCCAAGACTTCGTTTTCTGTTACTGGTCAAATTAGTATCTCAGATGGTATGAAATAATAAGTTAAGACTTCTAAAAATACGTGATTAGATTTGATCATTCTTCTTCCACTGCTGCCAGCTAGTGAGCAAATCCACTTATTCTATTCATAAACTTTAAGGCCTAAAGGGACCACTAGGTTATTTCCCTCTAGAACATCCCATGCAATTAAGTTTCATCCAATTGCCCCTCTACTAAACTCATGAACCTGCCAACAGAAAGACATTGGATTTTGAGCTGAAGAACATAAAGGGCAGCAAATCCACTTCCTAGCTTGTCCTGAAGGTTTAGGTACTTCATTAATGAGTTGTTCCTCCTTCAAATCTGTACAGGATCAGCTGCTAAGCCTTCGGTGTGCTGCCTTCCTTGTCTGTGCCTTTTTAGACTTGGCATGCGCTTCCTATGAAGACGCACTGTAATCAAATCATCTCCCAGACACTCTTCTGTTTTCACCTGCAGGGCATGTTCTTCAGCCTTCAAATTACTTTTATGTGTCTCTTCTGTGGTGTCTCCAGTTTCTCGTTCTTCCTTTTGCAAAACAGTCTCTACGGTTGAATACCATAGCCCAGCAGCACCGTCACAAAGGGTGAAGCTGTCTTCCTGGTCCTGCTGTTTCATACAGCCCCGCACTGCCTTAGCTGCTGCTCTCTGGGGAGGGTTGCTGCTGAAATGTCTGCACAGGCACCTCTCCAGATCCGAAACCCGTATTCTGCAGCTGTGTCCAGCTTTCTATGTTCCCAGATTATAAGCTTTCATTTGCAAACGTCTGAATGGCCTTGCTTATCACGTGATCGTGATCACTGCATCAGCTGCCTCATCTTCTCAACAGTCTGCTGATCACTATATTATCTCCACATTTTCTCAGTAATGAACTTAGACTGTTGCTAAAAATAAGCACTAGTTTCAATCTTGTGACTGTCTTGGCAATATCTTGCCGAGGGATTAAAAAAAAATCTATGAGGGTTCCTCACTTGCAATTGCTTGTAGGATTTTTCATTTAGCTTGGTTTTGACCTTTAACATTGCTTTGAAACAAAAGAGCACTAATATGTAAATCAGAACACTGAGCAGTGCTGACAAAGCACCTCAACAGTCACTGATCCCACTGATGCCTGTTCCAGGTACACCAGGTGAGTTACTTCAGCCAACTTCTCTATGCTAGATTGGTGCAAGTTAACTACGCCTACTGGTTTTAAAAGATTTGCCATAGATATTTGCCATCATCCTCAGACAGCAAAGGACTGTAAGGTTCTCCATAGGGTGCAGATGAATTCTTCTACTTCTTTACAGACATGCAGAGTTATACTTAATGTTTTTCTTCCTCTTCCAAATCTCCAGCTAGTAATGTGCCTCCTAATTTTCAAGATTTCCTTTATTGCTTGGGTATTTATGCTCTTTATCCTTCTTTTTCCTGGATCTAGATTTTTCTTTTGTCTATTGTTTCCCTAATCATTTTTTTGCTGTTTCATAACCTGCCATTTATTTTGATTACTACATAATTTTATGTTTTAGTTTTACATACATATATATACACTTCTTTTTTTTCCACTTCATCTTTCAGTCATGAAGTCTTCTTTCTGACTATCTGGTGCACTACTGTCTCACAGAGTTAGCAAGCTATATAGCTGTACTGAGAACGTGGAAGATAGTACTGTCTGAAACAAGGGGCCCACTGTCACTGACATAGTCTTACCAAAGTACTGACATAGTCTTACCAAAGTCTTACCACTGTTGCAAAAGTAATAACATCAATGACTGCATGAATTTCTAATTTCCTAGTTCAGAATATAACATACACAGTTCCTTGGGATTACAATATGCTGACCGACCCAGAACTACACAAGACAACAGGAGAGGAGGCTAAAGGCCTTCCTTTCTCCTCTTGCCCCTCTAAAGGGCAGAGATGCCCACTCCTTCCAGCCAGGCACCTCCAAACACCTGCTTACAAAGTCACTCACTTCCCTGAAGAGGTCATTTGCACTCTTAATACTCAAGTCTTTTGGCTGTATTGAAACCACAAGAAAATTAAAAAGATACAGTTTGAAAGTTTGATTTATATTAGCGTAAACAGTGGTAGCAAAAAAAGCTCAGCTTCACCAGATCCCAGCTGTGGTTACTTGGAACTGGTGCCAAGAAATGCAGCAAGGTTTGCTGTGCAGAGACTGTGAGAATGTCAGGAGGGACAGCCACACTACTCAAGGCTGAACAAAGTGTTTTAATGCAAGCAGAGGGTTTAAAAGGAAAAAAAATAAAACTTTAAGGTCCATAAATTGTGAAACTGAGGTGAAAAATAGCATGTACAGCTCAGAAGTCATTTCACAGGCAACAGAACAAAACCTTTGCTTATGCACTGAAAGAAATCCGAAAACCAGTTTTGAAGTTGGACAACTTCTACTAGAAGTTAGGAGAAAGCACTGAGAAGGAGGAGAAAACAGTGACACTTCCATAGCAAGCAAGGTTCATGCAGTCAGCAGCTAATTCATTTCTTACCCAGTATTCAGCTTACAGAGACTTGGACAAATTACTTTCTTCTCTCTGCAGAGAACGTGTCCAACAAAGCAAGTTTTTCAGCACTGAAGTCCATCAAGGGGGAGTGAATCCATCCAGTGAAGGAGTAGGGAGTATTTGACAAATTTCAACTTAGAAAAAAAAAAGGTGTGGGGAGAGAATTGCAAAAGATACATTGCAAATCTTGTAAAACTATTATTAGGTCAATTATCAGTTTATCAGTGTCTGATACTGATTTATCTGTACAAAACAGAAGTTACTGATATGAGTCATTAATACCTGACCCACTCCTCAGTTTCCTCTGCCAAAACTCTCTGTTCATCTCAAATTTTGTGAAGTTTTGACTCAGAACCAAATCCAGTTTTAACATTCATATTTCAGGCTTGTGGAAGAAATCTGTCACGGTGGCTTAATCATGTGGGAAAATGCCTTTGTTCCATTTGGTGTTTGCCCCTGCCTTCATTATGAGGAACTGGATATTTAAAAAGGATGATTAATTCCTCCCCAGCCCTCTCTCTTACTTTCCCACCAGGATGAATGAGCTCCATATCCCAAACACAAAGATCTGACATGTGGGAGAGCAAGAGATAAGCTAAAAGAAAGGCCAGGTGCAACAGTAACACCGTGCCTACTTCTCTCTTCGTTCTTCATAAGTAGCCAGTGCTGTGGTCCAAAGAGGAGCCCTCCCAGCAGCGTTATCACAACACTCCTCTGAGAACAAACTTCATCTTCGTTGGGTCTTTTTTTTCTCCTCTCTCCTCTCCTAAAGCTCTTGTGTATTGTTACGCTTTTATTTTTGCAGGCTTTGAGCAAAGACAGTTCAGGGGAAGTCAGAAGGCAAAATGTCTTCATCTTAAAAGGGCAAAAGTAATTACATTTCACACTCCAAAGTGGCTGCACAGATGTGACTTTGCTGTTTGTGTCTCAGCTCTAGCCAGAATTATGTTGTTACAGTACTGCCCACAAGCTCTTCCCCTAAGCAGGTACTTTGTAGACCCAGAGGACAAATCACTGACCTGTCTCTCAGTGCCTGAAACACAGTCAAAATCACGCCTGCATAGCAAATGAAGGTGTGTTAGGAGTACAGGTAGACATACTTCCACTAGCTTTAACCTCTCATTCACAGGGAACAGTAGCTGTTAAAATATGACAGCAGGGACTTCAGAGTCAGTTGTACACTGTGCCAGGGATCTAGATCGAGTCACTTTTTATCCAGACAGTAATTTTCAACATTACCCGCAGTTGCTAAATTGAAGATAAAAGGGGTTCACCTAGCCTTGTTACAGCTGGACTTTTATTCAGCTTTGTAAAAATGCCTCGTCTGACCATAGCCATGTGCAAATTCAGTATGTAAAAGCAAAGGGTTGTTTAAAGAGAAGGGTAGCCTGTTCCTCCCCGCCGTGTTCTATTTGGCATGCCTTATGAAATGTGCAATGCTCCTGTGTCATCGTTTTGCATCAGTCATTCTCAAGGAATTACAGGGAGCAGGCACAGATGATGTGACTGGACAAAGTAACATGGCTTTGCAGTTATCCCCTGGCATACCCTTTCAGTCACTGGCATTAGGAAATGAGAGCTCATCACATACAACTAAGCTGCTTTGGAAAAATAATCAGGAAACACGTGGAAGAGATATTAACAAACGCTTTCCAGCTACCCGTCATAGTTGCCAGATGCTGAGTAGCCAGCAGAAGCAAATTATTTTAGGTGGCTGCTCAGCATCTCTCCTCAGGTCAAGAGAGGAGGCATGGGTCCCTTCAGAGAGAGGAGGCATGGGACACCAGGAGGGAGAAGGGTCATGCTTCTCCCGTAGATTGACCTTCCTTTGCTTTCCTTTCAAGTATATGATAGTTTTTAATGACAGTACTCTAGAAGGGAGATGAGTTAGTGGACAGAAGCAAAGAAGAAGTCAGAGACCTGTGAATACACAATTCTCCCATTTCTCATGCTGATTTCTATTCTGTGTATGCAGGATTTTTCTGCCATGCTCTATTTGTTCCTACACCATGTACTATATCAGATTTCAGGGCTCAGCTAACCAAAACCATGTTCCTCTATATGGACAGATCACTCAAAAACTCTGGTTAATTTTCCATTGGATCCTGCTCTGATGCTAATATAGAAACAAGGCATATTTTTAAGATCAAATTAGTCCCCCTCAAATACTGTAAGATAAACTTTTCTGGACAGACAAGAGAGAAGCTCCTGTGAAAGGAACCATTTAAAATCCCTTGAGCTCTCATATTGAAATAACATTCATATAATATTTAAATTACATATTATCAAATGTGCTTCATAGATCAAACACACACATTTATATTTTTAACACGCAGTGGCCTTAAGGCCTTAAGGCCACTGTGTACTACACAGATTGTCATTTTCCCTTTAAGCCCAACTATGCACAGGAATATATAGGCCTGTTTACACTGCCATCTGATGTGCAAATATTATTATTTGTAGAAGTACTTACTCCTATGCCTAGTTTCACATTACACAAAGAAGAGAGGAATGCAAGGGTCCTAGGGTGAGAAGGGGAACATTTCGTTCTCAGTTACTGACTCAGCTTGAGGTCAGCAGCAATGCGAAGTTGTCTGCAGATGAATGGAGTTCAATGGTTCATGTGAAATAAATCATCACTCTCAGTGGTCAGGTCCACAAAACCAATCAGTCGTGATGCTAAAAAGAAGCCCGCTCCTGAGCAGAGATGTCCTGTGAGGTCCCTTGCAGGTAGCTCCTGTCTTGAGCAGCACTGGCAGGATGGGGAGGAGGAGCTGTGCATCCATAGCTTTTCTTGAGCCCATTCCACGAATCAGGAGATTTCCACTTCCCAAGCCGTGAGTATTTTCCTTTTCAGGAGCAGAAGACCTTCAAAAAATGGAAGCCTTATTTCATGGGAACTCATTTCTATAGACCTCAGGAGATCATTTGCATCAGCACAAAGTGAGTGAAAGACAGTTATTTGGTAGTTTCACACTCGCTTGTCACAATTTTGAAAGAAATCAAGAGGTAAAAAATACACAACAACCACCAGCCAGTCCCCATATGGTGATCAATATGTGTCTTGACCAACTTTGGGCGAAGATCTCCAAAACAGATTAAGCTCTACTTCAATCAGATGGTGGCTTTCAAGACTGCAACACTTTTCTGCCATTGAACCACAGTCCAGATTTACTAATGACAACAATCCAATTTCATGGGCTAGCATTCGGTATGAACCATCAGTCACTAAGGCGGCAATGATCAATGAGCACCTTTCTTTAAGGGAGTAGGTTACAAAATCCAGATGTTCCTACACAAGGCTCACATCTGCCCTGCTCTGAGCTCCCCCCAGTCTACAGCAGGCCCAAAACAATGAAGGAAGAGAACCAAAGAATATGGGATGTGGAGAATGAGGAGAGATAAACTTTTAATTCTGGCCCACCCTGAAGGACGTAACAGCATCACCATGCAATGCAGGGCAGCTATTGATGTGGGCAGATTTACAAAGATACTTATTGAGAAGTTGAGCAGATCTGATTTGGGACTCCCCCATCAAACACTCAGTCGGGGTGACTTGAAGGTGTTGCTGCACATGGCAGCATTCTTGAGAAATTTTTACTTTAGGCAGATGCGACTGGGATAAGCCTTAGTGTTAACAAAATAAACTGGGGACAGCTATTAAGGCACCATACACAAACTCTGTGATTTCCAACTTGAATCACAAGGGTAAGCTAGCTTAGCATCCCCACCAGTGGCCTCTTCCTACAAAAGAGAAAAGGCTGACTTATGCTCCATGAGAAGCTGAGAAAATGATATAAATAGGAGGAAAATGATGAGCATCTTTTGAAAACCTTTGTACTTATTTCCTGGTAGCTTCACACATGCGCTTGGAAAAGCTACAGATAATAAATTTGCTAATCACCTTTCTGCTGTAAAACCTATCTAGGCTAGGTCATAATTCATACAGATGTGCTTCAAAGCAATAACTCTGTCTGATCTCACTGTCCAAAGCTTCTCCAAATTATCACTTTTATTGTTTTGTTCAGACATTCTTATTTATAGGGGAAGGAAAAAAAGTTACTGACAAACTGTTCAAGGTGTTATACAGACAGTGTAATGGGATCCTGGTTATGCTGTGTCTCTCCTTGGAGAACAAATCAGCTCAAAGTGTCTTCATGTGGCAGAAAGCTGCAGAGGAGCCTGTGTCACAGGCTATCAAAAAGCACTAAGGCTGATTTCTTCTGGTTTCGTTTGGTATAACTGCTTTGTCTTTCAAAAAGGATATAATGTGACAGTGAACAGAGCTGCAAGAGGAGCAATTCAGAAAGGAGAGTACCAAGTATTGGGTGCTCTTAGTTCACACCGGGTGTAACAGACATAAGCTCAGCACCCCCAAATCAAGAGAGAGGACATACCTGATACACTGATACATCAGATACTTCACTTGGCACTAGCCCAGTTGTGTAGTAAGCCTATCTATTTGGTGATTTGATTGATTTACGTAGGTCAGAGTCAGCCAGTGCTGAGCAGTCAAATGGGAACCCAGCAGGAGTTACATAGCTTCACTCACAGATGTGCTGAAAAGGCGATAGGTTGACAGGTTTGTACAATCAAGTGTAAATGACTCAACACAAAACTTGTAACTTGAAATTTCTAATTTCTTTGGCAATCCATTTCTATGGCAGTAGCTAAGTTCCTGCAGCTACTTTAGTGACTGGTAATATCAACTATTATTAGCAAAAGACACCTCTCTTACACCCTATGTTGATGAAAGGCCTGTTTTAGATACCTGACAAAAGTTTCTTCCTCATGACTCAACTATGAGACATACTATATGTGCTAAGTGTTAAGAAATGTTACCTACACTCCTGAACAGAGTCCCTATTGACACATGAATGAATTCAATATCTTTATACTTTCAAACATTTGTAACAAGTATTTGAAGGCCAAAAAAAGACGAAGAATCTGCTGTTTCCGTAAATAAGACTAGCTCAGCAGTTCCTATGGCACAGAGTGAATGGAAAAATAACCCTAGGAACTCAAGGGGAGATGCTGACTCACGGAAAGACATCTAGTGACTGCTGATGATCATAGAAAAATTTGGGTTGGAGGGAACCTCTAGACATCATCTGGTCCAATCTCTCACTCAAAGCAAGGGTCAGTTTACTCAAGGTCTTCCCAAGCCACATTTTCAAAATCTCCAAGGATGCAGAGTCCCCGGCCTCTCTGGCATTAAGTTGCATCTGTCAGATATGTTTGCTCCATGAAGTAGCTTGAGTGGGACTCCAGCACCGTGTGATACGACTTACACAGTTAACAAAGATCAAAGTATAATGGCTGCAAGTAGAACACAGTTCAATATATCACGGGCTACTATGTGCAACAGTTGCGTGGAGATGTTGTTGTTGCTGTTACAGGAGACAGGACTGCATACACAATGAGGTCTATCATCTATGAAAATAATCTTCAGGTAATTCAGGGTAGTTACTCACGTGTGGAGTATCATAGTTATTCCAAGCCTGAAACTGTACAGGCACCCCAAATCTGTCACTTTTCACCTGTTTATTTCTGTGGATGAGAAGTGAATGGGGACACTTTTAAGGAAGCTTAAACCTTCAGTGAGTTTTCCTGCTCTGCAAACTCTCATAAACTCTTCCTTATGAAAGCAGAAACTAATGTCCTCATAGTCGGCAACAGTTCATTAACTTACCAAATCCCCATTCAACTTACTCTAGAATTACAATTAAAGTATCCTAACAGCTTTTACCCAGCTCATCACTGAAGTAAGATCTAAATCAGACTCTGGAGGTATCTATCTCCCTTAACTGTGGACAGAGCTGCCGGTGAGTGGGCAGCCTTGATTATTTGCCCAAATATGGTTAGGAGGAATCAAGGACAATGTGTATGTCTTTTAGGAAACATATGCCCTATACTTGCATCCAACTGTTAAACAGAAATTGCCATTGTTTTCCTTATTTTCAGCTGAAGGAGCCAAGCAGCCTCCTCAAATGCTAAATAAATTCCTTGTGATCAAAATCATATTAGGTAAATAAATACCAAATAATTGATAAACAAAGGCTACTGTGGGAGTTTGTTGTACGAAGAAAACTTAACGAAAGTACTATGTCCTCAAGAGCTTACCCAAAGCATGGAAAAGCAGCAGAGGCAGAAAGGCAGCAATAACAGCAGGATTAACATGTTCTTAAAAGGAAACAAATTAAACCAGGAGAGAACAGAAGAGCTAGCTGGAGGATGGGACAGGAGGAGAAGGTTGAATCATTCAAAGACTTCTGGAGGTTACCTGATCATTCCTTACCTCTCTTTAAAGGCACTAAGAAATAGTAGGCTAGATCTTCATTTAGTGCAAAAAATACAGCTCCACTGAGCTTGTCTCCTTCAATAGGGTAGTACTGATTTACACCATATGACAACCTGTCCTACTCATGAAAAACTCGTGATTGGTACTAGCAGGCAGACATTAGAGAACATCGCTTGCCCTTTTAATTCAGATTTTGAAATAAAATTATCCAAATCCATTTTTTCTTTAATTCTCTTTATACTCCCTTTATACTGCAGAAAATTTGGGGGGGGACCTTTTGCAGAGAAATGACAAACCATCTAGTTCTTCTATATTTTGATAAGAAGAAAATCAAGTATGAAAATTAGAGGAGCAAATTTTCTCAGCTAGAATCAAAATCCACCAGACCATGATACAGCCTTAAATTATCCCTTTGGGGATTCATAAATCTTTGGTTAATTTGAGCAAAGATCCCCTCTAGGGGGATAAAACTCCTAATGGAATTGACAAAACAAGTGGAAAATGTCTTTTCCAGTCAGACTCGCACAATTCCTGACTCAGGAGGAATGAAGACACAACTGAGAGCTCAAGGAAAGCAGTTCTCTTGAGGTTTCTCAAGAACTGGAAGCTGGAATAATCATCTTAGTCTTCAAAAGGTGAGCATTTAATTGGACCATCCGTGTCCTGGTTTTCAGAAACAGGGTATGCAGTGCTAACTATGAGCCATATTGATTTAAGACAGCTCAGGATGGCACCCGAATTTCTCTATGCTTTACTTCTGTTGCTATTTGGAAGAATGTAAGTAGAGCCCTCCTGAAGCAGAAGAACTCATGGTCCAAAACTTATTTTCTAATTTGAATGTGGCAAAAAAGAATATGCATAAATGCAAACAACTGAACAGCAGCAGGTAACAGAAAGGCCTTTCAGTGAAATATTTCTCCCCTTATTGCAGAAAGGTTTCACATGGTCCATGTAAAAATAAATGGCCATATTTTCAATATAAAGATATTTTATCTTTGGAGAGTGCTACTCAGAAGATTTCAGCTCCATCTCTGAAGCAAGGTCCCAAGCTCTGAATCAAATAAAATAGTGCCAAATTTGTTGCTGTGATGATGGGTCAGTCCTCCAAGAAAGAGCACAAGACAAAGCAGCTCAGTATCCTGAATGGCAGTCTTCCAAATCTCTACTTCTGGGCATTAGGGAGGAGGAGCTTTGTAATTTTTAGCAGGGAAAAAGAACATTCCTTTAAGATGCAGAGGTGAAGAACTCACTCCATGTCAGGGACAGATAAACACGGCAGCTGGAATGGACTGTGCCCTTCGGTACATCTGTGATCTTCACCAGGATAATCAATATAAAAACACGCCCAAAATCTTGATATTTGACAATGTGCTGATTTTATTTGCTAATAAATTAGTCAGTGCATATATATGGCTTTTTCTGATTATCTTCAGGATTCAAGAATAAAGTTCAAATTCCTTGAATTATGTCTTCAAAACAAACAGGCAAAATGCATTTTTGGCAATCTTCTTTCAAAGTACAATCGTAGGCTGTCAGCATGCGATACCTTTCCTCTTACTGGAAGATGATATTGAAAGCTACAAAGCACTTTCAAAGAGTATTGCATTTAAAACCAAAATCCCAGGGCAGCAAGGACATACGCAGAGTTAATATAGCCAAAGAATTCTTGACACCACTTCATTTTTCCCAGTCGGTGTGCACACTCTCTGCATGCCAATAGTCTTACACAACAAACTGTGCCTGCACTGAATTGAGTCTCTAGGACAGTTCTCGGAGTTGTTGGAATGATCAGTCGGGAACCTTTTGCTGCTAGGTCACTAATTAAACACCAGCCTCTTGATAATAATGACTAATCTTTTTTACCTACTGTTTTAATATCCTGTGCAAAATAGGGCAGTGGTTTCAGCCCTGTTTCCAGCAGCCAGCAGCCACAATACAGAATGCACTCGCACTGCTGTGACCAGGTAGGTTGGTTGGTTGTTGTATTGAAAGCCTCCAAAGAGAGAAGGATGGAAAGGACTTGACAAAGAAACTCCCCTGCCAGACATAAGTGTGGCATTTGCTAATCATGACTGCAAGACACTGGGAGAGTAGCACAAGGTGAGCTTCAGGACTATCAATAGGCCTAAGTAGTCCCACACACTGTAATGCCAGGGCAAGAAATTGTATTCTAGTTTCCTTCTGTTGCCCTGTAAGGTGGGTCATGACCTAAGCTCCCCCGTTCTCCCATCCCATTGCCCTGCAGCAACACGTGCAAAGTCCAGTTCTTCATGGATGTCCCCCCTCATCTCTACCCTATACCTTCTACACCTTCGGCTCAGCCCCATGCCCTCCTCTTTGGGGAAGCAAGAGCTTTGCCTCCATTTGGAGAAGCCCTGAGCCGGCTGCAGGAGCCCTGACCTGCTCCTGCTCCAGTTAAATGGAGAGCTCACCCACCCCATGCTGTGAATCTGTCTCACCATGTGAGCACAGCCAAGTCCTGCCGGCTGTCAGGCACCACCGCCGGATGTCTGGCTGTAGGATGTCCCCTGTCAGTCCCTTCGCAAAGTTTTCACTGTAAGAGTTCATAAAGTAATTATTCTGGGACGATAGCTTTTCGGTGCCAAACATAACATTAAATCCCATGTCTATGTACAACTGTAAAGGAAACTTCTGATCATGCCTGTAAATTTACTTATAAATTCAATTTTAAATCCCTTTGGCATTTCTTCTGGGGTGATTTTTTAAAATAAAGATTAAATTGCTAGGAATTTTGCTTCTGAAGACTTGACCTTGAAGCAAAATTCAAACCCTTACATGTCTAGGCTGCCCAGTGGAACCAACTCCTTCCTCTGCAACTGGCTAACTCCAGCATTTCTCAGAGGACTGCAGTTGAAGATAAAGGCATCTGGTGACAAGGAGCAGTCACACAAATGTGTACACATAGGATATTTTGTGTTTGGGGGTTTCAGATTTTTCCTACATTCCTTTGATGAAAATATGGAAATGTCAAGCTTCCAAAGCAGTGTGGGCTTTCCAGGACGCTGGGCCTCTTAAGAGTTAAGGGCACTCAAGACCTGGTTAGGAAATGGCCATTCAAAAAAAACACAAGCTGCACCCTGCAAAAACTTACCTGCTTCAAAACTCCCACTTACATAAAAGAAGAGAAAGAGCAGGAGCTGTTTTTCAAAGTCAGCGCTGTTAAATCACATCTCATAAGCATTTCATAAAAGAAATCCACTTGACTACATAACAGCTGTAGAAATTTACTTTGCAGGCATGCATCAAGGCACACTGAAAGCCGTGCTCACCATTCCTTCCCGGTGACATGGAAGCTGGCTGCTCTGCAGTCGCACACGTGCGGCACGAGCACTGGGCTGCAGCCTGTGGGAAGCTCACCCATTACATGTGAGGGGGGCTCTTCCCCGATGCCACATTCCCCCTGGCTTTTCCTCGCTCCTGCCAGTGTCGATCCTACTGTTATCCACTTTTAAAAATATATTATCATTTATTTATCACTGCTATATTGAACTACATAACCAATGCTAAACCCATCTCAGCACTAACATGAAGGCGTTTTTTGAAAGAAAAGGCTCAGAGGAGCCAGGGTGTCCGGAACAGCCGCTTCAGTGCCCAGGGAGCCTTGCAGCATAAATCTTCACAGGCTGCTTCATTAATTAATAATCTGTAAGCATTTAATTGGTACCACTGGATATTCAGGACATAGAAATGTCAGTCTGAGGAAGGAGGCAGCAGGGGAAGAGCTGTTTCAGGAATGTTTTTCCTGCGACTGTTCCTATAACTTGTAGCCTGCCACTTTATCAACAGAGCTGTCCCCTCCATGCAACATCCAGAGTGCTCCCATGGGACACAGATGTCTCATGCTTACTTCAACAGATGTTGTTTGTGTTCTTGGGGCTGTGGAGCAAGAAGAAACATAATCAAACCCACCCTTGGGCTTCTTCCAGAGGCCACAGGGGGCAATGGAAAAGCTCCCATCGACTTTGGACCCAACCCTGCCTTAGCCTACACTCAGGATGGGTGAGTGAAGGTCTCCATAAGGGCTGGAGGGTCTGCTCCAGGGAAGGGTTTTGGCTGTATCAAAAAGCCTATAGTAGCTATAGGCCATGACAGTGCTCTTAAGAAGTCTTTTTATTAGCTAAGGGTAAGCGTCAGCCTTGTCAAGAACTGTTTCCAAATCATCAAGGGAGAAGGGTGAGCCCCATCAGACACAAGGACATCCCTTCCCACCCTTCCTCTTGCTAAATACATGCATGATCTAAAAGCTATATGCTTTTAGATCTATACCTGTATAGATCAATGTATCATCTAAATACATGCATGTACCTTCCCTTCTGAAAAAAAGAAGTGACTGGCACAAATTAGGGCTGTCATGAGCGGGATTGGAGAGCCTTTAGGTAAACTCACATCTTTGAGTAAATGTATAAAATATTCATTGTTTCAAAATCCTTCATTGAAGTACTTCTTTGCTTCCCCTATGAAAGAAACAATACTCTGCATTGAGGCAAACTCCCAAAGGACAGAGCGCGGGAGTGTGAACAGAGCTGGACCTCCCCGGTCAGACTGGAGGATGCCTCCGGTGCTGGAGCCAAGGGCTGGCTCTCAGAGACACAGATCTGCAGGTGGTGGCCAAGCTGCCACGATGCTCTCTGCAAGACCAGACAGATCTCTGACACTGGAATGTCAATGTGGGAGTGGTGGAGGGGAAGATGCCTGCAGCCTGAGATCTCTTCTCAGCTCCTTGCCTCAGAAGAAGTCTGACCGCACACAGCAGGGACAGGGATCCTTCCCATCTCCCACATCTCCAGGAAGACCCGAAAGGACTCAGAGCTTTGCCCTGCCGCTGTGGAAGTTTGTTGAATCCAAGACCTTTTAATGTAGTTTCAGAGACGAGATGTGTTTTGGTTAAAGTGCTTTGCCGGAAGGTTTCCAACTAGCTCTAGTTATGATGAGACCTTTCAAAACTCATCAGCCCCCAGTTTATTGAGCTGTTTTGCTAATCTGTCTCACAGCCTCCCCTTCAAACTTCTGCTGGGCCGTAGCATCATTAACACTGATCCTCTCTTCCTCCACTGAACCCTCTAATTTGAAATTTTGTCTGCAGTTTCCTTCTTTCCCTGTGGCCAGTATGAAACCAAATTTAGCCTGTGTGCTCAAATCATTCAGGTTGTTCCTCTCTTACTGTACTGCCTCAAGGTCTGTAACAGTGCTAAGCTGCTGTGACCACTGATTGCTATGATTAGCGTAAGTGTTTCTGTCCACAAATAGTATTTATTGCTAAGTTCAATATAATAATGTGTATATAAGAAAAATCATGGCAAAATCAGGAAAGATTAAGAAATATGACAACCTTTGAGCACACATTACCACCTTCTGGAAGTTATGCCATTGGCAGTTATTGTACATACTTACAAGAGCTTGTCACCAGGTACTCAGAGCATATCCTACCTGGTTTAGCTTAAGAGCAGATATCATTTTCCTCAGCTGTCCTGGTTTCCTGACGTTAAACCATGACATCAGCAGCAGTTATTGTTCATTAAAATGTCCTTGCTATTACACCTGTTTGGCATAACTCAGCAGGTATAAGGTAATGCCTCTGAAATTAATTGTGTGAATTCCTTAACCACTTCTGGAGAGTGTTCAAAGGAATGTCTTTATGTTTTTACATTAACCTTATATTTGCCAGATACTTTCTGCCAATCAGACAAATGAGTTGGATTTCCTAGCACAAACTGTACATACAACCTCTAAATAAACACATAAAGTGATACGGACTGTTGCCTTATGCACTTAAGGTGGGAATTAGCTGGAAGTTAGCTGAAAAGAGAGCTTGAGCAAACCTGTCCTCCAACTCAGCCTTGAATGTGATGATCATCTCTCTTTAGAAGAGCCCAGCTCCCTCCCTGACTGAGCCCGACATATGTGGACAAATGCCCTAATCTGGGAAGCCAGGCATTTTGTGCTCACCTAAATTTTGTCATGACTCTTACTTGAGGCAGGGAAATGCCAACACTCTGTATAAGACCCCAAAAGGCCCAGCTGAAAAATGAGGCCATGAACAGAGGAGGAGGTTAGGGCATGGCAACCTCATTTTTGAAGAATAACTTAGCTGTAAGTGCACGCACTCCATGTGCTGGCGTTGAGCAAACTGACAGGATCAGCAGCCCCACTGCTCTGGCTCTTGCCCTTCCCGTGTAGGGCAGCCCCCCATGCCTGCTGCTCTGCTCATGGGCACACAGGGAGTGGGGCTCCAGCTCCCATCTGAGGCTGCAGGTGATGCAAGGTGAACTAGAGACGATTTCACATCACCTAGAAGCTGAACCACTCTGCAGCTGGGAGTGTAAAGCCCTTGGGTGAGAAGGCAAGCAGGTAGTGGAGAGCCAGAGTCACGAAGTCAGAGAGCATGGGGAGACTTGTGTTGTAGTCCCTGATCCCAGAAATTATTACATACTTCACATTAGACATTCATTAGATTACACTTCACACACACACACACACACACACACCAAAAAAAGAAAAAACTAAAAACCAAATCACAACATCTACTTTGGTTTTACCTTAAAATACTGTTAGGAAAACTGTGCAACCACTTCCTGTCAGGAGACAATTACAGGCCATAAGACCACCAGTTAAATGTATTTAATGGCACTAAAAATACGTTTCAAGAAAGAGAACACCAGATAGGTAGGCAGTAGAGAGGCAAAGTAAAAGCATTTTTTAAGGATACTGGAGATTCTTTTTATAAATACCCTACTTTTTCACATAATGCTGATCCCCACAGATCTTTCTCTAACTGCATTTTAGGGCAATTTACCAAGGTTTTATCTCTGTTTGCCTTTGTGTTGCATACTTTACATGCCACCGCCTCTCAATACCTGCTTAACAGTGTTGTGACAGGCTGCAGGTGGCAGGGCTTCAGCCTTCAGACCCTTGCTGAACTCCTAAATGCAAGGGAGGGGTTAATTTAAAAACAGCAAATGGGCACATCAAAAAATACAGCCAACAAAAAATCTGTGGGAGTTTTCACTGAGTACATTTTTTTCAGGAACCTCTTTTCTTTGCCTTGCTCGTGGCATTTGGTACACTGATAGCTCATTTCCAGTAATAGCAGCTGCAGGGACTGTCGCACATGACTGGGTCACACACGCGTAGCCTCCCCAGCCTGCCTAATTCCCCGTGTTTATCCCTTCTTCTAGCTTGGATAACTTTTTTTTTCATTGACCTAATTTTTTTTTTTAATTCAGAAAGCTCTGCACTCTTTCATTCATCTGAGGACTTGCGTCAATCCTTTATCTGTGCTCAGGCTCAGCCCTGCCCTAGGGTTAGAGCTTTGTATACCCAGCTCTGCTCCTGGGTATACAGACTAGCCCAGTCCATAAAGGTTTCATTCAACTGAAAGTCCTTTAAAATAACCAGCTCCCAAATACTGAGGCTGGCTGCTTCTTTCTAGAGATGCAAAGTCAAGAAGTTGCCAGAAACTTTAAATGCCCAAGATTTCAGAGGTATCTGGATTCTAGTGTCTGCAATGGGAAGGTTTCTGACATAAGTTGTACCTACATTTTGAAGTTGACAGCATTACCTGTCTCAGCTGAAGTATCAGCTCAATAAAGTGTAGCCTCCAGCCTTGCTGGTCAATGCCACCGACTTTGAAGACTCACTTCTTAGCTGATGTACAAGTTTATAGACACCCCTCCTGAAGCTGGACCCCAACTTTTTCAGCTGTTAGTCCTACTCAGTGAGAAAGATGTCACTCCTCCACAAATACAGCATTTCTGGGTTGTCTGCTTTCTTCACTTCTGAATCTATAGCCTGGTAATTCTCTTCTGACAGTACCAAGTTGATATTCATATTATATTTAAGAGAAGCAGCTAAAGGATAAATTTAAGGGGCATATACATAGCAGTCTTAACTGATTGATAACCTGTGTTTTATTGCATTGAAGAAGAAACAAGTTCACACTAACCATAAGTTTTATTCAGTCAGGTCTATCAATAGAAGTGATGAGTTCCATATTGCTGAATTTCCTGAGCTACACACTTCATGAAAAAAGGAATTAATCTGACCTCTGGTTATTATTTGCAATGCTCCTGTACTTGTAATTTAGCCAAAGTCTTGGACAATGTTATCTGTCTAACATAGCCTTTTATTTCCTAAAATCTTTGCTACTGGGCCCACCATTTGTTACAGAGATGTTCAAGAAGTCCCTGGAGCAGAGCTCATCTGTCAACAACTATTGCAGTTCTTTGAGCCTCTATTGTGAGGAATTGTGCTGTTGTCTTTTGAGCATCTCTTAACACCAGGTTTTAAATTGTTCAGCTAACATTATTAATTACTTTCCTAAGATCTGACTCACCGACATTGTACATCTGGTGCTGTCATTCACCGCCCAAAATAGTGTAAAGGTTATGAAATATTACTGTTCTGATTGGTAACAAGCCCAGAGATTCATTCTATTATTCATCCTGTTAAGATGTAGTCCTCTCTATTAACAAAAGCAAAATTACTTCAGCTAACAAAACATTCACTTGCCTTAAAATTCATCTGTTGACTTCTACTGGTCCAGGTGGAAAATACCCACTTTGGTCCATGAGTTGAAGTGCAAGCTCACCATTTGTGCAGGAAAGCTTAAATCGGAGGCAAGCTTTTCACTGAAGTGTATAGTGAAGGGGAGTCATTTTCTACACAAACGTTGGCTGCAGATTTTGCGGAGCATTTTTGAACATCACCCACCTCTGGGAATCAAAACAAGGGTATGCCTACACGGCAGTCACTAACCTTGCTTCTCAAGAGCAAATTAGAGAGCTCCATGCTGCCTCTTCTGCCCATATGCCAACAGCCACTCAAGCTAGCTAATATGACTGACAAGTAGCACAACCCTGGCTGACAAACTCCTCTGATAAACTAAGCAGCATTGTCGAAGACCAACCAGACTAGTGGTATGAACGCTTAATTTTTCCGCAAAGTAATTTTTCCTTTTATTTCAGTGCTGTCTGGCTTTTAATGGCTCGTTTAAATTGTGCTAAGTAATTATAATGTTCCTTTAATCCAGGCCCAGATGTTCCCTTGCTTGAGTCCTGTGACACCCACTCACATATCACAACCTCTTCAGCCTGAGCCAGCTTCTCTTCTTCCCCTAATGCTCAGCAGCCGCTGCCAGCACTGTCATTCCCCGATACCAGCGCTGAGACCACTTAGTGGGCCTAGACGACTATGTAGCAGATGTCACCCCTTAATAAAGGAGAGAGATGCGTGGAAAGGCTTCCCTATACTAGGAGAAAGGATGGCCAAACATATATGCAAATAGTATGGAAGTACATTTCTTCCTTTCATAAATAACACACAAATGATTGCAGTGACCTGAGGAACTGAATTCAATTAAGAAACTTTTTCATCACCGTTCTCTGCTCTGATCCTCCTGCGTTACGATCCTCCTTGGGAGTCTGCCTTCTTAACAGAGAACTGTGCTGGTATAAGCGCTTTATATAAGCACTTTACGGAGGCATCCACTTCTAGCTTGCTATCTGGGCTGCTATAAAGCAGCTTTCATGAAAGGGTGTTAATTGCAGGGAAAAATCAGAACAGCTTCTGCTCTCTTCTGTTAAAAAGGAAGAGTTTTTAATGATGGAATGACAGGCATGCCTAAGGGAAAATCCGTCAGCTCCGCTGCATGCAGCCAGCCTTAGGGATATATGAAACCCACAGCAGCCATGAGAAACATGGGTAGGAGGGCTACTGTTGTCTAGGCTTGCATGAAACATTACAGCCATTTTTGCATAAAGGATTCTCTTTGCATTTCACTGCTAGCTTATTTCTCAGTGGTCTGTTTTCTTCTAGACAAATACTGGATAATCCACTGCTTCTCTAGTGTCATATGCAATCATCTCTGGAATTTGAGATTATTATGTTACTTACCATAATTGCCCATCTCTTTGTTAATGACTACAGTTATGCATGGACAAAAAGCCTTTCAGGTACTTACACAATCTGCTAGGCACAGGGCAGTATTAGGCAGGATTCAAAGTCAAATTGATTCTAATTCCACACACTAGTAATTTCTGCAGCATCTGTCCTCCGAGGATCTTGCTGAGCCTCCCTATACGCTCATGAAAGGCAAGTAAACCCACCGAATAGAAAAGCAGATAGTGTCTTACCGCCCATATAGTACTCCCTGCCTAAGGAGGGCACGTTCTGCCATCTCTGAAGAACACCATAACCATCCTGACCATTGGTTTTCCCACCCTACTGGCAGCCCCCAGAGCTACCAGGAAATTATGAGAGAGCAGTTAGAGCTGAGGAGAGAGTTCTGCCAATAATGAGAGAAAAATACTTGGTCCACATCATTTCAAGTGAGAAGAGATGTGTCCAAAAATAGATGCTTTACCAAAATGTGAATCAGTTGTTGAAAACTTTGAGAACTCCCCAGTCCATAATGTCAGAACTGTGTTTGTTCCCAACTGCTTTGGCTGCAACTGGTAGCAGTGCTTATAAGACTGTAGATAACCTTCCTAAAAACACATCTACAACATAGTCTTCTACAACAGCATTTAACTTTACACCGAATGTCCTTTTGATCAATCTTGGCTACTGCTGGTTTTACCTGAGTTACAATGGGGGCAGCTCTATTTTGCTTACAGCTAGGCACATCAGCTAGGTTGAATAATGAATGGCAGTATGTTTACACAAGCCACGTCATTATGTAGTCTAGGTATAACTTATCATGAGCATGACAGTAAATAATGTACCTCAGAGAGAGGTTTTCAGGGCCAAATTCTACATATACTGTGTGGGATGAATGAGCATTTCCCAGGCTGAGTCCACGTGCTCTCCCCAGCTATGTTCTATCTCTATGATAGAAGGAGACATGGTTGTGACCCCTCTCCCTTGGACCTCAGAGTGCCTCTGCGGGGCAGAAAGGAGCCAGGCATACCCCATCAAGCTGCTTCAGTTGGCAAAACACACCTGTATTGCAAATATAATTGTGAAATGCCTGCACCTCTTCCTGGGAGCTGCCACATCTCTCCAGCTTCTCATTAAGTCATCTGCAGTCAGAAAAACTCTGCAGGTCTCAGTGTTCAGCCTTTGCATTAGGGCTGATCAATCTTCAGCCTTTGGGGAAGGTACAATCCACCGGTACTACGGCAGAGTCCCTTGAAACACGAGCATGTGTCTCATCAGAGGGGAAGAGATGTGAGTCCAGATGCTAGTTTTCTTGTGGGTATACTAAATCATTGTATGGCAAATATCAGCTATAACAAATGACAGGATTTTCACATACCTACTAAGGCAGGAGAGAGGTGGGGTATGACTGATCAGGTGTAGGATGATGACATATTTTATGATCGTCAGACTTCTGGTTATATGATTAGAGAAGGGTTGAGGCATGATGCTCTCCAGTATTTCCATCATCAGCTATAAGGCTGGGCATTCTGCCCGACAGGACTAGTTCCTACTGCATTGTTAAAGCCCAGTACAGGTACGTGGACCATATACACCTTCCTCTCTTCATTTCGTAGCATAATACTGATGCAAGCAGCAAATTTGTAATAACGCAGACAAGAGAAAGCCTTTAAAAATATGCCATGGAACAGCTCTCTTAGTGAGCTTGTTAAAACAAAGGTGGGCAATAAAGTGTAACGCTGCAGCATTTCGCTACCCATGCATTTAAAAGCCACCTCCTGAGCACTCCCTGCGAGGAGAAACCCATTTTCTGGGCTGCTTCTGATTCTCATTTTGAGGTTATTATTCCAAGTGCAATCCCCAGCAACGAGGTAACAGAGATATTGTTGTTTCACTGTGGGAAGCCTCACAAGTAATTGTTTTGGAATATATGAAACTGTTCTCTTGCAAATCAAACATACTTGCAGTGTTGTTTTTGTATTTAAGATGAGTGCTAAATGACCCCAGTCAAAAGACCAGAAACATCCCAAACCAGATTCAAAGACCTCCCATTTCCTTGGCCCCTCCTCTTCTCCCAGTTATACCAGTACAGAAGTGGTACTATTTCTTTAGTGGAAGTACACCACTGCACTTAAAGCTCCAGCTCCTCACAGCTGCCTCTGCTGGATGAAGCAGTTCCACAGAGAACGGGAAAATTCTCGCCGAGCTCCCAGTTTAACATTTCAGTGGCACTGTGGTATGGCAAATCTGAGGAGGTTGCCTGAATTTTTTAAAACATATTTTTAAACCTGTGCTAGCAAGTTAATCAGTGGAAATTCCTATCCACCTTAGCTGTTCTGAGCCAGGACTTGGCCCCTTCTCCAGGCTCCTGTTGCCTCCAGAGACAAACGCATTATCCAGAGGACAATTCAGAGCAGGACCCTCAGCCCTTCTGACTCACCCGCTCTCCGCCGACGATCAGAGACGGTGAGGAGGTTATCCTCCCCCTGCTATGGTCAGCCTCTGCAAACACTCTGCTGAGAATCGGTTTTGTTGGTCCACCGTTTGCTGAGTGTCATTCAGTATTGACTTCCAAAGTCACCTCACTCTCTGAATATGTTTTGCTAATCCTTTTGGAAAGGTCCAAAACAGCTTCTCACATTACGGCTACAATTCTAAAGTTGGCTTCTAACAGAATTCATTTCCCTAAACACACTTCGGTGTATTTCTTCTTTGTCATTATTTTCTGAGCAAGGACATAAATAAAATTTTAAAAAACTGTATCGCAGCGAAAGAAATGCTTCCACCCTTCCCTGGTTCTCCATGGTGGCTGAGATGTATGACATTCAGTCCTGCAGTGTCTGATTCACAGAAGGGGAGAAACTGTCCATTCATCTTTTTTAAAGGACTTACTTAAAGTTGTTTGATTCTGATGACATTTCCTCTCACAACAGTCCTGAGAAATCTTTTTTTTTGAAGAAGAAAACCACTTTTTCAAAATTACGGTACATTTACACCACAAAATTGCTGACAGAGAATCAGTCAATGATATCCAATAGCTGGTACCTTATAGACATACTCCTGTCTTTTCATATTGCATCAGTAAAAAAAGATCATTTAAAATAAATTTATTTTGTAATGAGAAAATAAATAAAACTGCTGGCCACTTCCAAGAAGAAAATTCCATTTAGTATAGCGATAAGAATCATCGATTTTAAAAAAAAGCTAAACTTAATTTTTTATCATATTCTCACACTGCCTTATCCATTTAATGTCAAAGAGCGGTGAAAAGGGATCTACAGCCATATTACACTTGTGATTGCAGGGATCTTCCAGAGCATTGCACCCTTCACAGCCGGACAAGCATCTCACTTCTCTGTCAGAGGTGTGCTGGAGGGATAGAGAAAGCAAAGTGATGCTCACACAGCGATGCCACCGACAGCATCGCTCTGCTCTCGTCACACAGATTCAAATGCCTGCAACCAAACTAACAGCGGCTGACTTTCTCTCAAAGGGCGACAGCCTTACACACGGAATCCTATGCTACATATAGAAGAAGCCTTACAAACAGAATCCTATGCTATATATATATGCATATATACGTGCGTGTGCACGTGTATGTACGTTTCTGTAGGCGATGCTGTCCGGGATGCCGTGCCTCTGGCTGACAGCTGGCAGGTCGTGGCTGTCAGAGCCTGGCTCCTCTTCCCAGGAGAGAGAAAGCTGCCAGCTTTCAGCACAGGGCTGACTTTCACCGAAGATCGTCCTTGAAAGAGATTAGGAAGCATAAGGATAGTTAACCTGATCATAAGCGGGTCATTGAACTGTGTAATGATTGAACAGGTATTACAGAAACATTTTTCCTTTAGTTAGAATTCCAGTCCCACAAGAACAACTGAAATTGCATGGGTTTATTTTTTATGTTTAATGTTTGACTGTGAGAGAGTACTGAAAAGAAAACCAGTTCTGCTTCAGATCCACAAGCTTTCTATACTTTCCTATCATAAATTATTATTACTGAGATACATTGTTTTAAAGAAACTTGCTTTCCTGGAACTGTCTGGGAGTTTAGAAAATCAAGACAAAAAAATCAAAATTATCATTAGGTTCACCAGTCAAGCTAAGTAAGAAAAGAAGCTTTTGAAATCCTTCAAGTCAGATTTCCAGAAATAAGGCAGCCCTCAGAGACATGACTGGCAGTTCTGCCTTTTAATCCAAAAACCCGATTTTACACATTTTAAATTTTTATGCAATTAACTATGCTCACTGAAGGTTGTTTTGGGGAAATCCTGATTGAACTATCAGGATTTTTATGTCTAACATGCAGCATAGAGTAATTCAGCTAAAATACTGGCTTATTAATTAGGTTATAAGGTGAGCACATGTTTAGACTATTAATGGTATTTGGCTTTATGTCATTATTTTCCTTGAGAAATAATTAAAGCCATTTGCAAATATGAGTGACTGAAGCCTTGCCATACTCCAGTAGTCATTATCCCCACTTCACTGCTGAAGACACCACGCTGTGCTCCGTACACCAGCACAGAGGGGTGACCGGACCTTATAACTGCAGCAGAGAAACTTATCATCAGGCTAGAAGTAGGACCAGGGTAACCAGACTCCTTGATGTGCGTGTTAGCTGCAGAGGTTGAATCTGAGTCTCCCCCACCTAACATGGGCAGAAATAAAATGAAAATGCAATGGAGCTTAAAACTGTGTCCGATACCAATATACTCGTCTCTCAAATGTCAATATTCACCTTCTTTTGGATCTTCAAAGCTGGTCTGGCTTTTCCTTCCCTCCCCGATTGGAAACAAATGGCAAAGCTCAGCTGTGCCAATATGGTGGCAGCAGGAGCACACCAGGCACAGAGTCAGTCCATTACCGTGGATGGTCTGGCTGCCCCGTGACTCATGAGGAGTATGTGCAAAATCCCACTGGCAATTTAAGCAATCTGGCCAGCTACTAGCACATTCTTGTTACCAGCAGGAGTATAGAACTGGTTTCCACAGTCACCCAGTTCAGCCCCTGGCATAATGGTCATTATGAGATGCAACCTGAAGTCAATAACATTTAATAAGAGAAAGTGTAAAAGGGCTGGCAGTGAAATTCTGAGGTTAAGCTCCGACTTTTCCGGCTACGGGTACGAGTATAGGGACTTCAGACAAGTAGAGATGGACATTTAACATTATTTCATCTACCATCTCCAGATTTCTTAGCCCAATTCTGCATTTCTCAAGGCATTTCCAAAAAGAAGAATGAAGATCAATGTTATGTGACAAGAAAATTTCATCTGGAAAAGAAGGGCTGTGGGGAGAGCAGAGACGTGTAACTGTATACATTCATTTTAGAGCAGGGAATATGGTGAAGCAAAACAACAGGGAAAACTAAAGCACACACATGGTTATCAGTATGAAATCTTCTCATTTACTTCCCACTGTGTAATTTATTCATCTCATAGCATAAGGGTACATCGAGAGAAACAAGGAAAAATGTGTTTTATCAGAGTTCAGTCAGTGTTGTGGAAAAAGAAAAAGCCATATTTATCCTTTAGGCAGTCGTTCTTAATTGTGAGCACAGTCCAACAGTCTTATAAGGCTGCTCACTGCAACTTCTCAAAAATAATTAGTATGGATGATGTTCACAATGATCAGTTTTGAAAAGGCCAGAGGAACTGAGATACCAGTGTGAATCCCAGCTTCCTATCATGCAGCATCTGAACGGCACAGCAGACCAAACCAGCCTCACCTCCAGGCAGGCTACAGCTGCCTGTTCATCACGTAGCTGATGGGCAGCCGCGTCCTCCACATCCCCCTCCCGGCTCACATCCCGCAGCTGGTGCTGTGGCCGAATAGCATGAGCCCCCTGCGAGGCAGCGACCCACTCCACTCCTGACGCTGGTTTCTCTTCAGCTCCTTTCAAGTGGAGCTCAGTAACTGCTTGAAGTTTAAAGTACTTTGAGTTTGGCTCCAATCTGCCAGGGGACTGAGAGAGGTTCACAGTGCCTCATGAGACCCTTGGTGTGCCTAGAAATCTCTCCCCAGTACCACACTTCTTCTGGCCAGTCCACTACAGGTTAATGAATGGCCTGACCTGCAGGCCTTTCTCACTCTTCCAAAGACATCAGGTTTTTCTCATTATGGCAGGCAAGGGACACCAGCTCAAGCATATGAGAAGTTCAGATACCAAAGTACCCAAAGAAATTTTTAAACTCTATGTATTGATAGAATCATAGAATCATAGAATTGTATAGGTTGGAAAAGACCTTTAAGATCGTTGAGTCCAACCGAAAACCTAACACTGCCAAGACCACCACTAAACCACGTCCCTAAGCACCACATCTACACATCTTTTAAATACCTCCAGGGAAGGTGACTCAACCACTTCCCTAGGCAGCCTGCTGCAATGCTTGATAACCCTTTCAGTGAAGAAAAATTTCCAAATATCCAATCTAAACCTCCCCTGGCACAACTTGAGGCCATTTCCTCTTGTCCTATCCCTTGTTACCTGGGAGAAGAGACCGACCCCCACCTCTCTACAGCCTCCTTTCAGGCAGTTGTAGAGAGCGATAAGGTCTCCCCTCAGCCTCCTTTTCTCCAGGCTAAACAACCCCAGGTCCCTCAGCCGCTCCTCATCAGACTTGTGCTCCAGACCCTTCACCAGCTTCATTGCCCTTCTCTGGACACGCTCCAGCACCTCAATGTCTCTCTTGTAGTGGGGGGCCCAAAACTGAACACAGTATTCGAGGTGCAGCCTCACCAGTGCCGAGTACAGGGGCACGATCACTTCCCTAGTCCTGCTGGCCACGCTATTCCTGATACAAGCCAGGATGCTGTTGGCTTTCTTGGCCACCTGGGCACACTGCTGGCTCATATTCAGGCAGCTGTCTACCAACACCCCCAGGTCCTTTTCTCCCAGGCAGCTTTCCAGCCACTCTTCCCCAAGCCTGTAGCGTTGCATGGGGTTGTTGTGGTCCAAGTGCAGGACCCAGCACTTGGCCTTGTTGAACCTCATACAATTGACCTCGGCCCATGGATCCAGCCTCTCCAGGTCCCTCTGCAGAGCCTTCCTACCCTTGAGCAGATCAACACTCCCACACAACTTGGTGTCATCTGCAAACTTACTGAGAGTTCACTCAATGCCCTCATCCAGATCATTGATAAAGGTATTAAACAGATCTGGCCCCAATACTGAGCCCCTGATGACAAAGCTAGATCTCCTGTACAAATCACAACATCCCTGCAGCTTCTGCTGGTGGGCTTTAGGATGGCCAGTGTCCAGATAAAGTCTGAACTATGTTGGGGAAACAGGTATGTGATAAGACAGTCCCTCTTTGTTGAATATATGGGAGTTGGGGTATTCAGTCACTCTATTTCCCTTTTCTGTCTCCAGTGCCATGAAAAGAAATTTCAGGGCAGCAGACAATAATGTCCAAAGAATTTGATTCCTCCATTTTTTATGCCTGGGAAGTTTTTGAAACCCTACTGCATAAGGATAATGCTATTTTCTACCAAAAGTGCATTGCTGCTGGCAATGGCAAAGCACTGAGTATTCAACCCCTGCTTTTACCCGATTCCCTCTGTAATCTCCTGGATAAGAGCAAGCAAAGCATTTTACTTCTAGACCCTTCATATCCCTCCTGGGAAATTAAAAGATGCAAAAATCCACCATGGGATACTATGGGGTTTAAGGGAGAAATAATGAACACTTGTTAGTGAGAAAGGAAGAAAACTCTGAGGAACCTGAGAACAGAACTGTGAGGAAAGACAGCAGTGACTGAATGGCTCTGGACAATAAGATATTAGCCAACACCAGTGAAGAGATCATTATGCATATGGCCTTAAGGGACTCCACCCAGAGGAGATAGCAGAGAAAATTTCTGCAAGACAGGAGGGGGACAGAAAGTTTCTGATCCCTTTCTTTCAGGCTCAGGAGGAAAGAGGAACAGAGTACCCTAAGGACGGCTTCACACTGAAGGACAGCTCCAGCCCATCTGGCCTGCACGAATGCTGGGGAGGAGGGTCAGACTTTTCAACTGAACTTCATTTCAAGGAAAGAATTTGCTTTGAAGAGCAACACAAATCTGGCATCCCTTCGTTTTTATTGTTGCAAGTTATTTGCAGTGGAAATAAAGAACAATGAAAGAGAGGATATAGACAGTTTTTGAAGAAATTCATTATTAGTTATAGCTAAGGAATGAACACCAACATGTTTTACATTTCCTGCTTGCAGATGTCATTTTATGCCCTGCATTAAATGTCCGTGTTGCCCACTGCAGCCCACCTGTGGCCCTGGGCTATGGTATTTCCCAAGAGTTTAGGGAGCTCACACGGATCTGGACAGCAGTGGTCCCGGCAGAGGCGAGCACTGTCAGCCCACCCTACCGTGCCCAGCACTGACCTACTAATGAGACTGGAGGAGCAGAAAAAACAGAGGGAGTGTGTATAAGGGAGGCTGAGGGAGAGTCTGGGCAAAACACACTGGGAGATGAGGGGCGAAATGAAGAGCTGAAGAACATCACTGTCCTGGTTTCAGCTGAGAGAGAGTTAATTCTCTTTATAGTGGCTGGTACGGGGCTATGTTTTGGTTTTGTGCTGAAGACAGTGTTGATGATACAGAGATGTTTTAGTTGTTGCTGCACTAGTCGAGGACTTTTCAGCTTCCCGTGCTCTGCCAGGTGCAGAAGAAGCTGGGAGGGGGCACAGCCAGGATCATTGATCCAAACTGACCAAAGGGCTATTCCATACCACATGACGTCATGCTCAGTATATAAAGCTGGGGAAGAAGAAGGAAGGGGGGACGTTTGGAGTGATGGCGTTTGTCTTCCCAAGTCACCATTACGTGTGATGGAGCCCTGCTGTCCTGGAGATGGCTGAACATCTGCCTGCCCATGGGAAGTAGTGAATGAATTCCTTGCTTTGTGTTGCTTGTGTGCACGGCTTTTGCTTTACCTATTAA
The DNA here is from genome assembly GCF_035582795.1 of Mycteria americana. Lineage (NCBI taxonomy): Eukaryota > Metazoa > Chordata > Aves > Ciconiiformes > Ciconiidae > Mycteria > Mycteria americana. Next base: position 64,641,675 of record NC_134367.1, read on the forward strand.
ACTGTCTTTATCTCAACCCTCAAGTTTTCTTACTTTTGCTCTTCCGATTCTCTCCCCCATCCCACCGGGGGGAAGTGAGCGAGCGGCTGCGTGGTGCTTAGTTGCCAGCTGGGGCTAAACCACGACAATCACCTCCTGTGGTACCATATTTATTATTTTTAGTGTTACTGGTTTTTCATAGTAGTGGTTGTGTTGCTCTAAAGCACAAACACCCCAGAACCATTTCGAGTGGGTTTCAAACCATGAGTTATTAATGTCAAACAACGTTCTGATGTACGCGGTCCTAGCAGGGTCCTGTTAAAGTCTGCTGAGACAGGTCAAAAGAAGTTCCTCCTATCTATAACGAAATGAGTCTGAAGATTCAAAGAGTATATTATTGAAATAGTTTTCATATGGGTGATGTAATCTCAAGATACCATACAGCCATTAGTGAAATATGAGTAGATTTTTCTAAAACTTTAGATGACAGCTTTCTGACACAAATTGAACACAGCCTGTTATTGACCTTATTATAGTGATATGGATATAATGGGTACTGAATCTAGAGACTAACCATTTCTCAGGTACACCACATAGGTGAAAGGTTCATTTTCCCCTGTAACACTTGTCATTGCTTCATAAGCAGGAGTCATGACTGAATTATAGGAAATCAGACAAAGTCCCAATCAATAGTGTTTATACTTTTGTTTCCAAAGAGCTAATTTCCCAGCATGGAGGAAAATCAAGAACAAGCTGATTGATAATGATGAAATACTTCCAGTCAATTTGCAACCAAGTGGGAAGAATATTAAACAATTTTAACTGGAGAGAAATATTCTTGGATCAGTAGATCAAGATAATTCATACCAAGGAGCCCCAAAAGAGATGGGTGAGGTGTTAGCTGTTCATAAATTTCCAGTTATGGGTGAAAATTTCAGAAGTGTGTCAGAATTGTATTAGTACTAAAACAGAAAGTGAGGTAACCCGTTTAGCTATAGCTGACATCAGTTTCAGGTGAAGTTACGGCAAAGCTGTAGCAGGAGTTTATGACTAACGACTTCAAAGATCGGAGTGCAAAGGGAAAACAGGCTTTGCCAGACAAACCTGACCCCACATTTCAGTGAGATTTCACATCTGTTTGATAAAGTTACCAGCACTGGTGTACAAAATTCTGGCAAAATCAAGAGTAGTAGTGGTACAACCTTGTGCTGAAGAAAATGCACCCATAGCCCTCCAGCCCCACAGGCAACGGCACGCCTGTCAGAAAGGGGGTGACACGGATGTGGTTTTAAATGTGCTGTAGAACTGGGCTGCAAACTTAGTCAGGCACTAAGGACCAGAGTGGCAGTGTCTGCCACCCTTCATGGCATGGATGTGACGTGCTTTCACATAGCTGTAGGATTAGGAGCATCATGGAGTATGGAAATGGACTTCGCTGCCAAAGTTCAGATGGACACAAGAAGCTCTGGCAATGGCAGAAGAAAAAAAAGGAGGAAGGAAATATGTTGAAATTACAAATTAACAGTTATTTATAGGAATGGGTTGGTTGATAAGAAGTGAACTGTGTGGAAGTTTTACAAATCAACAAATTTATATCAGCTTCATAAATCCTCCCCATTTGACTAAAAATCTTGGCTAATAAGCAAAAAATCCTAGAGGTGCGTGCATAGCTGGGAAATGAGCTTTTCAGTGCACAGGCAGTCCAAACGCCAGGGAGAAACGGCCCCACGTGGGACTTGGACAGGGAAGCAGGAGCACACATGGGACATTATGGTGCTCCCGACAGACGGGAATCTGAAGAACCCAAGCCAAAAGAGAACTGCAGCTGCCAGCTGAACCTGAAAGAGGCTTGCCGCAGATTATAAGATTTGAAGTGCTCCCGCTTTAGCAGGGAAGAGACGGCTCACCTGACTACAGACCCAGAGGGAACTTGCAACACTTGTGAAGCTGAGTTCATCGCTAGATTCAGACATGCTGGTAATGCAGAAATGAAGACTTTCTACATTTCTCAGGGGAGAATTTACTCAGATATTGAGATTTATAATTTTAAAAAAGACTAATGCCATTTTGCCTTTATAGCCAACTGTGCCAGGACGTGATTCCTCCCAGCACTGATTTATGAAATATGTATGAGAGATATATATACAAATATATATATATGAAATATATATAGCCACTGATTAGGGGAGGAAAAAAGTAACCTTCAGTTTCCATTTAGAGTACAAATCTGCCAGTGTAATCAATAAAGGCCTGTTAAATATTAGCAAAGAGAGAACAAATGGGGGAAATAGCGCACTGAAAAAATCCCGCTTAGATTTCAATTAGCTGCCAAAAACCTTCTCTTTTTCACCTGTGGCCTGCAGGAACTCAGCATTCTGTTTGGCATTGGCATTTTTCTCCACTAATTAAACACTGACTTTTTGAATGCCTCCAGGAGGCTGATGGGAAACATTAGTGAAAAAAGAGATCTCTGAAAAGACCTTGCCGTGTTTGGAAGATCCCAATTCAATACAGCTATGTAGAAAATGTGATTCAAGAGGGCCACATACATGCTTACATTTTTATTGGTAATCACAAGCCCAGCAGGAGAGGAAAAAAGGGGTTTTATTTTCCAAACATAATTTTAGTGGAGAAGTGGGGAAAACTGACTGAAACCGGTAAAAAACAGCGTGTCTGACCAGTATTGTCTTCTTGTTACCTCGGGTTCCCTCTTCTGCCTCTGTTCTTCCAGCTGCTATTCCTATATTTAACCCATGCTCAGACTACAGAGCACAGTGTAGCAGTGAATGCCTCCAGACTAACTTGGAACAAGGTTCCGCAGGCAGCATACCGAGCAGGTTGTGCTGCGGTCCGTGCTCCCAGGCTGGAGAGGTCAGCCTCGCCAGCAGTGGGTCACGATACCAGCGGCAAGATGGTTGCTCACAGGACTCCCTGATGTGAGGCTGAAGCCATCCGTGATGATGCTACATGTCTGGCAGTCTGCAGGGCACAGGTCCTGTCCCCACGTGACACTAACGAAGTAGGCAAACTGTGTTACAGCCCTTTCAAAATTCAAGATCTATTGAAGAATTAAACCAGCGTTACAATATACCTCTCTTCTCACACAGATCCTGTACTTTAGAGGAAAGAGCAATTTTTCAAGAGGGAATAGTCTCCGTTCAGTGGGCCTCTGTGATATAACTAACTATTAACATGACGGGGAGATTAAGCCCCAGAGGATGGCACAGCCGTATACCATTGCTCATTAACTACCAACAGCAACACAGGAAGCAAACCGCAGCCTTACTGGCAGCTTTTTTAATCTGGATAAATTGACATTTAACAGCTAGGAAATGCGCCCTCAGAAAAAGGAATTTGGCCAGTCAGGGTGGTCACCGGAGAGCAGGATATTAAAACCGGAAAACAACTCACATTTCATGAACTGTTGTAGTGCCACTGAATTTAGCAGAGCTCTACTCGTCCACGTGAGCTCAGGCTCTGTCTGCCAGGGCCAGATCTGTCGGGTCTCCGTGCGTAACCAGTGAGCCATGCTGCCCACACGCTAATTCCTCCTGCTGTCCCACAGGTTTTCCCAATCTACCCACCCCTGCACAGTACTTTGTCAGTGCGGTTTTGCAGCATAAACATTCAAATGAAATATTGCTCACTGCCGATGAAGGACCACACTGTCATTTTTTACTCAGAACGAGTGCCATGGTACTGCTCGGTCCAAGCCTGGAAGTAAGGTACGCCTCAAAGAAAAGAAAACATGGGCAGTAAATTACAGACATTAAAAGTCTCCTTAAAGAGTCATCTGGACTGATTATGTGAGCCTTTGTGGTTATCCAATGCTGAGTACACACTGAAAAGCTCATTTGATTAGGAAAAAAGGCTGGATCTGACAAATCCATGTGACTGAGAAAAACATGTCCTGAGGAGGCTGTCCCTGCTACAGCACAAGAAAGCACATTGTGAAACCACCATGGTGTGGGTGGGAGAAGCAAATTCCAGAATTACAGATGGTATGTGGCAGCGTATTGATCATTCCCCAACAGGACTGCCTCAGCTCTGCATGGGCAGTTTGCTCAAAGGAGGCAGAAAGCAGAGAAGCAAGTTCTCCTATGACACAGGAACTATTCTTCTGAACAGCCAATTCATCTCCTGCACAAAATTGTCCATCATGGTTACAGGTGTTTAGTTTCTTCAAAAATTCTTCGTAGTCCTGGGCTTTAAAACTATGGGAACAGTGACAAGGACTTTCCAAATCAGCTGTTAAACTGTAATATATTCACTTTAGCTCATTACATGTAAGTAAGAGCTCTATTTTTGTAATAATGTAGCTTCTTTTGTTTTTCTAAAGCCCTATGCAAACTTTTAGCTATATAACACCAAACCTTCGAAGTTCTTCATAACAAAAACATACGGTAGGGAGCCACCTCTAAGATGAAAGGCCCATAGTTCAATCCTTGCACCATATTCAGCTGTAAAAACAGTCTTCACGCTACTCTGGAGAGCTATTGAGCAGGTTTAGCAGTAGAGTGCCTCAAAAGGAATTGCCTGCACGGCCCACAGTGTCCACAGCTCTGTATTAACTCATACTGGGGGAGAAACCTGAAGTGCGCTCTGTTAAAAGGCTTTCACACACTTGTAAGCGGAGATGGGAGCAGATTCAAGTGCAGACATAAACTTTCTGTTCCTCATGACCCTGAGATTTTTGCCCACATTGCAGGCTTTGCCTGGCCCAAACCTGTCCAGGTCAGGCACCCACCATTCACAACCTGAGTTCAAACACATAAGACATGGCAGTATCCCTTGCCTCCAAGAAGGTAGATTGCATCTGGAAATGATTGCTGTGCCTTCTGGGAGACCTGTGGTGAGACCTGGGCTTGCCTCTGTTTGATCCACCCAGACTGCCTAAATGAACAGACTCAGGTCTGCAATATGTCTTCAATATACTTGATGCTCTGGATCTGCAGAGCCTGAGATACGTGTGAAGTAGTGCACAGATAGTGACTGGAACCGGTCCTTGGTCACACACCCAGAAGTTAGCATAAACGTGTTCTGCTTTTCTTGCTATGTCTTGTCTTGCTTGCCTGCTTGGTGGCCTTCAGAGTACCCTGAAGTAAATTAACAGCATTTTCTATCACTCTTCACACACATTTGCAGATAGTGACAGCAAAATATTCTTGCTAATGGGCATTGGAAATAGGTTTTATTGGAGTGTGCCATGAACAGTGACCGGGAACTTCAGTCATGGTGCTAAAATCCAGAACTTGGACTGATCAGTGCTGCAGCAGAGCAAAACCATGGGTGAAGGAGCATCCTCAGCTCAGACTAAATCTTGTCAATGCAGACCAAAATGCAGGCTCTGTCAAACTTTCCCCCAAGCTCAGTGTAAAGCGGACAGAAATACTATTCTTCTGCTTCTACCTGGATCAAGCAAACAAACATTAAGCAAAGTTCAGCCATCTCATTTTGAAAAAGATAATTTTGCAAAACAACTCTTCCACAGTAATAGGTATGATGTTTCATATCAATATATCAGCTATATATAGCTGGCACATTTTGTAAGGATGAAAAATTAAGCTTTGTGATTATACAAGCCCGTTTGTATTAGGCAATTGGACCGACAGACATCATTATAAGATGCCATTTAACATGGGCGCCTCAGAATCTGGGTGCCAAAATTAGGACATATTCACTCAGATTTTCAGACTTCAGGCACAAGGCTGTGGCCATGTGGTTTCAGACCTGTGGGTAACACAAGCCCTCCACACCTCAGAAAGTACACTGATCTCTTTATGTTGACTGCACTATGAACGGGCACAAAAATACAAGTAAGGTGGTAGGAAGAGGTAGTGTGTGTTTTAAACCAGGTGATACAGCTAGGGACAACAGATCAGAAAATCTTTGAGGTACACAAGCTTTTTGAATGGAAAGGAAACTCACTCTATTTGCCTGATGCTGAGCACCTGCAGACTGAGTCACATCCCAGCACAGAGTATTGTTTTACAGCAGGGCTCAAGGAACTTAAAATGTTGTTTGTCAGTTTTATGTGACAGCTACTGATGCCCTATTGAGAAATGGAACCACAGTCTATTAACCTCCTTTCGTTGCTTTAATCACTGAATCATGCTTTCTATATTGGAACAGCTCTGTGAAGAGCGGGAGAGCTGAAATACAAACACCAAATGGTAGGACACTTGCTCCAATAGCACTTCGCAAAAGTACAAAGCGATGGTGATTTTCACCCAGAGGAAAAAATGCACAGAAATACAAGTGTGCTACGTTGCTAGAGCAATGAGGAAATAAATGGAGGCAATCAAGGACTCTGCCTCCTCAAAATACAGTCATGGCCAGGCACAAATGCACTCATACAGGGCAGGGCAACCTGCTACTGTCATGAGTATAGGCCCTCACAGACAAGTATTAGCACACACCGTGATCACTTTAAATACTCCTGACGATGAATACTGAAAATTTCTATGGTCTAACTTAATTATTAGGTGCTAGATATCGTACATTTTTTACAGTAGGAAAAAAAATCCTCTCCTAATTAATTCTAGTGTCTGCAAAATTGTTCCAGTACTAATTTAACACATTCCTGTCTAGACCGAGCCGTTCAGTATAGCTCACTGAAATATAGATGATTGTATTATCCTGTGAAACTGCACTGTGTACACAGTGTTTATTACATCAAAAGCTTTTCGTTCAGGCAGTAAAACCAATTAGAGATGGCACAACATGTCCCAGAGCCTTATGGGCTCGGAGGGGACAGAAAACTGCCAGGCAGTCGTTTCCTACCCAGCACAGCAGTACCCTGGTTACTCTGGGAAGGGAGAAGTCCTGTTCACAGATCGAAATACGCAGAGGAGAAAGCAGCTCTGTGCTGTCAAAGCTATTCTTATTTATGGCTTTCACTGGAGAGCTGCGAGCTGTAAAATGTGCAGTCTAGCCATTCTTCCTTCATATGTAATAAACACAAACACTTTCTTGCAGAAATCAGTGGCTCAAGGAGAGGTTTGTTTGCTCTCCGAGTGATTTGGGAAGGCAGAGAAGAATGCTGTTGGGGAGTTCTTGGCACAAATTTACAGCATGAAGACAACAGCCTGCAATGGAAGTTGGGAAATATTTAGAAAATTTGAAAACAGATTGTGTTATATTGTTCCTGTCTCAAATGATGCGTGGACTGTGTTCACCTCCCTGCGGGAGGGAAGGGGTGCGCGGCTGAGGAAGGAGGCAGTGGAATTCGCATGCTCCGGTCCTGCTGGCCTTTGCTTTGTTTTGGTATGGGGGGAGGACAGAGGGCGAGGAAAGGACACTGCTGGTACGCCTGAAAAAAATAGCTGTTTCAACTAACAGGAATATATTGTCTTGTATTATATTGCCTTGTATTAATAGCTTATGGGTGGGGTGGGGGAGGTACTTTTTACCCCCATGCTAGGCAGCATAGGAAAGCACACATTTAGAGATAGCCAAAATTTTTTACTATATTAATTTTGCTAAAATCAAAACTTGCCCGTATTGCAAAACATAAGCTGTCGCTGTTTTGACAGGAAGGAGGGAAGAGGGTGGGGTAGGGAAAAAAGTAAAGGAGAGAAGAAGACAGAGCACATGAGAACAGACACATGTAGCACTTCCCAAACAGTTCAGATTTTGATGAAAAGTGACATTTTGACACAGCTCAGTTTGGTGAACATGTTTGGAAGAGCTTGGGTTTGTTTCTGTATGGAACCAAAGGATGTTTCAAGACCTCAGTAGACACACCAAAATGGGATAGCCACTCTCCAAGAAGATCCAACTAGATTTCCTCCAGCGTCTGTCAGGCAGGGCTTGAATATGAGTGAGCTGACAGACACGTAATTTACACCCTGGTTTATACCATGCAAAACCCTAAGCCATCATGCTATTCACTGGGAGCTCATGGACAACATATTGACCTGCACCTTCTTGGGCAGCCATCTGGATGCAAATAAATCATTCCAAAATAATTTTCTTAATTGTGTCTTGAAACTGCTGTGTAGAGACACTGTAGTAACCCACCACCTTGGGTTCCTGAAAAGCACTGAACAGCACAGGCAATAGAAGCTCACTAGGGTTAGAGGAGAGGTAAGCAAAAGGCCAACCCAGTTCTCTGGTCCATAGAAACAATCAGAAAGAAGCTTTCCACCAGCAAAGGTGGCCTCAGTCTTCTGACTGCCCAGGCGATTGGCTCTGGTACTCTCTGGGCGCAATGGATCATTTTCCCTCTTACTGATGCCTTTCAAGAAGAGTTTTGCTCAGCTGCCTGCCTGCCCTTGTGACTGATACTGGTTCAGCGAGAGCAGGGGCCTGAGACCATAATCATCAGGTACGTTCTTCACAAGATGAAAGGGAGCAGAAGAGCGTGCCGTTTATTCTCACAGATTTATGTTCAGTTTACAACCCATGCAAGAAGCCAGTGTGAATGACACCTGGCTGAGATCAATCTCTACTTTAATTTAAAAAAAAATAATAATAATCTTGCAGCATCATATATATATGTTTGTCTCAAAATTCATTATGCAGAACATTTTTACCTCCATTGCTTAAGATGCACTGGAAACCTTAGAAAATTCAGAATACTCCTTTTAAAAACGGCTAATTATTTTTTTCTGAATACGTTGGAAATAATCTCAAAAATAAATTTAAGTCACCTAAATATTTGTAGAAATTTAGCTGAGATGCTATGAAAACAGGTTTTCAATTCCACTTACAGAAAAAATATGCATGGACTAAGAAGAATTATAGTACTTTGGAAAGTTTTGGTTTTGGTTATGATCACCTGTCAGTTTAGCCAAAGCAGCTAGTCCATAGCAACCCCTAGAAAACCACCACAGATTATTGCAACATTATAAGAGGATATTTTCAACATGATTGTTTGCCTTCCGATTACAATCAATGTTACCTTGGTTATATCAGGTTACCCTGATTACATCAGGTGTAAAGCAGATCAAGGTCTTAGAAAAACCAAAGCTCAGTTGGCTCTATTTCCAAGCAGAAATCCTGTATTTTGAGATCGTTGCAGTTCAGCCATCCAGGGCAACTCTGCTCAGAATGCAATGGGTCAACAGTGCTTATGAAAGGAGCCACGTTTTCATCCTCCTCGCCCGTGGCTGGCTGCAGCAGTCCCAGACACACGGCCGGAGGAGAACTGGAAGTGCCACGCAGGGGGTTACAGAGCAGATTGACATTACATGACTCGTAGCATCAGCACAGGCCACTGCTTAAGGGGAAAGACTCCTTGGTAATATCTAGGCGTCTAAAATTTAAAGTCAGAGGGAGTCAGATGTGTGCAGTAGCCTTTCAACTCCCTGTGCCATACAGCACTGCCACGTGAGCCTTCCTCTCTCATAGGCTGAGTGGGAGCAGGCATGTGCATAACTAATGCACGTGCACCATCGTGTGCTGCACAATCAGAGGGGACCAGTGCCAGATTTCAGTAACTGGTACTTCCAGCAGCCTATTTCACTCCAGTTACGTGATCTGTGGGAATTGTTAGGCATGTGTTTGCACAAGGCAATCCAAAAGAGAAGGCCAGCCAATGCTTATCTTCTGAGAAACTGGAAGCCCCATGAGCTCATAGGCACCAGAACTCATTTGCTCTCAAAATCAGCACCGTCAGATGCAAACCAGGTCAGGTCAATAACCTTCAGTTCAGTGCCAGTCTACATCATGGTCAGACTAGAATGGGCAGTCTTCCTAAATTTGATAAATTGCTTTATCATGTCTATTCTGCTGTCTAATTTCCTTGTTAACTGCTTGCTTACCATAGTTAAATGGTGCCTGAAATACTCATTTGACAGAATTCTGTATCCTCCGTCCTTTATCTATCATAATGACTTGTTACTAAATAGGGAAAGAGTCAGACTTAGCATAGTTAGGGCGATGGGAATGTTTCCCGGGTGTGCATCTGTTTACTGCACACTAATTGGGTCACTGATGCACAAACAGACTCTAATGTATGTAATGTACTGGCTGGTGTCTTTCAATGATAAACCTACAGTCACATTAGGTGTATCTGCTATTATGCCCAGCAAGAGCTGTGCAAATGATAGGGTGAAAAATCTGAGCATCTTTTAAAAAAGACAAGAGAATTAATCTTCCGCTGTGTTCGTACCTTCTCATGCGCTCTTCCCGGAAACATTCAACCACCTGTTTAATTAGGTTAAAAGATCTGCAAAGATGGAGTTTATGCTTACACATGCAAGGATTTTACCTCTCTAAGTAGTCACACCAGCGTTATGGTTGTAATTATATTCTTATACTTGAGTGCAAAGGAACAGTATCTTTTATCCTGTCCAAACTTTCAGCCCTGAGCTACAGAGCTTGTGTTTTACATTCTCAGCTCTGAAAATGTAGGGTCAACAATAGTCAGGAACAAGTTTGTGTAATCATTTTGATTGATGACAGTAACTTTGTTTGCAGTCCAATGCCTCACCAAGCAGTAGGAGGTGTTTCTACGGGTATGAGTCAGTGTCTGTAGCTGGAACTAGATGCCTAACAGCAGGTTAATACAAAATCTAACACAAAGGGATCACCAAGGACTGAAAATCACACTAGTAACAATAAAAAGTGGCCAAAGGCAAGGGGCACAGATATCGTTAATGGTGTTCTTGCCATATATCCCACAAAAAACATTTCTCCAGACTAGCACTGGATGTACGTGACTTCCCAAGGAACCTGTTGGCAATCAGGAATCCGAGGTGTTTATTTGGGGTTGTGATTATAGGGCTCAGCTCCGGTATTCTCTGATGTGAACAGGAGCACACAGCGAGTGCCAGCCACCTTGAACTCTTCCCATGCAAACGGCACATGGACACTGGTACTCTTTGAGAGGCATCTGAAAGCAAAAAGTGACGTAAGCCTACATCATCATGAGAAATTAGATGGCTAGATGTACATCAGGTTCTGGTTCCAGTGGGTTAGTAAGCCCTTAAGGAACAAACAGTATGTTTACCCTCAACTGCTGTACTTCCTGAAAAGATCAGCAAAGCAAAATGATCCAACTTATTGCCAGCACTTCCTTACAGCTCTTGCTTTCTAATGACCCACATTTTTTGGCACAGTTGTCTTGGCAAAATTCAGTGTTTTCAAATACTTACAGCAGATGCACAGTCACAACATTTTCCATCATGCTCACATCTGGATATAAATCCCTTTAATTTTCTCTTAAGGATGGATTGTAGGTGTTATCTTTGTTCATGGCTTAAAACTTGAAAGACGCTCAGGTGGAGCATTTGCCTAGAGGGACTCCTCATCTGAATAAATACGCAGCTTTGAATGAAGCACTGGGCATTATCACGTTTTACTTGTATATGCCTGCTCAGTTCTTCCACCTTCAGCATGGAATATCCATTGGCCCAGTTACCTTCAGCCCAACTTAGCAAATAATTCAGCAGGTAGAAACCTGCCCCCTTTCCAGTGAAGCCTGAGAGATTCACATCGGTTGGATGATTCCTGGAGTATCCAGCCTGAGAATGTTCTCATCTGTCCAGGCTTTGAGCTGAGATAATCAGATTAAACACAGTACATCCTGTATTGGCTCTACACCACAGCAGTTCTTCCAGTTGAAATACGATAGCTAGAACACTCCTCTGCTGAAAAATGGTCCGTCTGGAATAATGTATCATCAGTTCTAGTCTGCCAGTACCCACCCATATGAAATGTATGTGTCAACCATCCTTTGGATTTACTGAAAGTGGATTTACCACAGTTGTTTATAAAGAATCTGCTAAATGAAAAGCCCATTCATTAAAGTACAGCCTTAATTCATTTCAGGCTCTTTCATGCCCTGTCATGTTACGGATATTCTTATTTCACAATCCAAGCAAGCAAAAGAAAACAATCCATCCTTTGGTTCACCAAAACATTCACATGAGCTGATGACAAATATCCATCATGCAAGAAATAAGAGCTTTCACATGGTGCCTAAAAAAGAAATGTTCAAATGGAGTCACGTTAATAAACAATTTAAGTTATTTTGGACAAATATTTGCACTCATCAGGAAATAAAACACCCGTTTTGTTTTTCAGCTACTCATTAGAAACAACAGAAAAAGAAGAGCTTATGGGAATTAAAAAACACCGCCAACTCCCTTCTTTCCCCTGATGTTTGTAAATTGTCTGCAGCAAGTGTCCCACATACGCTGAGCAAAACTGCTGATCGCTGCCAAAAATGAGACAAATGGCACTACAGAAAAAGGCTTAGACTGAAGAGGAGGAGAGTGACCCTTCCATCATGCATCGTCTGAGAGAGGGCTGCTGCTGATTCCTGAAGAGGCAGAACGGGACAAAAGAGCAGCTTTTCCTGATTCTTGGGGCAAAAGGCTTGCAGCATGGCTTGTATCTCTACCTTTCACTCAGAATGAATGGCCAGCATGTGCCGAGCTCGTCACTCCTTGCTGCTCCCAGAGCCGTGCAGCAGATTTGCATCACCCCATGCCAAGTGACTCAAAAATGCATGATAATAGTTCACAGAATACTGATGAAAAGCAAAGGTGTTTTTAGAGTCTTTTTAAGAAGTGTCTCCTCTCCTCGTGTGACTTTTTTCCCTTTCTTAATTTCCAGATTGAATGTTCCCTGGTGCTAACAGCTTTTGGGTTTGACTTTTTAAACCCTGCACAGGTTGTTTTAAGCTCTCCTGTCCGAGTGCACTGGATCTCTTAAGGGGTTCAGCCATGAGGACATCGCCTCTCTGTACACAGCAGGGGAACGATCCGTCTGTTGAGAGGGAATCTCCGTATTACAAAACCGTACACAATAAAACTTTGATTTCATGTAGACTCCACTGCTGAGCTCCCACCGTTTTCTTTAAAAATCTTTTTTCTCTCCTTTAATTTGGCCCACAGTTTGCTCATTTGTATTTAAAAGCCATTGGCAGCAAAGGAAACTGGAGCAGAAGTACAATAAACAAATACAAGAACAGCAGAAGTGTCTTGGTACATTTTTTGGTCCTTATCTTGAAGAAGTTTTACAACATATTTTGAGGTCAGCAGAAGGGTGCTTTATTAATCAGATTGGACAGTGCTACTTAAGCAAAACAACTAATCTTATATTCATTTTTACTTTGACTCATAATAATTAATATGGAAACTTTGAAATAGACTCTACTTGGCCTGACTCGCTCTTTAAATTGACTAAAAAAACAGGGCAAGGGCCTGCTCTGCCACAAAGGGATACAAAAGTCAGATAAGCCAGTCCAGAGGCAGCAAAATTACCCACTATAATTTTTCCCTTAGAGGACGTGCCCAAAACGCTCCCCACCACAATCATTTCTGTTGAACTGCTTGCAGAAGATGATGCAGAGGATGCCTGTCTGACACCCTCTGGCCAAACATCTGTCTCGCAACTTGACGCTCGACTCGCCAATCCACTAAAAGTTACATTAAGGGAAAGGGGCCCCACAGTATGGGAAAGAGACTGTGTGGCATAAGCGGGAGGGAAGGATCTGTCTAGCAGGCTCGAGCCCAGAGGGACAGCTAGTCTTGGTTTCTCAGCTCAATTCACCAGGGATAAAAAGGGAAATGACTTCAGTCACTTCATCGGGTCAGGATTGCGGTAATGGCCCAAGGTGGGAAGCACCAGGCCACAGGGAGCCTAGATGTGTTCAGGGATGCAAGAGGAAGGCAGGAAGCACATATGAGTTACACAGACCGAATGAAGGATTTATTGCAAAAGCGTCGCTCTTTCTCTCTCAGTTCCCCTGCTCTCGCTCCACTCTTTTCTCCTCAGCATTAGGCCACCTAGAAATGGAGGCAAAGCAAGGCTTGCAGCGCTCCAGAAACCTGTACTGCCAGCAACCAGGTAGGAAGAAAAATGCAGTTATGTAACTTTATGAACATTTTGCTTACACAGGAAATTTAATCAGCAAAGACGTCATGTACATTAGGACTTCCTAAATAATAGTATTATCTATAAAAGGAATGAATGCTATTACATGAATTCCCCTTCTGAAGGTAGAAGTACATTTCATCTCCTTTGCCTCCTTGACATACCTGTAAACCTTATAGTATTTATGGGTAATGGGCTCCAGGGCTACTGGACAGTGAATGTTTTATTTGGGTAGCTCTTAACCTCTTAAGCTCTTCTGAGCACCATATGCTGCATGACTCAAGAGGCGAGTTTTAAAACCTCCACGTTCTTTCGTACCAGTGACTTCCAAGTCACCAGTTGTGCTGTAGTTGTGGTAACACAGCTGCTGCCTTGTTATCTGTCTCTTGGAAAGTTAATTTGGCACCTGCGATACCCTAAAATCTCTCCTTTTCCAGAGCTACACAACAGAAAATCACATTACAGGTCTGAAATAACAGAGTCTTCTGCTCTGAACTGCAGCATCCCCAAACATTGCCCAGGTCCAAAGTGCAGAGGCAAGAGGAGGCAAAGCTGTGGCCATCTGCTCCTTGAAAAGAGATAGATCTAGTCAAGGTTTAAGTTGATCCTTCTTTCTCAATCTCTTATGCACCCAGGGGAGTCACCAGGAGAAAAAAAAAAAAAAAAAGAAAAAAGCTGCAATAAGCCAATTTATCTGGTATTGGATTCTTCTTTGAGGTTTTTACACAGCCAGCTTACTGCAGAGTTCCTTAGGCAGCTCCAGGTCTCTGCCATGGAGAGAAACTAAGGAGTTTCTTAGCATGTCTTACAGGACTCTGCAAGTCCCAGCTGCTTTACTACAAAAATTAAGATATTATGGGAAAGATAGCTTATATCTCTGTGCTTCTTTTTAATATTCCTTAAACTGGCACTTCTTACTTCCTGCCTGGTCAGGGAAGGAAGAAACTAGAAAGAAATAACCTGATTATTAAATCCTTTGAATCTCCTTCTTTTTAACAGACTCTACTGACAGTACCTGTAACAGTTGAATGTGAACCTCTGCTAGGTACATACCTGTATTATTTATATATAATACATATGTAGTATATATATAAGGGTATGCAAGTCAAGGTCGTTTCATGTACATGAAATTAGTTTCAGCTTTGTAAGAAAAAACATATCCTCTCCTTTCATCCCTGTTCCTGAGGATCCCTCATTGGCTTTATACCCCCACTGTCCTAATTTTCAGGACATTCTTTTCAGAGTTAATTCTGCCTGCCTATCGTGTGGCTTCTCCTCACCTGGCCCACTATATTGTGAAGGGTATTTATGCAAAGACAGATGAGACTTGTTTAACCCCTCACATTATTAATTGACAGGTTACGAATCGTCAGCCCTTACAGCTACTGCTGTGACTGGCACCCCAGCTGGCATTTATCTCCAGGGGCTCCAGAGCCAGGCTTGAGAGAGGACGTCAGTCACTTCAGTTAGAAAGCAGGCTCTGCAGGGGGACTGTAGCTCTCTTCCACCCGTCCCATCCAGGGAGGACAAAAAAGACGCTCTGATCCCAGTGGGTGACAGCTGAAATGAGGCATACAATGATGTCACAGGGGACTAGGAGTTTAGCCAGCAACCAAATGGAGAAGCAGATGAGCTCATGGGCAAAGCCCGTTCTGTCTTCATGTAAGAGTCAGTGTAACTAGAAACAAACAGAAAGCAACAGGAAGGACTATGAAGACGTTTGGGCAGAATCATTCAACAGGACTGTATTCGACGGAGTCAGCAAGTCTTTAATAACAACATTGGCATTCTTCAGGCCATACATCAAACGAACAGCAGAGCTCCATGTAGCTTTTTCTAGATGTTCTCAGTCCTTTTAGCCACTTGAGCAATGGGCTGTTACTGGTTCATAGGTTATCATGTCAACAATTCAATATGGATCTTATTACTCTCGCTGGGGAATTTCCCAGCAAAACAGATTGTCATTGGAGACTATTGACTGGTCAAAACCAAGAAGTTTTGACCAAATTGCAGTGAAAGACAGGAGTTTGTCCGGAATACATCCTGCCGCTTTTCCTTTGGGGCATCTAAAGGTATAAAAGATTCCAGCATCTCAGCTTCTGGGGAATTTTACCATAACTAGCACTAACTCACCCACCAGGTCTCAAGCTTTCAGGCTCCTTGCCATTGATTTTGGGGCCTAAGAGAGCCTCAGCTACCAGTTCCCTATCAATTTTTCTTTCTCTGTCCATTTTCTTCATATAGTCCTATACAAAGGTAGCCCAGATGATCAGCTCAACTTATTTTACATTACATTTCATTTTCTCAGGTCTGTATTTTAGTTTTCAGAACAAACTGTGTTGCTAAAAATAACAGAGATGCTACAACACGTATAAAGCAAGAAGCTTTCTGCTTTGAAGCAAGTTACCTCCCAAGACAGTGCAGGACAAAAATTGACCACGCTTCTCATTTTGCCTCACACCAGTGTTATCTTTGTAACAAAGAACTGAGTAGACAATTTCTGCTTCTCTAGATGAAAATTAAAATGTGATGGGCAATGTGCTGGGCAAAATAGAACTGCACAGTCATGCCATCCACTCGTAAGGCAAACGAGCTCTGTTTGTTAGACATGCTGTTGAAAGAAACAGAATGAGAATTAGAATTTTTTGAAGACATCACCTCAGGGTTAAAACAAACAAGTTAAATTAAATTTGACTTGTGCCATGAAAAGTACACTACCTAGTGCCCTACCAGCAGAGAGCCGGTAAATGAAAGCCGTACTGTGCTTGGGCACCACAGATGAAACAGAAAACGTCGAGCACATAAATGACGTCCGTGTAATTGATCCTTAATCTGAAAAGCGAGGAGTAATGTTCATCATTCATCTACTTCAACATATACCATTAAAATAAATCAACGCTTTTGTGAGCTTGACATCTTCGGAGAAGAAAACATTGTGTTTTTAAACAGAGAAATCCCACAGATTCCAATCCCACACATGCTAATGAGTGACAGAGAACAAACACAAGTCTTTGAGGCCCTGAGAATTAGAATAAATAAATGTCACAAGGGAGAGCACTGGGAAAAACAGGGAGGGCTTCAGCATTCTTAATTGCTTTTGGATTACACCAGGGAAAAAGAGAAGTCCAGATTTTGATCTTAATCAAAAATTGGCAACTTTATCCAACTACGCATTTTGCGCTATTATTATTATTACTTTAATTCCTGTTCTCAGGTGTTGATATAAAACTGAAACAGAAGAATAGGAAATAGAAGATACCATTCTGGAATCAAGAACGGATTTTAACTGTTACTACACTTTACTACACATACAGCTATGACACAATAAAAATAATTTGCTTAGTAACAGCATCACTGTATGAAACAGAGTGACCACAAGCCTCTTGGTAAGTCTTCCGAGGATTGTAGTAGTTCTCCTTGCATCAGTTGTTAAGATGGGAAGCTGAAAGACACAAACCAAAGCTCTTAAGCCAGCTCCTACTGATTTGTCAGGTGGCATCAAATAGACAATTAACACATCAAGTGAATTTCCCATATTATAAAGGAATATCGGTGTGGAAAAAACCCACATTGGAATTTTTTTTCAAAATCTGGCTAATTGTGACTTCTCTTTGTCTCTGTCCCATCCCCCCCCCCCCCCCCCAAAAAAAAGAGGGAAATTAAAGTTTTAAAACACCAGCATTTGAACACAAGTTCAAAAAAAAAAAAAAGAAATATTTTTTTAAATTAAAAAAAAATAAAATAAAAAAAAGCCGTTTTAGCTAGACAGAAATGTTTCCTTTCTAAAAACTGCAAAATGAAAATTATTTTGATCATTTCCATTAGGAAGAGGTAGATGCTATTTTCAAGATAGCATTAATATTGCAGTTCTTAAACTGGAGGAGACCTTTTGTTGTATAGCTGACAGTTTATTGATCTTAAATTCTTCTAAAGCCCCCATCGCGCACCTCCGAGCACCACACAACCTTTTAATCTATTTATCCTCACGGCACCGCTGAGAGACAGCAAAGCAGCGTTATCCCCATCTGCCGGGTGAGCTGATGCCGGGAAGCCAGTCCCTCGCCCACCCGCACCCTTTGCCGAGTTGTGCACCCGAGCCCCCGGCGCAGGCAGCAGGGAAAGGCTGGAGATGGCTGCTCAGCAGCAGCCTAACCCTGCACGTGCCCTGGGTATCGCTGGCGCTCACTCGAGCTTTCATCAAACCACCGGGGCCACGGGTCTCTGGGGATGCTCCTAAGGCACAATTCTTGCCCTGGCAGTTCCTGGAGATTACACCAGAGCTAAGCCCTGAGCAGCCAAAAGTCCAAGGGCAGAGGGATGTCCTCCCAGCAAAGGGGCAGGGAGACATTACCCATGGCTACAGCACCTCCCCAGCACAAGGAAGACGTCGAGTCTTTGCTCCCAATTAAGCAAAGGAAAGAACTGAATTCCTCTCTCAGTCATCTTGGACATTTTCAGTGCAACTCAGTAGCTACTCATGAATATGGTTCAATACCACACCTCTGCGTTTCAGCAATTAAACCACTTCAGGAAAAAGTGTTGACAGATAAGAATCCTGTAAAATAAGCATTCACCTCTGACAACGCCTGTTAAGACGGTGCCTAAAACTTTCCTGTGCATTTTGCTCATGGTTGCCCCTCTGCAGGTGGCTGCTTCTCCCTGCACACAGCACAGGAAACCTGCGCTTTCAACTCAGTGCTTGGAGTGACCGTGAAGGAGTTGGGTCTTGCAGTGCTGAGGAGAAAACCTGAGTGCAGGCACCTCTGAGGGTCCGGCCCTGAGCAGTTTGCTAACAGTAATAGGAAAACAGTGGTCAAAGGTGAAGCAGGGACATAAATTCAGGCGTTCCTGAATTTGCTCATAAATCCTGGTGTTCCAGCCCCTGGACTACCCTCACTGCTAGGCCATATAGATTTTTGAAAGGATATAAGAAGCATTCCTGTCCTGACCAACCAGGACTGATTTTATCCAGGAATATGTTCAAAATCTCTTCTCTGAACCATCTGGCAACAAGATGAGCACACATGGGGTGGGAATGTTGATCCATGACATTAGCTTCCTTCACCTCCTCCAACTGATACAACCTCAGAGTATACAGTATGAGAGACTGATTTGTGCAGAAAGATTAAAATCATTAAATGTGTTTAGCTTGGACAAACAACTTCTAAAATGGGAGGTGGCTGTAAGCATTAACTAATTCGGAAGGCATAAAAAATGAGTAAGGAAATTAACTGTTTAGATTAATCCAAAGGAGTAGAAATTGTCCCAGCTGGTGGTTAGGTACCATGAATTTTTATACTAGACTAACACAGAGATTAAAAATTGCAAAAAGCAATTTTTACCTTCAGCTACCATTAAGGCATGTATTGCTAGAGTAAGATAATGTTTTATGAGCTTCAGTGTCAGGCTCGCAAAGAGCATAAATAAAGGGCAAGCATGGCTGAGAGGGAGGGAGGGAGGGATTTCACTTCTGTACCAATATGTTCAATTATTAAAGGCCCAAGGTCCACATCTTTTCTACCCAAAGGCACCCAAAGACTTGTGTTCATCCCCATTGCCACTTCACCACATTTCACAGAGCTACATCACAGCTCAATCTGAGCAAACCCCAAAGGTTTTTGCATTCACATTGAAGCAAACATCTTCATGAGCAAGCAGTGACTGCTTCTAGCTATCCCATAACACTATCACAGGTTTTCCTTTTCTTTTTCCCCTCCTGCATGCTCTTCTCTAATTTCCTGTTGTATTTCACAGAATCACAGGATGGTTGAGGTTGGATGGGACCTCTGGACATCATCTTGTCCAAACCCCCTGCTCAAGCAGGGTCACCTAGAGCTAGCTGCCCAAGACTATGTCCAGATGGCTTTTGAATAAATATCCTTATATTGGCTAAGACCTTTAATCAGAAGTAAGCTAAAATAAAGTAAAGACAGCATATATTCTAGGAGATAAAACAGTGACACTTCTTGGCATAGTGATCATTTGAGTTACAGATGTCCTTGGAAAGTCCAGCTGTGGTATACTCCACACATTGACTATACAGTTCAAGAAAACTTGAACATTGACTGTTACTGACTGTCATCTAAGTTAGATTCCCTTCATATTCAGTCTAGAAAGATACAGTTGACGAAAAGAAGACCTGCCCCTCTGAAAGTCACCTGAGATCTTAGGTAATCTTGGTGGATTGCACCTGAATCTCTCTGTCCCAAAGATGCTACGGTTTAAATAGACAATGCTAATGAAGATAAAAAAGGAAAGTCAAGAGCAGGAAGAGATGTGTCTCCCATCATTCAGGAGGACAATGGCACAGAGAAGAGGTGAGCTTCAAGTAACTTGCTCCTAGGTCAGTGCCTTGTACATGACCCCAGGTGCCTGGATCACTCAGCTTGAACTCTTAGAGAGCCTCTCCCAAACCTTCTTTCTTTCAAAGCTGTTAAAAATGAGGCTGCTTACCTCTAAAATATGGCTATAAATAAGCATTCCAGGCACAGACACATCCTCTTTATGAATAGTTCTGTGAATACATACTGATGGCGCTTTTACAAAGATTGATCTGAAAAATCATGCTTCCCTGCTACTTGAGCGTGCTTTACTAGTGTGTCTGAAAGCTTTTGCACTGAATCTTACGCCACAACAGGCCACAGGTTTCAGTCAGTTTTCTGCATGACACACACTGCTTTGTTTATAAAAGATTGACTGATCAGAGAAGCATGCCTCCTGAGCATTAGAAGCACATTAGCAGTAAGCTTTACATGGGGGCATAGGCAATGGCTATGAAGAGCATACTAACATAACAGAATCAACAGGGATCTCACAATCGATTAACTGCTTGTTTAAATGTCCACTGATTGTTTAATTGACCAATTCTAAGCATAGCCTAAATACAAAGCATGGCAAGTTTTTCACATGTGAATGAGACTATACTGAACATCTAGACACTTCATTCTTGGGGGTTTTTTTTTCCTTCAACAGGGTTGACTTTCTCAAAGCAGTCTAAGTAAGTTAGATGCACAATTGCCGCTGAAATTAGGAGCCAGCTACTTGGTATCTTTTAGAAACAACATTCTTCAAATATTTCAGAAAGGAAAAAAAACAACTGTATTGTGAAAATTGGAGAGTAGCTATCATAAAGGTTGCTGCTGACAGAAAATGATCCCTTCAAGCCTCTGATTCATACACCTGTAAAAGACTAAATTGGCTTTAGTGACAAAGGGTTTTGTGCTCCCAGACAGTTAATTTTACACGGAAGTTCATGCTTCATGGATAAAATGGATATAATGCTAGAAATTATGGGACAAAACTAAAATACTATGGATGCTCAGTTCGCATTCCTGCAATTTATGTACAAACCCTCCTTCCTTTCTCTCTAACCAAGTGTATATTCTTTCTTAGCATATGCAGACACCCACAACATACACCTGTCACACCTAAAAACCCAGTCCTTCAGTTTTCTTGGCAGTCCCACATAACAGTTGTCAAGATCTGAGGTTCCTGATCCATGGTCTGCATGGCACGAGGGTATAGAAAACTCTTCCAGCTGAATGTGTGGGGCTGGTGGCAGCAGCAGTTCTGACAATGGCTGCATGGAGGTTTCCACCGGAGCTGCTGGATGAATCCCTTGTGGTTCCCAGAGGGCAATCAGGAGTTGATACCATTAGCATCCAACACAACCATGCCTGTAATTCCA